>NC_052149.1:3855879-4155879 GCF_902713615.1 Scyliorhinus canicula
CCCTCTGACAGTGCGCGCTCCCTCAGTACTGCCCTCTGACAGTGCAGCACTCCCTCAGTACTGACCCTCTGACAGTGCAGCACTCCCTCATACTGACCTCTCTGACAGTGCACTTTTACTGCCCTCAGTGCATTTCGACACCGACCTCTTACATGCAGCGCTCCCCTCAGTACTGACCCTCTGACAGTGCGGCGCTCCCTCAGTACTGACCCTCTGACAGTGCAGCGTCTCCTCAGTACTGACCCTCTGACAGTGCGGACTCCCTCAGTATGACCCTCTGACAGTGCAACACTCCCTCAGTACTGACCCTCTGACAATGCAGCTCCCTCAGTACCCCTCTGACAGTGCAGCCTCCTCATACTGACCCTCGACAGTGCAGCACTCCCTCAGTACTGACTCTCTGACAGTGCAGCACACTCCTCAGTACTGACCCTCTGACAGTGCGGCACTCCCTCTACACTGACCCTCCTAACAGTGCAGCACTCCCTCAGTACTGACCCTCTGACAGTGCACTCCCTCAGACTGACCCTCTGACAGTGCACACTCCCTCAGCAACCCTCTGACATGCAGCACTCCTCAATCTGACCCTCCGACGTGCGGCACTCCCTCAGTACTGACCCTCCGACAGTGCGCACTCCCTCAGTACTGACCCTCCGACAGTGCAGCACTCCCTCAGTACTGACCCTCTGACAGCATAGCACTCCCTCATTACTGACCCTCTGACAGTGTGGCACTCCCTCAGTACTGACCCTCTGACAGTGCAGCACTCCTCAGTACTGACCCTCTGACAGTGCAGCACTCCCTCAGTACTGACCCTCTGACAGTGCAGCACTCCCTCAGTACTGACCCTCGACAGTGCGTCCCCCTCAGTACTGACCCTCTGACAGTGCAGCACCCTC
The DNA here is from genome assembly GCF_902713615.1 of Scyliorhinus canicula. Lineage (NCBI taxonomy): Eukaryota > Metazoa > Chordata > Chondrichthyes > Carcharhiniformes > Scyliorhinidae > Scyliorhinus > Scyliorhinus canicula. The sequence goes on from NC_052149.1 coordinate 3,856,779, forward strand.
AGTACTGACCCTCTGACAGTGCAGCACTCCCTCAGTACTGACCCTCTGACAGTGCGGCACACCATCTACTGACCCTCTGACAGTGCGGCACTCCTTCAGTACTGACCCTCTGACAGTGCAGCACTCCCTCATTTCTGACCCTCTGATAGAGCAGCACTCCCTCAGTACTGACCCTCTGACAGTGCGGGGCTCCCCTCTCATTACTGACCCCTGACAGTGCGCACTCCCTCAGTACTGACCCTCGACAGTGCAGCACTCCCTCAGTACTGACTCTCTGACAGTGCAGCACTCCCTCAGTACTGACCCTCTGACAGTGCGCACTCCCTCAGTACTGACCCTCTGACAGTGCGGCACTCCCTCTGTACTGACCCTCTGACAGTGCGGCACTCCCTCAGTACTGACATCACTGACAGTGCGGCACTCCCTCAGTACTGACCCTCTGACAGTGCGGCACTCCCTCAGTACTGACCCTCTGACAGTGCGGCGCTCCCTCAGTACTGACCCTCTGACAGTGCAGCACTCCCTCAGTACTGACCCTCTGACAGTGCAGCACTCCCTCAATATTAATCTCAGTGTCAGTTTAGATTTTATGCTGTAGTCTCTGGATTGGAATATGAACCCACAACGTTTGACTCAGAAGCGAGTATTCCCCCTGAATCATAGTTGGCAATTCTACCGTGCAGACTGCTGTTACTGAGGTCTTATTAAATAATTTATATCAGCTCATTGTTTGCTCGTGGCATTTACCTTCTGTAGTTTGTGATTAAATCTGGAATGCCATTAACTCTTTTTCTACTTCTTCACCCTCACATACTGCCTTCAATAACCTCTGACCCCATGCCTGGATTGTGAGCAGTTTTGGGCCCCGTATCTAAGGAAGGATGTGCTGGGCCTTGGAAAGGGTTCAGAGGAGGTTCACAAGAATGATCCCTGGAATGAAGGGCTTGTTGCATGAGAAACAGTTGAGGACTCTGGGTCTGTACTCGTTGGAGTTTGGAAGGATGAGGGGGGATCTTATTGAAACTTACAGGATACTGCGAGGCCTGGATAGAGTGGACGTGGAGAGGATATTTCCACTTGTAGGAAAAAGTAGAACCAGAGGTCACCATCTCGGACTAAAGGGACGATCCTTTAAAACAGAGATGAGGAGGAATTTCTTCAGCCAGAGGGTGGTGAATCTGTGGAACTCTTTGCCGCAGAAGGCTGTGGAGGCCAAATCACTGAGTGTGCTTCAGACAGAGATAGATAGGTTCTTGATTAATAAGGGGATCAGGGGCTATGGGCAGAAGGCAGGAGAATGGGGATGGGAAAATATCAGCCATGAATGGCGGCGCAGACTCGATGGGCCAAGTCTGATTGTCTTATGGCCCCCAACCCCTCTCTGCCCTACCGGCTGACCTCCTTCCCGCTCAGAGCATCTCCTCACTCATATTAACATCGAAATCTATCAACCAATCCCAATTATTTTCCCTTGATTTAAACATATGAATCTTCTTTCCTTAATTGATGTCTCAGTTTTTTATCCTAATGCGAATGCCAACTAATAACACAAACTATAATTGTATTAAAAGGTGTAGGGCTGGTTTCATTAAAATTTCAGAGGATATTAAGGAGGACAGATATGGTAGATGAGGAGGAATTGCTGCCACTAGTTCCGGACTGTTTGACGAGAGGCACAGTCTGAACTTTGAGCCGGACGTTTCAGGACTGAAGTTAGTAAACACTTTTTCACACTCAGTAACAGCAGAGTTTGGATGTTTATTCCATAAACAGTACATGGATCACTTGTAAATTTTAAACCTAAATTGATCGATTTTGTTATCCCAGCATATTGAGGGATATGCGGTAAAGGTGGGTGTATGGATTTAGGTAATAATAATAATAATCTTTATTACTGCCACAAGTAGGCTTACATTAACACTGCAATGAAGTTACTGTGAAAAGCCCCTAGTCGCCACATTCCAGCGCCTGTTCGGGTACACAGAGGGAGAATTCAGAATGTCCAATTCACCTATTGGGGCAGGATTCTTCAGAACCCGGCGGGGCGGGCAACTCCGGCGCAAAGGAGTGGCGGGAACCACTCCAGCGTCGGGCCACCCCGAAGGCGCAGAATCCTCCACACCTTCAGAGGCGAGGCCGGAGCCGGAGTGGTTTGCGCTGCGCCGACCGGCGCAGAAGGGGCTTGGCGCCACGGCAACCGACAACAAAGGGCCTCCGCCTGCCGGCGCGAGTTGGCACATGCGCAGGAGCGCCAACATGTGGTGGCGTCATCCCAGCACATGTGCAGGGTGATTCTTCTCCGCGCCGGCCATGGCGGACCGTTACAGGCCGCCAGTGCGGAGGGGGAAAGAGTGCCCCCATGGCTCAGGCCCGCCCGCGGATCGGTGGGCCCTGAATGCGGGTCAGGCCACCATGGGGGCTCCTCCCGGGGCCAGACCCCCCCCCCCCCCCCCCCCCGAGGAACCCGGATGCCGCCCATGGAGCCAGGTTCCGCCGGTAAGTACCTGTCGTAACATACACCGGCGGGTCTGGCCGAAAACGGGCGACTACTCGGCCCATCGCGGGCTGGAGAATCGCCGGGGGGTCCACTGCCAACGGCCCCCGACCGGCGCGGCGCGATTCCCCCTCCCCCACCAAATCCTCGGCGCCAGAGAATTCGCAGCCGGCGGGATTCATGCCGCCCCCCCGGCGATTCTCCGGCCCGGCGGGGGTCGAAGAATCCTGCGCCACATCTTTCGGGACTTGTGGGAGGAAACCGGAGCACCCGGAGGAAACCCACGCAGACACGGGGAGAACGTGCAGACTCCGCACAGACAGTGACCCAGCCGGGAATCGAACTTTATTATTATTGTTATACTTGGGACTCTGGACTGTGAAGCAACAGTGCTAACCACTGTGCTATTGTGTACAGGTCAGCCAGAATCTCATTGAACGGCAGAAGAGGTTCAAGAGGTTAAATGGACTCCTCCAGTTCGTCGATTCCTAACTGGTCGCCAGGTGCCCAGCTGGGCCCAGCTCCCTTTCAAATTGTCATTACATGAGTTGTGGCAGATTTCTTGCCATATAACCCAATGATGTGTCCTTTTGGCCTTTGACCATCCAAAATATTCCTTTCGCCCACCAGAATATCACTCGTTCCCAATCAACCAAATCTAGGGTCCACCTCGTAGAATCCCTACAGTGCAGAAGGAGGCCACTCGGCCCATCGAGTCTGCATCGAGCAGCCAACCTAGGCTCAATCCCGCCACCCTATCCCCGTAACCCAGTAACCCCCCCACATCCCTGGACAGTGGGAGGAAACCGGAGCACCCGGAGGAAACCCACGCAGACACGGGGAGAACGTGCAGACTCCGCACAGACAGTCACCCGAGGCCGGAATTGAACCCGGGTCCCTGGCGCTGTGAGGTAGCAGTGCTAAGCACTGTGCCAGATCGTCAGGAATAGGAGGCTGAAACAGACTCTTTGCCTCATGAGGCTGCTCCGCCATTCAGTCCGGTGAACTGCAATCTGGACTCCACTTTGCTGTCCAATGTTGAGGGCATTTGGTTGCTTTAGATTCTAAGTAACGCCTGATACCAGTCTTGAATATATTCAGTGACTGAAAATCCATATCCCTCTGGGTTGAGAATGCCAAATGTTTGCAACCTCCTCGGAGGAGATATTTCTCCTCATATCAGTCCTAAATATTCCGAGGAATGATCCCCTAGTTTTAGCTAGTTTCACCATTTACTTTTTCTTTTTTTAAATATAAATTTAGAGTACCCAATTATTTATTTTTCCAATTAAGGGGCAATTTAGCGCAGCCAATCCACCTACCCTGCACATCTTTCAGGTTGTGGGGGCGAAACCCACGCAAACACGGGGAGAATGTGCAAACTCCACGCGGACAGTGACCCAGAGCCGGGATCGAACCTGGGACCTCGGCGCCATGAGGCAGCAGTGCTAACCACTGCGCCACCGTACTTTTTCAAGCCACAGAGTCATAGAGGCATCCTGACTTGGGAATATCTCAGCCATTCCTTCACTGTCACTGTGTCAAAATCCAAATAGTTCCTCCCTAACAGCACTGTGGGTGTATCTACACCACATGGACTGCCAAGGTTCAAGAAGGCAGCTCACCACCACCTTCTGAAGGGCAACTAGGGATGGTGGATAATAAATACTGGTCTAGCCAGGGATGCCTGTCACCTGCCAGTGAACAAAGAATAAATGAAGAATTATAGCAAAGCTGGGGTTACCCAGTCCACGCAGCCCATGCTGGACCTCTGCAGAGTAATCCATCAACCCTTCCAGATCCCCTCCTCCCCCTCCCTCCCTCCCCTCCCTCCCTCCTCCCTCCCTGATCAACTTCCTCCCCCTCCCTGATCACCTCCCCCTCCCTCCCTGATCACCTCCCTCCCCCTCCCTCCCTGATCACCTCCCTCCCCCTCCCTCCCTGATCACCTCCCTCTTCCCCCCTCCCTGATCACCTCCCCCTCCCTCGCTGATCACCTCCCTGCCCCTCCCTCGCTGATCACCTCCCTGCCCCTCCCTCCCTGATCACCTCCCTCCTCCTCCCTCCCTCTCCCTCCTGATCACCTCCCTCCCCCTCCCTCCCTCCCTGATCACCTCCCTCCCCCTCCCTCCCTGATTACCTCCCTCCCCCTCCCTCCCTGATCACCTCCCTCCCCCTCCCTCCATGATCACCTCCCTCCCCCTCCCTCCCTGATCACCTCCCTCCCCCTCCCTCCCTGATCACCTCCCTCCCCCTCCCCTCCCTATCACCTCCCTCCCCTCCCTCCCTCCCCCTCCCTCCCTGATCACCTCCCTCCCCCTCCCTCGCTGATCACCTCCCTCCCCGTCCCTCCCTTATCACCTCCCCTCCCCCTCCCTCCCTATCACCTCCCCCCTCCCTCCCTGATCACCTCCCTGCCCCTCACTCCCTGATCACCTCCTCCCCCTCCCTCCCTGATCACCTCTCTCCCCCTCCCTCCCTGATCACCTCCCTCCCTGATCACCTCTCCCCCCCCTCCCCCTGGTCACCTCCCTCCCCCTCCCTCCCTGATCACCTCCCTCCCCCCTCCCTCCCTGATCACCTCCCCCTCCCTCCCTATCACCTCCCCCTCCCTCGCTGATCACCTCCCTCCCCCTCCCTCGCTGATCACCTCCCTCCCCCTCCCTCCCCCTCACTCCCTGATCACCTCCCTCCCCCTCCCTCCCTGATCACCTCCCTCCCCCTCCCTCGCTGATCACCTCCATCCCCCTCCCTCCCCCTCCCTCGCTGATCAACTCCCTCCCCCTCACTCCCTGATCACCTCCCTCTCCCCCCCTCCCTGATCACCTCCCCCTCCCTCGCTGATCACCTCCCTGCCCCTCCCTCCCTGATCACCTCCCTCCCTGATCACCTCCCCCTCCCTCGCTGATCACCTCCCTGCCCCTCCCTCCCTGATCACCTCCCTCCCTGATCACCTCCCTGCCCCTCCCTCCCTGATCACCTCTCTCCCCCTCCCTCCCTGATCACCTCCCTCCCCCTCCCTCCCTGATCACCTCTCCCCCCCCCCCCCCCCCCCCCCCCGGTCACCTCCCACCCCCTCCCTCCCTGATCACCTCCCTCCCCCCCTCCCTCCCTGATCACCTCCTCCCTCCCTCCCTCCCTGATCACCTCCCCCTCCCTCCCTATCACCTCTCTCCCCTCCTGATCCCCTCGTTCCCAATCACTATCCGCACGATTCCTCCTGATCTCTCCCCCCTTCTCCACCAATCACTGGCCCTTCCCCCCCCTCCCCCCCCCCCCCCCCCCTCAACTCTGAATCTGTGGTCCCTCACCGCTCTCACTCTCTGTCCTCCATCCATTGCTCTCCTCAGCCACCCCCACCCTCCAGTTCACTCCTTCACCTGATCACCTCCCTCCCCCTCCCTCCCTTACGTGGCAGGGTCAGGCAAAGAGCTGCTATTGGCCCCCTGGGTAGCTGGGAGAAGTTGCTCCCCCTATGGCCCCCTGGGTAGCTGGGAGAAGTTGCTCCTCCTGCGGCCCCCTGGGTAGCGGGGAGAAGTTGCTCCCCCTGCGGCCCCCTGGGTAGCGGGGAGAAGTTGCTCCTCCTCCGGCCCCCTGGGTAGCTGGGAGAAGTTGCTCCCCCTGCGGCCCCCTGGGTAGCGGGGAGAAGTTGCTCCTCCTGCGGCCCCCTGGGTAGCGGGGAGAAGTTGCTCCTCCTCTGGCCCCCTGGGTAGCGGGGAGAAGTTGCTCCTCCTCTGGCCCCCTGGGTAGCGGGGAGAAGTTGCTCCTCCTGCGGCCCCCTGGGTAGCGGGGAGAAGTTGCTCCTCCTGTGGCCCCCTGGGTAGCTGGGAGAAGTTGCTCCTCCTGCGGCCCCCTGGGTAGCGGGGAGAAGTTGCTCCTCCTCTGGCCCCCTGGGTAGCTGGGAGAAGTTGCTCCTCCTCTGGCCCCCTGGGTAGCGGGGAGAAGTTGCTCCTCCTGCGGCCCCCTGGGTAGCGGGGAGCAGTTGCTCCCCCTATGGCCCCCTGGGTAGCGGGGAGAAGTTGCTCCTCCTCTGGCCCCCTGGGTAGTGGGGAGAAGTTGCTCCTCCTGCGGCCCCCTGGGTAGCTGGGAGAAGTTGCTCCCCCTGTGGCCCCCTGGGTAGCGGGGAGAAGTTGCTCCTCCTGCGGCCCCCTGGGTAGCTGGGAGAAGTTGCTCCTCCTGCGGCCCCCTGGGTAGCGGGGAGAAGTTGCTCCTCCTGCGGCCCCCTGGGTAGCAGGGAGAAGTTGCTCCTCCTGTGGCCCCCTGGGTAGCAGGGAGAAGTTGCTCCTCCTGCGGCCCCCTGGGTAGCTGGGAGAAGTTGCTCCTCCTGCGGCCCCCTGGGCAGCGGGGAGAAGTTGCTTCCCCTGTGTTCACAGTCAGGCCGGTATTTGTCCAGAGGTGGAGCAATGGTCTCTTCCAGAAGTGGCAGACAGGCAGTGGGTCGACATCTGCAGACCGTTGGCCCAGAAACTCGCTGTATTCAGGATAGCCTCACTTTACAAAGAGGGCCACAAACAGCTTCCGACTACGTGACTGAGCAGTGGCTCTCTAATGTCGCTATTTGTCAATATGGCCTGCGTCACACACCTAATCTCTGAAATACTGTTCCACCCTCCATATTGGAAAGTTGAGTGTCTGTTTTACAGACGATACCGATTGTCCAGTCCGAGGCACCTCGATAGTTTCTCCGATCAAAATGTGCGAACCATCAATCTCAGTGACTCCGACAGCCACAAACTCTTCAGTAACAAACATTACATGGTATTTCCAGCAATCAAACAGATCATTCGGTCCATCTGCTCCGTGCTATTTTATGTTCCACATGAATTTGCTCCCATCATCATCTTTTTCTCCCTCTTCCTCTCACTCGATCACCATCTCTTCTATCCCTCTCACCCGAATGTGTTTATCCAGTTTCCCCTTAGATGTATCAATACAAGTCACCTCAACCACTCCCTGTTGGAGCAAGTTCCACATTCTCCCCACTCCCTCTGGGAGCGAGACCCACATTCCCCCCACTCCCTTTGGGAGCGAGACCCACATTCTCCCCACTCTCTGTGGGAGCGAGTCCCACAATCTCCCCACTCCCTGTGGGAGCGAGTTCCACATTCTCCCCACTCCCTGTGGGAGCAAGTCCCACATTCTCCCCACTCCCTGTGGGAATGAGTCCCACATTCTCCCCACTCCCTGTGGGAGTGAGTTCCACATTCTCCCCACTCCCTGTGGGAGCGAGTTCCACATTCTCCCCCACTCCCTGTGGGAGCGAGTTCCACATTCTCCCCCACTCCCTGTGGGAGCGAGTCCCACATTCTCAACACTCCCTGTGGGAGTGAGTTCCACATTCTCCCCACACTCTGTGGGAGTGAGTTCCACATTCTCCCAACTCCCTGTGGGAGTGAGTTCCACATTCTCCCCACTCCCTGTGGGAGTGAGTTCCACATTCTCCCCACTCCCTGTAGGAGCGAGTCCCACATTCTCCCCACTCCCTGTGGGAGTGAGTTCCACATTCACCCTACTCTCTGTGGGAGTGAGTTCCACATTCTCCCCACTCCCTTTTGGAGTGAGTTCCACATTCTCCCCACTCCCTGTGGGAGCGAGTTCCACATTCTCCCCCCTCCCTTTGGGAGTGAGTTCCACATTCTTCCCCCCTCCCTGTGGGAGGGAGTTCCACATTCTCCCCACTCCCTGTGGGAATGAGTCCCACATTCCCCCCACTCCCTTTGGGAGCGAGACCCACATTCTCCCCACTCTCTGTGGGAGCGAGTCCCACAATCTCCCCACTCCCTGTGGGAGCGAGTTCCACATTCTCCCCACTCCCTGTGGGAGCAAGTCCCACATTCTCCCCACTCCCTGTGGGAATGAGTCCCACATTCTCCCCACTCCCTGTGGGAGTGAGTTCCACATTCTCCCCACTCCCTGTAGGAGCGAGTCCCACATTCTCCCCACTCCCTGTGGGAGTGAGTTCCACATTCTCCCCACTCTCTGTGGGAGTGAGTTCCACATTCTCCCCACTCCCTGTGGGAGTGAGTTCCACATTCTCCCCACTCCCTGTGGGAGTGAGTTCCACATTCACCCTACTCTCTGTGGGAGTGAGTTCCACATTCTCCCCACTCCCTGTGGGAGCGAGTTCCACATTCTCCCCCCTCCCTTTGGGAGTGAGTTCCACATTCTTCCCCCCTCCCTGTGGGAGCGAGTTTCACATTCTCCCCCCTCCCTTTGGGAGTGAGTTCCACATTCTCCCCCCTCCCTTTGGGAGTGAGTTCCACATTCTCCCCACTCCCTGTGGGAGTGAGTTCCACATTCTCCCCACTCCCTGTGGGAGCGAGTTCCACATTCTCCCCACTCCCTGTGGGAGCGAGTTCCACATTCTCCCCACTACCTGAGAAGCACAAAGGGACTTGGGAGTCCTTGTTCACGGTTCTCTTAAGGTTAACGTGCAGGCTCAGCCGGCATTTGGGAAGGCAAATGCAATTGTAGCATTCATGTCAAGAGGGCTAGAATACAAGACCAGGGATGTACTTCTGAGGCTGTACGAGACTCTGGTCAGACCCCATTTGGAGCATTGTGAGCAGTTTTGGGCCCAGTATCTAAGGAACAATGTGCTGGCCTTGGAAAGGGTCCAGAGAAGGTTCACAAGAATGATCCCTGGAATGAAGAGCTTGTTGTATGAGGAACAGTTGAGGACTGTGGGTCTGTACACATTGGAGTTTAGAAGGATGGGGGTGGGGGTATCTTATTGAAACTTATAGGATACTGCGAGGCCTGGATAGAGTGGACGTAGAGAGAATGTTTCCACTTGTAGGAAAAACTAGAACCAGAGGACACCATCTCAGACTAAAGGGACGATCCTTTAAAACAGAGATGAGGACGAATTTCTTCAGCCAGAGGGTGGTGAATCTGTGGAACTCTTTGCCGCAGAAGGCTGTGGAGAAACTTCCCCGCAGTGTTCTATGCATTGTCTATCCAGGTTCTGTAACAGTTTTAACACAACTTCCTGTTCTCCAATCCTATCCCTCTAGAAATGAACTCCATTGCTTGTTGTGACTGTATTAAGCCTTGTTGCTGAGTTTAAGGATTTTAAACACCACATCTCTCTGATCCTTTACCCCATTGAGACACAGATGTCCCAACACATTGACACTCTGCGGTCCGCAAAGTGCAACACATTCCAACCCAGCTGCATAACTAATACACAAAACAGCCAAAGAGCTCATGCAGGTTTAACGCACATCAGCTTATTCCAAACTGCCGAGATTACTCAAGAATTATTCCAACACCTCTTGGATCCGTGGCGGATGGTGGTCGCTTTGCTGTAAATTTAAAATAAAGACTGCTTGTTATCACTGTGCAGAACATTTGTAAACTCACAAGATTGAAAACACAATACCAGAACTGATTGAAGTGTTTGGTCAAAGACAGTGTCACAAAATGAGGTCTGCAATTTGAATGAACTCCAAGTAATCCAATCTTTTAATAGCGATCTACTTTGACTGAGCTGTCAACATGATAGATGCTGGAAATTAGAGTAAATGTCGTCTAAGAGGTTGGATTCGGGTGAGTCAATGCGATTCAGCTCTCACCATAATGTCATAAACCTGCTCTTGTTTCTATATTTCTGTTATAAATTCCCAAGTGGACAATTGAAACGTATGTAAACATGTCACAGTGTAATTACACCCTCCTCCCAGAGGTGGTACTGCCCTGGAAATGGAAGGGAGAGAGAATCCAGACGTGACATGTTTGCATGGGCACTTCCCATTAGAAATCGGGACAAGGGCAGCACGGTGGCCTAGTGGTTAGCATAACCGCCTCACGGCGCTGAGGTCCCAGGTTCGATCCCGGCTCTGGGTCACTGTCCGTGTGGAGTTTGCACATTCTCCCCGTGTCTGCGTGGGTTTCGCCCCCACAACCCAAAAATGTGCAGAGTAGGTGGATTGGCCAAGCTAAATTGCCCCCTTAATTGGAAAAAATAATTGGATAATCTAAATTTATAAAAAAAAAAGAAAGAAGAAGAAGAAATCGGGACACATAGAATCATAGAATTTACAGTGCAGAAGGAGGCCAATCGGCCCATCGAGTCCGCACCGGCTCTTGGAAAGAGCACCCCACTTAATACCACACCTCCACCCTATCCCCGTAACCCAGTAACTCCACCTAACTTTTTTGAACACAAAAGTCAATTTATCATGGCCAATCCCCCTAACCTGCCCGTCTTTGGACTGTGGGAGGAGCACCCGGAGGAAACCCACGCAGACACGGGGAGAACGTGCAGACTCCGCACAGACAGTGACCCAAGCCGGGAATCGAATCCGGATCCCTGGCACGGTGAAGCAACGGTGCTAACCACTGTGCGATCTGAACTATCATGGATTGTTTTACTAAGAAAGGACTCTGATGATGTGATATTGTAAAAGTAGATTCTAACTATCAACGGAACTCTGCAATGGGATTATTCCCTGAACACAGCTCCTAGACTTTCTGAAATATATAGTTCCCAAGACAATCCATTTCAGTTTCTCTGCTGGATGTATCATGGCAAAATATTGAGTCACCAAATTAATGGCATTTCCATGAAGGATTAATGATTGTGACGTAATCTGAAGTGACAACCAGCATATAACACAGTGACCATTAACAAGGCAGGGCAGGTGATCACTGCAGCAACTTGCTTGATTGTCAGTGATATCCAGCCCATTAATTTAATGCCATGGACACACCCAGTCATTCCAATGCTGGCGGACTGGTGGGACAAAGAATGGATCTGTGCAACAATGTACACATCTTGACTGGAGTACACAGACATAGAACATAGAACAGTACAGCACAGAACAGGCCCTTCGGCCCTCAATGTTGTGCCGAGCAATGATCACCCTACTCAAACCCACGTATCCACCCTATACCCGCAACCCAACAACCCCCCCCCTTAACCTTACTTTTTAGGACACTACGGGCAATTTATCATGGCCAATCCATCTAACCCGCACATCTTTGGACTGTGGGAGGAAACCGGAGCACCCGGAGGAAACCCACGCACACACGGGGAGGACGTGCAGACTCCGCACAGACAGTGACCCAGCCGGGAATCGAACCTGGGACCCTGGAGCTGTGAAGCATTTATGCTAACCACCATGCTACCGTGCTGCCCTTGTGGGTGAGCCCACAACCTGGGGGCACTGTTTTAAAATGAGGAGTCGCCCTGATAGGACACAGATGAGGAGAATTGTTTTCTCTCAGATGGTGGTGCGATTTTGGAAATCGCTGCCTCAGACGGTGGGGAAGGTCAGGGTCACGGAACATTTTCAAGGTGGTGGTGTTAGGCTCGGGATCAAACGCCATTGAGGGGAGATGGGCACATGGAGCTCAACGTAAACAGACCGGCCATGATCTTACTGAATGGCGGAGCAGCCTCAAGGGACCTAACCCCCTACTCCTGCTTCTATTCTATGTTCATTTATAAATGTAAAGGACATGGGCTGACTGGAAGTAAGAGATGCGCAGATGAGCAGCTGAGGGAGAAGAGAGTGATTAGAGGGGGAGGATTATAAACTGTCATTGAGAATAGAGGGGGCAAAGCAAAAGGGGTAAAACAGAGGGTGGAAATGGAGATTAGTGAACAGTAAATCTAGAACATACATATAGGATTTTTAAAGGGCAGATAGGGTAAATGTTGAGAGGGTATTTCCCCTCATCGGGGTGTCGAGGACTCTCAGAATAAAGGGGGGGCCAATTTAACACTGAGATGAGGAGGAATTTCTTCTCTCACTGGGTTGAGAGTCTCTGGAACTCCTCGACACAGAGAGCTGGGGGGGGGGGGGGGGGGCAGAATCCGTGTGTATATTTAAAGATGAGAGAGATTCTTGATCAGTAAGGGAATCAAGGGTTACGGGGTAAGGGCAGGAAAGTGGACGTGAGGAATGTCGGATCAGCCGTGACCCCATTGAATGGAGAAGCAGCCTCGAGGGGCCGAATGGCCTACTCCTGTTCCTATGTCTTATGGACTTAAAATTAAAAAATAATAAAACAGTAATAGTAAAACAGGCATCTGAATAAATCTAAAACATGCAATATAACGATTGTAAAACAGGAATCAGAGTAAATCTAGAACAGGTATCACAGTGAATCTAAAATGTACGGGCATCCTGGTGGCACAGTGGTTAGCACTGCTGCCTCACAGCGCCAGTGACCCGGGTCCAATTCCGGCTTCCGGTGACTGTCAGTGTGGAGTCTGCACTTTCTCCCCGTGTCTGCGTGGGTTTCCTCCGGGTGCTCCGGTTTCCTCCCACAGGTTAATGATGTTATAGGATTCAGGCAGGAGATGGCAGCAGCAGCAGATGGGGCATCATTTGCACTTTATCACCACAAGTAATGTTATTCGGAGTGTGGGTATTGCTGCCCATCCCCAGTCACCCCTTCCAAAGTTTATGGTGCACTCTTTGTTCCAATCAGTTTTGATGCGGCAGAATGACGATCTACCTTTCGGGCAGCACGGTAGCACAAGTGGATAGCACTGTGGCTTCACAGCGCCAGGGTCCCAGGTTCAATTCCCTGCTGGGTCACTGTCTGTGCGGAGTCTGCACGTGTCTGCATGGGTTTCCTCTGGGAGCTCCGGGTTCCTCCCACAGTCCAAAGACGTGCAGGTTAGGTGGATTGGCCATGATAAATTGCCCTTAGTGACCAAAAAAGGTTAGGAGGGGTTATTGGGTTACGGGGATGAAGGCTTAAGTGGGTCGGTGCCGACTTGATGGGCCGAATGGCCTCTTTCTGCACTGTATGTTCTATGTCTATGTCTACCTCAAAGGTCAGTTATCGCAAACACAGACATGATAGAAAAGGTGGAACTTTGAACAATCAGCATCGATAGGGAAGTGGTACTCAACAAACTATTGGGATTGAGGGCAGACAAGTCCCCAGGGCCTGATGGTCTAAATCATAGGGTGTTAAAGAAAGTGATGTGGAGATGCCAGCGTTGGACTGGGGTGAGCACAGTAAAAAGTCTGACAACACCAGGTTAAAGTTCAACAGGTTTGTTTTGAATCACTAGCTTTTGGAGCACAGCTCCTTCCTCAGGTGAATGAAGAGGTAGGTTTCAGAAACATTTATATAGACAAAGTCAAAGATGGAAGACGATACTTTGAATGCGAGACTTTGTAGGTAATTAAGTCTTTACAGGTCCAGACGGTGTGACCGGAGAGAGGGATAATCACAGGTTAAAGAGGTGTGAATTGCCTCAAGCCAGGACAGTTGGTAGGATTTGGCAAGCCCAGGCCAGATGGTGGGGGATGAATGTAATGTGACATGAATCCCAGGTCCTGGTTGAGGCCACACTCATGTGTGCGGAACTCGGCTATAAGTTTCTGCTCAGCGATTCTGCGTTGTCGCGCGTCCTGAAGGCCGCCTTGGAGAACGCTTATCCGGAGATCAGAGGCTGAATGCCCTTGACTGCTGAAGTGTTCCCCGACTGGAAGGGAACATTCCTGCTTGGCGATTGCCGCGCGATATCCGTTCATCCGTTGTCGCAGCGTCTGCATGGTCTCGCCAATGTACCACGCTTAGGGACATGAAAGTGGAAGCGGAGATGATGGATCCATTGGTTATAACATTCCAAAATTTACTTGACACGGGAAAGGTTCCAGTGGATTGGAAAAATGCTAATGTAACACCCTTATTCAAGAAGGGAGAGAGGCAGAGTGTGGGAAATCTGTCACATGGGTCAGAATGAGGACTGACTTACTTGGCAGCGTCGCGGAGGTCAGTGACGTTCCGGGTTTTACCGAAACCGTCTTTGAAGGTTGTCTTGTTGGCCACGGTCAGTATTCCGTTTTTGGTGGTGAAGTCGGGGAAGCATCGTCGAAGAACTGGGAGGAAAAAGGAAGAGGAACATCATTGATGGGGCGGGATGGGGGGGGAGGGGAGGGGAGGGGGGGGGTAGAAATCCTGCCAGCCGCTACCAGTGGCAAACACAGCAACAAACTCAGATCAAATCCCTCCAACCGCCACCAATCCCTATTACAGCGGCTGTCCCGCACAAACCCAGGCCATTGGCCCGAATGGACCACCCAGTGTTTAGGGGACTCATCTACTCTTCATCACCGCACCCCATCAGCAACTCCCTCTCTCCCTCATCCAGCTTCCCCTGAAAGGTCTCAATACCATTCACCTCAATCAGTCCCTGTGGGAGCGAGCCACACATTCTCCCCACTCTCTGGGCAAAGACGATTTTCCTGAATTCCCAATTGGATTTATTAGTGACCGTCTTATATTGGTGATACCTAGTTTTAGATTCTCCAGTGGAAACATATTATCGATGTGTTCTATGGTGGCCTGGCCCCTCTAGGGGGGCAAACTCCACTGACCATGGGACCAGGGCCAATCACGCTGCAGCGTGCAAACCCCATCCAATGGGGAGTTTGGGCGGGGCCCTAGGCACGAGTCCCTGGGAGCAGGACCCTGTGCGCAGGGGCCAGGAGTGTGGACCAGGGAGCTGAAGTGTCAGTACAGAGGGACAGTACTGAGTGAGTGCTGCACTGTCAGAGGGTCAGTACTGAGGGAGTGCCGCACTGTCAGAGGGTCAGTACTGAGGGAGTGCTGCACTGTCAGAGGGTCAGTACTGAGGGAGTGCCGCACTGTCAGAGGGTCAGTACTGAGGGAGTGCCGCACTGTCAGAGGGTCAGTACTGAGGGAGTGCCGCACTGTCAGAGGGTCAGTACTGAGGGAGTGCCGCACTGTCAGAGGGTCAGTACTGAGGGAGTGCTGCACTGTCAGAGGGTCAGTACTGAGGGAGTGCTGCACTGTCAGAGGGTCAGTACTGAGGGAGTGCTGCACTGTCAGAGGGTCAGTACTGAGGGAGTGCTGCACTGTCAGAGGGTCAGTACTGAGGGAGTGCTGCACTGTCAGAGGGTCAGTACTGAGGGAGTGCTGCACTGTCAGAGGGTCAGTACTGAGGGAGTGCTGCACTGTCAGAGGGTCAGTACTGAGGGAGTGCTGCAC
Source organism: Scyliorhinus canicula (assembly GCF_902713615.1). Lineage (NCBI taxonomy): Eukaryota > Metazoa > Chordata > Chondrichthyes > Carcharhiniformes > Scyliorhinidae > Scyliorhinus > Scyliorhinus canicula. The sequence goes on from NC_052149.1 coordinate 3,872,257, forward strand.
TGTCAGAGGGTCAGTACTGAGGGAGTGCTGCACTGTCAGAGGGTCAGTACTGAGGGAGTGCCGCACTGTCAGAGGGTCAGTACTGAGGGAGTGCTGCACTGTCAGAGGGTCAGTACTGAGGGAGTGCCGCACTGTCAGAGGGTCAGTACTGAGGGAGTGCTGCACTGTCAGAGGGTCAGTACTGAGGGATTGCTGCACTGTCAGAGGGTCAGTACTGAGGGAGTGCTGCACTGTCAGAGGGTCAGTACTGAGGGAGTGCCGCACTGTCAGAGGGTCAGTACTGAGGGAGTGCTGCACTGTCAGAGGGTCAGTACTGAGGGAGGGCTGCACTGTCAGAGGGTCAGTACTGAGGGAGCGCCGCACTGTCAGAGGGTCAGTACTGAGGGAGTGCTGCACTGTCCGAGGGTCAGTACTGAGGGAGTGCTGCACTGTCAGAGGATCAGTACTGAGGGAGCGCCGCACTGTCAGAGGGTCAGTACTGAGGGAGTGCTGCACTGTCAGAGGGTCAGTACTGAGGGAACGCCGCACTGTCAGAGGGTCAGTACTGAGGGAGTGCAGCACTGTCAGAGGGTCAGTACTGAGGGAGTGCTGCACTGTCAGAGGGTCAGTACTGAGGGAGTGCTGCACTGCCAGAGGGTCAGTACTGAGGGAGTGCTGCACTGTCAGAGGGTCAGTACTGAGGGAGTGCTGCACTGTCAGAGGGTCAGTACTGAGGGAGTGCTGCACTGTCAGAGGGTCAGTACTGAGGGAGTGCTGCACTGTCAGAGGGTCAGTACTGAGGGAGTGCAGCACTGTCAGAGGGTCAGTACTGAGGGAGTGCTGCACTGTCAGAGGGTCAGTACTGAGGGAGTGCTGCACTGTCAGAGGGTCAGTACTGAGGGAGTGCCGCACTGTCAGAGGGTCAGTACTGAGGGAGTGCTGCACTGTCAGAGGGTCAGTACTGAGGGAGTGCTGCACTGTCAGAGGGTCAGTACTGAGGGAATGCTGCACTGTCAGAGGGTCAGTGCTGAGGGAGTGCTGCACTGTCAGAGGGTCAGTACTGAGGGAGTGCTGCACTGTCAGAGGGTCAGTACTGAGGGAGTGCTGCACTGTCAGAGGGTCAGTACTGAGGGAGTGCCGCACTGTCAGAGGGTCAGTACTGAGGGAGTGCTGCACTGTCAGAGGGTCAGTACTGAGGGAGCGCCGCACTGTCAGAGGGTCAGTACTGAGGGAGTGCTGCTCTGTCAAAGGGTCAGTACTGAGGGAGTGCCGCACTGTCAGAGGGTCAGTACTGAGGGAGTGCCGCACTGTCAGAGGGTCAGTACTGAGGGAGTGCTGCACTGTCAGAGGGTCAGTACTGAGGGAGTGCCGCACTGCCAGAGGGTCAGTACTGAGGGAGTGCTGCACTGTCAGAGGGTTGTTTCCACACACTGGGATAGAGCGGCGTAGATGTATTTCAGTGAAGCTGACTGATCACTTAAACAGATAAATCTGGAGCTCGCTCAGTGAGGGCAATATCCAGATCGCAACTTCTCGTTAGATCGTGTATGGCGTCCCAAGCGTCGTGAATCCCGTGGGATCTAACGGCCTCGTTGCAGCGCTGGGCTCGACGAGGCCATTTGATCACGCCCAGTATCTCTAAACATGATGTTTGCATTAGCCTGTTCCCTTTTATTGCTTTCATTGGAAAAGCTGGTTCCACTCCTCCATAACCGAAAATCTTGGCTTCATTATTGTGCCGGGAATCTGCCACTCCCAGCCGGGATGGGCTGAAATCACAGGAATCATGGGAAGGGGATAGTCCAACAACATTGGACCCCTGACCCATGCCCCCTGCCGCTCGCCGGATTTGCAGCATGGATTGTGGATCCTCCCGGCGTGACACCTCACCAAAAGAAGATTTCATACTTACAGGGTCGGCTGGGAACAATCATTGATGGACAATCTTCATCTCGCATCACTTGGGCAGCAGACTAAAATGTGAAGGACAAGACAGGAAGTGGGTGGTTAGCGGGATTTCTAATATTTTGCGGGACAGCAGACTACTCAGTTCAAAGTGCAGCCCTGTGTAGTAAGAGGCAAGAAAGACAATTTGACGCATGTCAGCCCATCCAGCTATACTATCCCCTGTGATTGCCAATAACCCAACAATACTTCACAAAAGTGATTGCAGTCCAGGGAATGTGTTTGGTTGTCAAGTACGATGCATCCTTTGGGCGTCCACATTGCTAAAATCAAATATAAACAGCGTCCAAGGTGTCAGAGAAACCGACAAGGATATTATCAGGTTGTGAACATCAGGAAAGATCGAGCTACTTGAGCTTCTTTTCTGAAAAACGAGTAATCGGAGGAAGTGACGTGATACCTACACTGGGCGTCAAAATTAAACAACAGTCACCAATAAATCACATTGCAAATTCAGGAGAAACATCGTTACCGAGAGGGAGTGTAGAGAATGTGGGACTCGCTCCTACAGGGAGTGTAGAGAATGTGGGACTCGCTCCCACAGGGAGTGGGGAGAATGTGGAACTCGCTCCCACAGGGAGTGGGGAGAATGTGGGACTCGCTCCCACAGGGAGTGGGGAGAATGTGGGACTCGCTCCCACAGGGAGTGGGGAGAATGTGGGACTCGCTCCCACAGAGAGTGGGGAGAATGTGGAACTCGCTCCCACAGGGAGTGGGGAGAATGTGGGACTCGCTCCCAAAGGGAGTGGGGAGAATGTGGAACTCGCTCCCACAGGGAGTGGGGGAGAATGTGGAACCTGCTCCCACAGGGAGTGAGGAGAATGTGGGACTCGCTCCCACGGAGAGTGGGGAGAATGTGGAACTCGCTCCCACAGGGAGTGGGGAGAATGTGGAACTCACTCCCACAGGGAGTGGGGAGAATGTGGGACTCGCTCCCACAGAGAGTGGGGAGAATGTGGAACTCGCTCCCACAGGGAGTGGGGAGAATGTGGGACTCGCTCCCACAGGGAGTGGGGAGAATGTGGGACTCGTTCCCACGGGGAGTGGGGAGAACGTGGGACTCGCTCCCACAGGGAGTGGGGAGAATGTGGGACTGGCTCCCACAGGGAGTGGGGGGAATGTGGAACTCGCTCCCACAGGGAGTGGGGAGAATGTGGAACTCGCTCCCACAGGGAGTGGGGAGAATGTGGGACTCGCTCCCACAGGGAGTGGGGAGAATGTGGAACTCGCTCCTACAGGGAGTGGGGAGAATGTGGGACTCGCTCCCACAGGGAGTGGGGAGAATGTGGGACTCGCTCCCACGGGGAGTGGGGAGAATGTGGGACTCGCTCCCACGGGGAGTGGAGAGAATGTGGGACTCGCTCCCACGGGGGAGTGGGGAGAATATGGGACTCGCACCCACGGGGAGTGGGGAGAACAGGGAGTGGGGAGAATGTGGGTCTCGCTCCCACAGGGAGTGGGGAGAATGTGGAACTCGCTCCCACAGGGAGTGGGGAGAATGTGGGACTCGCTCCCACAGGGAGTGGGGAGAATGTGGGACTCGCTCACACAGGGAGTGGGGAGAATGTGGGACTCGCTCCCACTGGGAGTGGGGAGAATGTGGGACTCGCTCCCACAGGGAGTGGGGAGAATGTGGGACTCGCTCCCACAGGGAGTGGGGAGAATGTGGAACTCGCTCCCACAGGGAGTTGGTGAGGTGAATAGTGTTGATACATTGAAGCTGAAGCTGGAGAAATCCATGAGGGAGAGAGGAATAGGAGCTGCTGATGGGGTGAGATAGCGAGGGGGAGGGAGGAGGCTTGCGTGGAGCTGAACCACCATCACAGACCAAACGAGCCGAATAGCCTGCTTCTGAGGTTTTAATGTCTGTGTGAATTCGCTGACTGCCCCACCTTTCTGGGGCTGTTGAATCCAGGCTGGCAGAACTGTCGGTAATAAGCCCAATACGTTCTGTTCCATCCGAATAGAGATTTCGAATCAATGTAGCGGGCAAAACGGTTTGGACATTTCTCAACACAGACCTGGCAAAGAGAGAGGAAAATATCAACAAGATGATTTTAAATGTTCAATTCTCAACACCTTCTATGACAACAGATATTAGATTTAAATTCCAAAATGGAACTTTTAACCACAGCGAGCTCTCTCCAAACGTTCCTCTCAGCTTCACAGGCAGGTGGAGACAAGAAGTAAGGTCACAGCGGAATGGAAACATCTCACATCTCTCACAGACAAAGTCATGCACAGTGAGCACAGAACACAGAGCAGAGCTGTCAGAGGGTCAGTACTGAGGGAGTGCCGCACTGTCAGAGGGTCAGTACTGAGGGAGTGCTGCACTGTCAGAGGGTCAGTACTGAGCGAGTGCTGCACTGTCGGAGGGTCAGTACTGAGGGAGTGCTGCACTGTCAGAGGATCAGTACTGAGGGGGTGCTGCACTGTCAGAGGGTCAGTACTGAGGGAGTGCTGCACGGTCGGAGGGTCAGTACTGAGGGAGTGCTGCACTGTCAGAGGGTCAGTACTGAGGGAGTGCTGCACTGTCAGAGGGTCAGTACTGAGGGAGTGCTGCACTGTCAGAGAGTCAGTACTGAGGGAGTGCTGCACTGTCAGAGGGTCGGTACTGAGGGAGTGCTGCACTGTCAGAGGGTCAGTACTGAGGGAGTGCTGCACTGTCAGAGGGTCAGTACTGAGGGAGTGCTGCACTGTCAGAGGGTCAGTACTGTACTGAGGGAGTGCTGCACTGTCAGAGAGTCAGTACTGGGGGAGTGCCGCACTGTCGGAGGGTCAGTACTGAGGGAGTGCTGCACTGTCAGAGGGTCAGTACTGAGGGAGTGCTGCACTGTCAGAGGGTCAGTACTGAAGGAGTGCTGCACTGTCAGAGGGTCAGTACTGTACTGAGGGAGTGCTGCACTGTCAGAGGGTCAGTACTGAGGGAGTGCCGCACTGTCAGAGGGTCAGTACTGTACTGAGGGAGTGCTGCACTGTCAGAGGGTCAGTACTGAGGGAGTGCCGCACTGTCGAGGGTCAGTACTGAGGGAGTGCTGCGCTGTCAGAGGGTCAGTACTGAGGGAGTGCTGTACTGTCAGAGGGTCAGAACTGAGGGAGCGCTGCACTGTCAGAGGGTCAGTACTGAGGGAGTGCCGCACTGTCAGAGGGTCAGTACTGAGGGAGTGCCGCACTGTCAGAGGGTCAGTACTGAGGGAGTGCCGCACTGTCAGAGGGTCAGTACTGAGGGAGTGCCGCACTGTCAGAGGGTCAGTACTGAGGGAGTGCCGCACTGTCAGAGGGTCAGTACTGAGGGAGCGCTGCAGTGTCAGAGGGTCAGTACTGAGGGAGTGCTGCACTGTCAGAGGGTCAGTACTGAGGGAGTGCTGCACTGTCAGAGGGTCAGTACTGAGGGAGTGCTGCACTGTCAGAGGGTCTGTACTGAGGGAGTGCTGCACTGTCAGAGGGTCAGTACTGAGGGAGTGTTGCACTGTCAGAGGGTCAGTACTGAGGGAGTGCCGCACTGTCAGAGGGTCAGTACTGAGGGAGTGCTGCACTGTCAGAGGGTCTGTACTGAGGGAGTGCTGCACTGTCAGAGGGTCAGTAATGAGGGAGTGCTGCACTGTCAGAGGGTCTGTACTAAGGGAGTGCTGCACTGTCAGAGGGTCAGTACTGAGGGAGTGCCGCACTGTCAGAGGGTCAGTACTGAGGGAGTGCTGCACTGTCAGAGGGTCAGCACTGAGGGAGCGCCGCACTGTCAGAGGGTCAGTACTGAGGGAGTGCTGCACTGTCAGAGGGTCAGTACTGAGGGAGTGCTGCACTGTCAGAGGGTCAGTACTGAGGGAGTGCCGCACTGTCAGAGGGTCAGTACTGAGGGAGTGCTGCACTGTCAGAGGGTCAGTACTGAGGGAGCGCCGCACTGTCTTACCTGTTTTGTTGGACACTGTAAATTTATGAGTACTGCCGGACTTGCACACTTAAGGATATTGAAGTAGAATAAAATGGTCTTGTTCCTGGAAGAGAATGAGATAAGTGTTACCAACCCTTATAAAGGAGCGAAAAGAACCCATTCCCTACGTTAGCAACACAATGGAAACGCTACAACTGGAACTTGCAACAAAATCCAATTATTGCCCAATCTTAAAATCACAGAATGGTGCCTGCACAGGAGGCAACGTTCCTCATCGTCCCTGTGCTGACTCTCTGAATGACCAACTCACTTTGTGCCTAACCCTCGCCTTCTCCCTCCCAACTTCCCAAGTTCCTCTGTCTCACTTGATGATTTAATTCCCTATTGAAAGCCTCGATTGACCCCACCTGCACCATGCTCACAGGCAACGCGTTCCAGACTCTATCCACTCACTGTGAGGGACACATTCTCCTCTTGTCACCATTGCTTCTTCAGACAATTTACCGCAAATCTGTGCCCCTCCTACTCAATCCTTCCACCAATGGGGAGATTTCCAGCCTCTCTACTTTGTCCAGACCCCTGATGAGTATTAAAATCTCGATCAAATCCTCTCCCAATCTTCTCTTCTCCAAGGAAATCAGTCCCAAATTCTCCAGACCAGCTACAGAACTGAAGTTCCTCATTCCTGGAACCATTCTCGTGAATCTTTTCTGCACCCTCTCGAATGTCTTCACATCTTTCTCTGAACTAGAAACAAAATTCTCATTGAGGCTGAGCCAGTGTTTTATCGAAGTTCAATGTCCCTCCCGTGACCCTCTACTCAGTCTCCATTGATCAGACTCAGAATCCTGTTTGCTTTATTAACCCTGCTCCCAATCTGTCCTGCCGCCTTCACCTGCCACCTGCACCTCCCATCTTCCCCTGCCACCTTCCCCTGCCACCTTCCACCTCCCATCTTCCCCTGCCACCTTCCCCTGCCACCTTCCACCTCCCATCTTCCCCTGCCACCTTGCCCTGCCACCTTCCACCTCCCATCTTCCCCTGCCACCTTCCCCTGCCACTTTCCACCTCCCATCTTCCCCTGCCACCTTCCCCTGCCACTTTCCACCTCCCATCTTCACCTGCCACCTTCACCCGTCACCTCCACCTCCCACCTTCCCCTGCCGCCTTCACCTGTACCTCCCACCTTCCATCTGCCACCTTCCATCTCCCACCTTCACCTCCCACCTTCCATCTTCCATCTTTCCGTCACCTTCCACCTCCCACCATCACGTGCCACCTCCCACCTTCACCTTCCACCTTCACCTGCCATCTTCCCCTGCCACCTTCCCCTGCCACCTTCCCCTGCCACCTTGCCCTGCCACCTTCACCTCCCACCTTCCCCTGCCACCTTCACCTGCCACCTTCGCCTGCCACCTTCGCCTGCCTTCTTCACCTGCCACCTTCACCTGCCACCTTCACCTGCTACCTTGCCCTGCCACCTTCACCTCCCACCTTCCCCAGCCACCTTCCCCTGCCACCTTGCCCTGCCACCTTCACCTCCCACCTTCCCCAGCCACCTTCCCCTGCCACCTTCACCTGCCACCTTCACCTGCCACCTTCACCTGCCACCTTCACCTGCCTTCTTCACCTGCCACCTTCACCTGCCACCTTCACCTGCCACCTTCACCTGCCAACCTCACGTTCCACCTGCCACCTTCCCCAGCCACCTTCCCCTGCCACCTTCCCCTGACACCTTCACCTGCCACCTTCACCTGACACCTTCACCTGTCACCTTCACCTGTCACCTTCACCTGCCACCTTCCCCTGCCACCTTCCCCTGCCACCTTCCCCTGCCACCTTCACCTGACACCTTCACCTGTCACCTTCACCTGTCACCTTCACCTGCCACCTTCCCCTGCCACCTTCCCCTGCCACCTTCCCCTGCCACCTTCACCTGACACCTTCACCTGTCACCTTCACCTGTCACCTTCACCTGCCACCTTCCCCTGCCACCTTCCCCTGCCACCTTCCCCTGCCACCTTCACCTGCCACCTTCACCTGCCTTCTTCACCTGCCGCCTTCACCTGCCACCTTCACCTGCCAACCTCATCTTCACTTGCCACCTTCACCTCCCACCTTCCACCTCCCACCTTCACCTGCCACCTTCCATCTTCACCTGCGACCTTCCCCTGCCACCTTCCATCTTCCCGTCACCTTCCACCTCCCACCATCACGTGCCACCTCCCACCTTCACCTTCCACCTTCACCTGACACCTTCACCTGTCACCTTCACCTGTCACCTTCACCTGCCACCTTCACCTGACACCTTCACCTGTCACCTTCACCTGCCACCTTCACCTGACACCTTCACCTGTCACCTTCACCTGTCACCTTCACCTGCCACCTTCACCTGACACCTTCACCTGTCACCTTCACCTGTCACCTGCCACCTTCCCCTGCCACCTTCCCCTGCCACCTTCACCTGTCACCTACCAGCTGCCACCTTCCCCTGTCACCTTCCCCTGTCACCTACCAGCTGCCACCTTCCCCTGTCACCTACCAGCTGCCACCTTCACCTGCCAACCTCACCTTAACCTGCCACCTTCCCCGTCACCTTCCCCTGTCACCTACTAGCTGCCACCTTAACCTGCCACCTTCCCCTGCCACCTTCCCCTGCCACCTTCCCCTGCCACCTTCACCTTCCACCTGCCAACCTCACCTTCCACCTGCCACCTTCCCCTGTCACCTCCCACCTGCCACCTTCCCCTGCCACCTTCCCCTGCCACCTCCCACCTTCACTGACTTATGCACAATGTCAATATCAGGAGCTTCTCTATAAAATTTGATTTGAACATCAGATTAAGCAGTTTGTCAAAGGACTATCTCCTCTGTCCCAACTGCAAGAACACCACCATTTAGAATTAACATTCCCGTCTTCAGTCCCCCCCCCCCCCCCCTCCCCCCTCACCCTTAAGGTTAATGTGCAGGTTCAGTCGGCAGTTAGGAAGGCAAATGCAATGTTAGCATTCATGTCAAGAGGGCTAGAATACAAGACCAGGGATGTACTGCTGAGGCTGTATCAGGCTCTGGTAAGACCCCATTTGGAGTATTGTGAGCAGTTTTGGGCTCCGTATCTAAGGAAGGATGTGCTGGCCTTGGAAAGGGTCCAGAGGAGGTTCACAAGAATCATCCCTGGAATGAAGAACTTGTCGTATGAGGAACGGTTGAGAACTCTGGGTCTATACTCGTTGACATTTAGAAGGATGAGGAGGGGGATCTTATTTAAACTTACAGGATACTGTGAGGCCTGGACAGAGTGGACGTGGAGAGGATGTTTCCACTTGTAGGAAAAACTAGAAGCGGAGGACACAATCTCAGACTAAAGGGACGATCATTTAGAACAGAGGTGAGAAGGAATTTCTTCAGCCAGAGGGTGGTGAATCTGTGGAACTCTTTGCCGCAGAAGGCTGTGGAGGCCAAATCACTGAGTGTCTTTAAGACAGAGATAGATAGGTTCTTGATTAATAAGGGGATCAGGGGTTATGGGGAGAAGGCAGGAGAATGGGGATGAGAAACATATCAGCCATGAATGAATGGCGGAGCAGACTCTTTGGGCCGAATGACCTAATTCTGCTCCCATGTCTTATGGTATTAACCACCCCCTTGCCCCGCAACCTTCATCATACCCTCACCCCCCCACCCTTCACCACCCCCTCACTCCCCGCCCTATATCACCCTCTCACCACCCCACCCTTCACCACTCTCCCACCCTTCACCACCCCCTCACTCCCCACCCTATATCACCCCCTCACCCCCCACCCTATATCACCCTCACCCCCCCACCCTTCACCACCCCCTCACTCCCCACCCTATATCACCCCCTCACCTCCCACCCTATATCACCCCCTCACCTCCCACCCTATATCACCCTCACTCCCCCACCCTTCACCACCCCCTCACCCCCCCACCCTTCACCACCCCCTCACTCTCCCACCCTTCACCACCCCCTCACCCCCCCACCCTTCACCACCCCCTCACCCCCCCACCCTTCACCACCCCCTCACCCCCCCCACCCTTCACCACCCCCTCACCCCCCCACCCTTCACCACCCCCTCACCCCCCCACCCTTCATCACCCTTTCACCACCCCACCCTTCACCACCCCCTCACACCCACCCTTCACTCTCCCTCATCGTTCATCACACCCTCACCCCCCCTCCACCCCCTGCCTCCCCGCTGCCCCTCCCCACCGCATTCTTCCATTTTCTGAAATCTCTTTCTTTCCTACAGCCCTTTAAAATCTCTCCTCCAATTTTGCTGTCTTGAAGACCCTCCAATTTCCATCACTCCGCCATTAATCACAGTTAATCATAGAATTTACAGTACAGGAGGAGGCCATTCGGCCCATCGAGTCTGCACCGGCCCTTGGAAAGAGCACCCCATCTAAGCCCACATTTCCAACCTATCCCCGTAACCCAACCCAACCTTTTTGGACACTAAGGGCAATTTATCACGGCCAATCCACCTAACTCGCACATCTTTGGACTGTGGGAGGAAACCGGAGCACCCGGAGGAAACCCACGCACACACGAGGAGAACTTGCAGACTCCACACAGACAGTGACCCAAGCTGGAATTGAACCTGGGACCTTGGAGCTGTGAAGCAACAGTGCTAACCACTGTGCTACCGTGCTGCCATTGATGGTACCTGCATTCGCCTGGGCCTGAAACTCTGGAATTTCCTTCCTAAATATCTCTGCCTCTCCCTCTCCCCCACCCTCGCCTCCTCTAACACACTCCTTAAAACCTACGTCTTTGGCCAAGCTTCTGAAAGATGGCAGAAGAAAACAGCTGGTCCCACATTTTGTCTTGGGAAATTCCGAGAGGCTATGGCTCGGGATAGGTGCCGGAATTCTTCGGACGTTCGCTGGCTGGGTGCTAGGGGGGGTGAATTCTCTGGTCCCATAGGCAGCGCACCCCCAGACACGGGCTTCCCGCGATGTGGGGGGGTGCTTCAATGGAAATTCTCATTGACAGTGGCGGGAGCGGAGATTCCCAGTGGGAAATACGTAGCTGGGAGCTGGCCAACCCCACCCAGGGTGATTGACCAACCGGAGGATTCTCCATTGATCAGGGTCAACATGGATCTGTAATGGATGGATCACGTCTGATGAAGCTGATTGGATATTTGGAAGTGTCGACTCGTGTAGTGGACAGGGGAATGTCAATAGATGTTATCTGTTGAACTTCCAGAAGGGATTTAATACAAGTCCCTCATGTTAGATAAAGACATCCGCTTCATTCTGGATCACAACGTCTTCACCTCCGACAACAAGAACCTGTTGGGACTTTCATTTAGTGTAAGACTTCTTACTGTGTTAGATAAAGTTGAGGCTGATGACAATGAAGGTAAATTATTGCCCAGTTTCGGAAGCAGACTGAGTGGCAGGAAGCAGAGGGCAGTGATAACAGGTAGGGGCTCTAACTGGCAGAATGTGACCCACAACGACTCGCGCTGGAGCCTTAACCATTTACTGGATTTATTCACAATTTAGACGATCCGAACCTTCCAGTGACACAAAGATCGGCGACATTCTCAGCAGTGCAGATAGAAGCATAATGACAGAGCGATTGACCAGATTTCTCCGATCATCAGGATTCCCCGTTCGCCCTGCCAGTGGTTTTCACGGTTTCAATAGGAACTTCCACTGACAAGCAGACGGCGGATAGAATCCCGCGGCCAGCGAACGGCGGGCGGCCGAGAAAAACACAGACCGAGGACCAGGGAATCACACCCATTGACAGATCCAGTAAGCAGGCAAAGCTGCGGCAAATGGATTTCAATGTAGACAATCCTCCAGATTGGACCCAAACAGGATCGAACAGGGACTTTCTAAATGGTGAAAAACTAGAAACAGCAGCAACTAGAAACTAGAATCCCACCACCCTCAACACCGTCCTTGCTACCCCCTTCCAAAACTCCCCCAGCGCTGGGCACGCCCAAAACATATGGGCATGGTTCGCTGGGGTCCCCGAGCACCTAGCACACCTGTCTTCGCCCCCGAAAAACCTACTCATCCTCGTCCCAGTCATGCGGGCACTGTGCAGCACCTTGAACTGTATGAGGCTAAGCCTCGCACAGGAAGAGGAGGAATTCACTCTTTCCAGGGCATCTGCCCACGTCCCGTCCTCAATCTCCTCACCCAGCTCCTCGTCCCATTTACCCTTCAGCTCCTCCACCGAGGCCTCGTCTACCTCCTGCATTACCCGGTATATGTCCGAAATCCTCCCTCCTCCAGCCCACACCCCCGAGAGCACCCTGTCCCGAACCCCACGCGGGGGCAGCAAGGGGAACCCCTCCACCTGCCGCCTGGCAAACACCCTCACCTGCATGTACCTAAACATGTTCCCCGGGGGGAGCCCAAACTTCCCCTCCAACTCCCCCAAGCTCGCGAACCTCCCCTCCACAAACAGGTCCCTCAACCTCCGAACCCCTACCCTGTGCCAGCCCAGAAATCCGCCATCAATGCTCCCTGGAACAAACCGATGGTTCCCCCGTATCGGGGCCTCCACAACATTAAAATATCAGCAACACATCAGAAAATAATCAGAAGAGGCGAATGGAACACTGGCCTCACTATCTCGAGGACTTGAATACAAGGGAGTGGAGCACATGCGTCAGCTTCACAAAGCATTGGATAGACCACATCTGGAGAGCAGCTCTGGGCACCAAACCTTAGGAAAGGTATCTCAGCCTTGGAGGGAGGGCAGCGTAGATTCACCAGAATGGGCTCCATGGAGAGATTACACAAAGACGGGTTGGATGGTGCACCCTGAAAGTTAGCGAGCTGGAGGTGATCTGATTGAAAATTTCAAGATATTAATGGGGAACAGTTGGGGTCAACAGAGAGAAGCTGCTGGTTCAGGGAGTCCAGGATTTGCGTAAATAATCTAAAAATGAGGTCCAACCCTTTCAGGAGGGAAATTGGGAAATATTTCTGCAGCCACAGGCAGCAGCAGTTTGAAACTCCCTCCACAAATGGCAGTTAGTGCTCGGCAAATTGATCATTCTAAAACGGAGATTGATAAGATTCTTTGATAATAATAATCTTTCCCGGAGGAAACCCACGCAGACACAGAGAGAACGTGCAGTAACCTAAGCCGGGAATCGAACCTGGGACCCTGGCGCTGAGAAGCAACAGTGCTATCCACTGTGCTACCGTGCCGCCCAACACTTTGCTACGCGCTGTGAACCATTGTTCGGGTTTCCTGTGCCTTTGAAATGCGCAATGAATTGAGACACGCTTTGTACACAGTGAGTAGATGATGTACGATGGGTTATAAGATTTGCCTCCTGATTAAAACACAATCTCCAACATGCAACACCCACAATTTGGCCTAAACTTTTTGCCTGATGTATTGCAAAATGATAATCCTTGCATTGAACAAATATTTTATATCTACACACAAGATGGAAGATATTTCTGTCATACCTGCAGCAGAATATCGCTCGTCATTTTCTAATTATGGCAGTCCCTCCAACCTAGAAAACTGCACTTCTAGCAAAAGGCTTAACATAACTTAAAAAGTCAGAAATAGAGGGTAGAATTCTCCCACCCCCCGCCGCGCGAATCGTGCCAAACCGCCCCAATGCCGAGACGCGATTCTCCGCAGGGCAGGGAATTGGCGCCCCTGGGGCCGGCTTGGTTGGTGCGGCGCCGGTCGGGGTATGCAGCGACTCTCCGGCCCGCATGGGCCGAGCGGCTGTCAATAAAAAGCCGAGTCCCGCCGGCGCCGTTCTAACATCCTCTGGGCCGCGGGACCTCGGCAATGAAGGGTCCGGGGGGCATGTGGGGGGGAGGGGGGGACTGACCCTGGGGGAGGGGCCTCTGTAGTGGCCTGGCCCGCGATCGGGGCCCTCCGATCGGTGGGCCGGTCTCTCTCTCGGGGGTCCTCCTTTCCTCCGCCCCGGCTCCTGTAACCCTGCGCCATTTGGCGTGGGGGCCGGCGCGGGGCAGAAGGGCATTGCTCTTGCGTTAGTTGGCGCTGGGCCAACTGTGCATGCGCGGTCCCCGCGGCTCCGGGTCCACGCAGGGATCGGCATCTGGAGCGGTGCTGCCAGCTCCACCGCCGTGCTACCCCACTGTGACCTGGAAAATCGGGTCTCGGAACGGGCACCGATGCCGGAGTAAAACACTCCCATTTTTACACTGACGCCGGCACTTAGCCGCCCGATGGGAGAATCCCGCCCAGATGTTCTGAATAACACATTTAAACTGTACCTTTAATGCAGTAAAACCATCTCAAGGCATTCCACCGCACTCCACCACAGAGTTATCCAACTGAACTGGCCATTGGCCACATTCCACCGCACTCCACCACAGAGTTACCCAACTGAACTGGCCATTGGCCACATTCCACCGCACTCCACCACAGAGTTACCCAACTGAACTGGCCATTAGCCACATTCCACCGCACTCCACCACAGAGTTATCCAACTGAACTGGGCCATTAGCCACATTCCACCGCACTCCACCACAGAGTTACCCAACTGAACTGGGGCCTGGCCACATTCCACCGCACTCCACCACAGAGTTACCCAACTGAACTGGCCATTGGCCACATTCCACCGCACTCCACCACAGAGTTACCCAACTGAACTGGCCATTGGCCACATTCCACCGCATTCCACCACAGAGTTACCCAACTGAACTGGCCATTAGCCACATTCCACCACACTCCACCACAGAGTTACCCAACTGAACTGGCCATTGGCCACATTCCACCGCACTCCACCACAGAGTTATCCAACTGAGCTGGGGCCTGGCCACATTCCACCGCACTCCACCACAGAGTTACCCAACTGAACTGGGCATTGGCCACATTCCACCGCACTCCACCACAGAGTTACCCAACTGAACTGGCCATTGGCCACATTCCACCGCACTCCACCACAGAGTTACCCAACTGGCCATTGGCCACATTCCACCGCACTCCACCACAGAGTTACCCAACTGAACTGGCCATTGGCCACATTCCACCGCACTCCACCACAGAGTTACCCAACTGAACTGGCCATTGGCCACATTCCACCGCACTCCACCACAGAGTTATCCAACTGAGCTGGGCCCTGGCCACATTCCACCGCACTCCACCACAGAGTTACCCAACTGAACTGGCCATTGGCCACATTCCACCGCACTCCACCACAGAGTTATCCAACTGAACTGGGGCCTGGCCACATTCCACCGCACTCCACCACAGAGTTACCCAACTGAACTGGCCATTAGCCACATTCCACCGCACTCCACCACAGAGTTACCCAACTGAACTGGCCATTAGCCACATTCCACCGCACTCCACCACAGAGTTACCCAACTGAACTGGCCATTGGCCACATTCCACCGCACTCCACCACAGAGTTATCCAACTGAACTGGGCATTGGCCACATTCCACCGCACTCCACCACAGAGTTACCCAACTGAACTGGCCATTAGCCACATTCCACCGCACTCCACCACAGAGTTACCCAACTGAACTGGCCATTGGCCACATTCCACCGCACTCCACCACAGAGTTACCCAACTGAACTGGCCATTAGCCACATTCCACCGCACTCCACCACAGAGTTACCCAACTGAACTGGCCATTAGCCACATTCCACCGCACTCCACCACAGAGTTACCCAACTGAACTGGCCATTGGCCACATTCCACCGCACTCCACCACAGAGTTACCCAACTGAACTGGCCATTGGCCACATTCCACCGCACTCCACCACAGAGTTACCCAACTGGCCATTGGCCACATTCCACCGCACTCCACCACAGAGTTACCCAACTGAACTGGGGCCTGGCCACATTCCACCGCACTCCACCACAGCGTTACCCAACTGGCCATTGGCCACATTCCACCGCACTCCACCACAGAGTTACCCAACTGAACTGAGCGCTGGCCACATTCTACCGCACTCCACCACAGAGTTACCCAACTGAACTGGGGCCTGGCCACATTCCACCGCACTCCACCACAGAGTTACCCAACTGAACTGGCCATTGGCCACATTCCACCGCACTCCACCACAGAGTTACCCAACTGAACTGGCCATTGGCCACATTCCACCGCACTCCACCACAGAGTTACCCAACTGAACTGGCCATTAGCCACATTCCACCGCACTCCACCACAGAGTTATCCAACTGAACTGGCCATTGGCCACATTCCACCGCACTCCACCACAGAGATACCCAACTGAACTGGCCATTGGCCACATTCCACCGCACTCCACCACAGAGTTACCCAACTGAGCACTGGCCACATTCCACCGCACTCCACCACAGAGTTACCCAACTGAACTGGCCATTAGCCACATTCCACCACACTCCACCACAGAGTTACCCAACTGAACTGGCCATTGGCCACATTCCACCGCACTCCACCACAGAGTTACCCAACTGAACTGGGCATTGGCCACATTCCACCGCACTCCACCACAGAGTTACCCAACTGAACTGGCCAGTAGCCACATTCCACCGCACTCCACCACAGAGTTATCCAACTGGCCATTGGCCACATTCCACCGCACTCCACCACAGAGTTACCCAACTGAGCACTGGCCACATTCCACCGCACTCCACCACAGAGTTACCCAACTGAACTGAGCGCTGGCCACATTCTACCGCACTCCACCACAGAGTTACCCAACTGAACTGGGGCCTGGCCACATTCCACCGCACTCCACCACAGAGTTACCCAACTGAACTGGCCATTGGCCACATTCCACCGCACTCCACCACAGAGTTACCCAACTGAGCGCTGGCCACATTCCACCGCACTCCACCACAGAGTTATCCAACTGAACTGGCCATTAGCCACATTCCACCGCACTCCACCACAGAGTTACCCAACTGAACTGGCCATTGGCCACATTCCACCGCACTCCACCACAGAGTTACCCAACTGAACTGGGCATTGGCCACATTCCACCACACTCCACCACAGAGTTACCCAACTGAACTGGCCATTGGCCACATTCCACCGCACTCCACCACAGAGTTACCCAACTGAACTGGGCGCTGGCCATTGGCCACATTCCACCGCACTCCACCACAGAGTTACCCAACTGAACTGGGCATTAGCCACATTCCACCGCACTCCACCACAGAGTTACCCAACTGAACTGAGCCCTGGCCACATTCCACCGCACTCCACCACAGAGTTACCCAACTGAGCACTGGCCACATTCCACCGCACTCCACCACAGAGTTACCCAACTGAGCTGGGGCCTGGCCACATTCCACCGCACTCCACCACAGAGTTACCCAACTGAACTGGCCATTAGCCACATTCCACCGCACTCAACCATAGAGTTACCCAACTGAGCACTGGCCACATTCCACCGCACTCCACCACAGAGTTATCCAACTGAACTGGCCATTGGCCACATTCCACCGCACTCCACCACTGAGTTACCCAACTGAACTGGCCATTGGCCACATTCCACCGCACTCCACCACAGAGTTACCCAACTGAACTGGCCATTGGCCACATTCCACCACACTCCACCACAGAGTTACCCAACTGAACTGGGCATTAGCCACATTCCACCGCACTCAACCATAGAGTTACCCAACTGAGCACTGGCCACATTCCACCGCACTCCACCACAGAGTTACCCAACTGAACTGGGTGTTGGCCACATTCCACCGCACTCCACCACAGAGTTACCCAACTGAACTGGCCATTGGCCACATTCCACCGCACTCCACCACAGAGTTACCCAACTGAACTGGGGCCTGGCCACATTCCACCGCACTCCACCACAGAGTTACCCAACTGAACTGGGGCCTGGCCACATTCAACCGCACTCCACCACAGAGTTACCCAACTGAACTGGGGCCTGGCCACATTCAACCACACTCCACCACAGAGTTACCCAACTGAACTGGCCATTAGCCACATTCCACCGCACTCCACCACAGAGTTACCCAACTGAACTGGCCATTAGCCACATTCCACCGCACTCCACCACAGAGTTACCCAACTGAACTGGGTGTTGGCCACATTCCACCGCACTCCACCACAGAGTTACCCAACTGAACTGGCCATTAGCCACATTCCACCGCACTCCACCACAGAGTTATCCAACTGAACTGAGCGCTGGCCACATTCCACCGCACTCCACCACAGAGTTACCCAACTGAACTGGCCATTAGCCACATTCCACCGCACTCCACCACAGAGTTACCCAACTGAGCTGGGGCCTGGCCACATTCCACCGCACTCCACCACAGAGTTATCCAACTGAACTGGGTGTTGGCCACATTCCACCGCACTCCACCACAGAGTTACCCAACTGAACTGGGGCCTGGCCACATTCAACCACACTCCACCACAGAGTTACCCAACTGAACTGGCCATTAGCCACATTCCACCGCACTCCACCACAGAGTTACCCAACTGAACTGGCCATTGGCCACATTCCACCGCTCTCCACCACAGAGTTACCCAACTGAACTGGCCATTGGCCACATTCCACCGCACTCCACCACAGAGTTACCCAACTGAACTGGGCATTGGCCACATTCCACCGCACTCCACCACAGAGTTATCCAACTGAGCACTGGCCATTGGCCACATTCCACCGCACTCCACCACAGAGTTACCCAACTGAACTGGCCATTGGCCACATTCCACTGCACTCCACCACAGAGTTACCCAACTGAACTGGCCATTGGCCACATTCCACTGCACTCCACCACAGAGTTACCCAACTGAACTGAGCACTGGCCATATTCCACCGCACTCCACCACAGAGTTACCCAACTGAACTGGCCATTGGCCACATTCCACCGCACTCCACCACAGAGTTACCCAACTGAACTGGCCATTGGCCACATTCCACCGCACTCCACCACAGAGTTATCCAACTGAACTGGGCATTGGCCACATTCCACCGCACTCCACCACAGAGTTACCCAACTGAACTGGGGCCTGGCCACATTCAACCACACTCCACCACAGAGTTACCCAACTGAACTGGCCATTGGCCACATTCCACCGCACTCCACCACAGAGTTACCCAACTGAACTGGCCATTGGCCACATTCCACCGCACTCCACCACAGAGTTATCCAACTGAACTGGCCATTAGCCACATTCCACCGCACTCCACCACAGAGTTACCCAACTGAACTGGCCATTAGCCACATTCCACCGCACTCCACCACAGAGTTACCCAACTGAACTGGCCATTGGCCACATTCCACCGCACTCCACCACAGAGTTACCCAACTGAACTGGGGCCTGGCCACATTCCACCGCACTCCACCACAGAGTTACCCAACTGAGCTGGCCATTGGCCACATTCCACCACACTCCACCACAGAGTTACCCAACTGAACTGAGCACTGGCCACATTCCACCGCACTCCACCACAGAGTTACCCAACTGAACTGGGGCCTGGCCACATTCCACCGCACTCCACCACAGAGTTACCCAACTGAACTGAGCGCTGGCCACATTCCACCGCACTCCACCACAGAGTTATCCAACTGAACTGGGCACTGGCCACATTCCACCGCACTCCACCACAGAGTTACCCAACTGAACTGGCCATTAGCCACATTCCACCGCACTCCACCACAGAGTTACCCAACTGAACTGGCCATTGGCCACATTCCACCGCACTCCACCACAGAGTTACCCAACTGAACTGGCCATTGGCCACATTCCACCGCACTCCACCACAGAGTTACCCAACTGAACTGGCCATTAGCCACATTCCACCGCACTCCACCACAGAGTTATCCAACTGAACTGGCCGTTAGCCACATTCCACCGCACTCCATCACAGAGTTACCCAACTGAACTGGCCATTGGCCACATTCCACCGCACTCCACCACAGAGTTACCCAACTGAACTGGCCATTGGCCACATTCCACCGCACTCCACCACAGAGTTAACCAACTGAACTGGGGCCTGGCCACATTCCACCGCACTCCACCACAGAGTTACCCAACTGAACTGGGCATTAGCCACATTCCACCGCACTCCACCACAGAGTTACCCAACTGAACTGGGCATTAGCCACATTCCACCGCACTCAACCATAGAGTTCGAGGATGCAAGTCAAGGTGGCAAGATTCCAACAACTAATTCCACTAATTCAGCCACATTCCACGATTCCAACAGCTCAAGGCAACGCCCAAAGAATCAATCCAGAAGGCAAACATCAGGTGGTGGGAAGAGAAAATCTGATATATTCCGCAATTTGCCAAAGTCATGAAAGTCCACACGTGCTCCGCTGGCTTCAATACTTAGTCTCCCAAACAGAGGGTCCAACTTTTATTTTATTTAATAAAACATGGAGGAAGTGGTTCACACAGCTGCCAAGTAGTTTTAGCAACAAGGAGAAAACATTTATTAAACATGGAAAAGATTGGATTAAGATACAATATTCCTTTACTGCCCTCCTTAGCTTTACAATTGCACTGAAAAGCGATGGACTTCGCTAAGGGGCATGGACTGGTGCCGAACTGAGGACCCATGGACTCAGTTAGAGTGTACAAGGGATGTCTGCATTTGTTCACAGATTGCCCTTTGTGTTAGCGATGTCGTTCGGTACGCTCTTTTATTTAAAATCGGGGGTGTTCTTGTGTTTGTGTTTGCCTGTTTGAAAGTTAAAACCAAAGTGATAGTTAACGTTTAAGTTGCTGGGTGCTGGGGGGCTGTTCGGGTTATCTTTGCTTTTTTTTCTTCTGGGAATGTTGTTTTGTTCTTTGTTTGTTTTCTCCCTGTTTCGGTCCCAGAGCGATTGCTTGAACAGGGCTGTTCTGGGGAGGTGGTGTTGATGGGTGGGGGGGGGGGGGGGGGGGGGGGGGGGGGGGGGGACAATAGGTGGGAGACATGGTGGCGCCGGAGTTGAGAGCCACCAGGCTAGCTGCTCTGAGCTAGTCACCAGGAGCGAGGTGGGGGGTGTGTATACAGCCAGTATATGGCAGGGGTTAGGTTACAAGGGGCTGTTGCTGGGGGGGGGAATTATCTGCTGACGAGGGAGGGAACTGAACCAGGTAACAGGGGAGGGGACGCGGGTGGGAGCTGCCAAGAGGCAGACCAGGGGAGGCGCAGCACATAGGCACAGGGTGGGCCCAAGAAGGGGGATAACTGATCGGCGTGGGGGGGGGGGCAGGGTGCCCTCCAACCAGGCTGATCACCTGGAATGTTAGAGGATTAAACGGGCCGGTCAAGAGGAGACGTGTGTTTGTGCAGTTACGGGCTCTGAAGGCGGATGTAATGTTGCTGCAGGAGACACATTTGAAAGTGGCGGACCAGATTAGACTACGGAAGAGCTGGGTTAGCCAGGTCTTCCATTCGGGGCTTGACGCTAAGACCAGAGGTGTCGCGATCATGATTAACAAACGGGTTAAGTTTGAGACGGACAGCACAGTTGCGGATTGGGGGGGGGGGGGGGGGGGGGGGGGGGGGGGGTAGATTTCTTATGATCCGGGGCAAGCTTGAGGGGTGAAGGTGGTCCTAGTGAATGTTTACGCTCCAAACTGGATCAAAAGGCTGCTGGGGAAAATCCCCGACTTGGATTTGCACAAGTTGATTATGGGTGGGGACTTTAATACAGTCCTCGATCCCGACCTGGACCGATCGTGCTCCAGAACGGGCAGGGTCCCGGCAATGGCAAGGGAACTGAGGGGGTTCATGGAACAAATGGGGGGGGGGGTAGACCCCTGGAGAATCAGCCGGCCGACGGAGAACATAGAACATAGAACAGTACAGCACAGAACAAGCCCTTCGGCCCTCGATGTTGTGCCGAGCCATGATCACCCTACTCAAGCCCACGTATCCATCCAACCCCCCCCTTAACCTTACTTTTTAAAACACTACGGGCAATTTAGCATGGCCAATCCACCTAACCCGCACATCTTTGGATTGTGGGAGGAAACCGGAGCACCCGGAGGAAACCCACGCAGACACGGGGAGGACGTGCAGACTACGCACAGACAGTGACCCAGCCGGGAACCGAACCTGGGACCCTGGAGCTGTGAAGCATTTATGCTAACCACCATGCTACCCTGCTGCAGAAGGAGTTCTCGTTCTATTCACATGTTCACAAGGTTTATTCTCGTATTGACTTCTTTATTATGAGTAGGGACTTTGTGGAGGGGGTGAGGGATACAGAATAATCAGCAATCACTATTTCGGACCATGCTCCACATTGGGTCGACCTGCTGGTCTGCACAGAAAGTGCCAGCGGCCACAATGGAGGTTAGAGGTGGGATTGTTGGCAGAGGAGAGGGTGTGTGAGAGAGTGGGGAAATCCATGCAGGACTACCTGCAGGTCAACGATACAGGGGAAGTCTCAGCAGCGGTGCTCAGGGAGGCGCTGAAGGAGGTGGTGAGACGGGAACTGATCTCAATCCGAGCCCACAGGGACAGGACAGATAGGGCAGAGATGGACATACTGGTGCAGGAGATGACACGGACGGATGGGAATATGCGGACTCCCCGAGGGCAAAGCTACTTAGGGAACGACGGAGACTGCAGGCGGAGCTGGGAGCGCTATCCACTGGGAAGGCCATAGAGCAGCTCAGAAAGGCCAGGGGCGCGGTGTATGAGTATGGGGAGAAAGCCAGCAGAATGCTTGCACAGCAACTTAGGAAGAGGGAGGCGGCCAGGGAGATAGGGACGGTAGTGGACGGGGCAGGGAACCGGGTTGGGGACCCGGCAGGATTGAACAGGGTATTCAGGGACTTTTACAGTAAGCTGTATACCTCAGAACCCCCCACGGGGCCGGAGGGGATGAAGCGCTTCTTAGATGGGCTGACCTTCCCAAAGGTGGGCAGGGGGATGGTAAAGGGGCTGGGGGGCCCCGATTAGAGCTGATGAAGTAATGGGGGGCCTGAAGGCCATGCAGTCGGGTAAAGCCCCGGGGTCGGATGGGTATCCAGTGGAGTTCTACAAAAAGTTTGCGGGTATAGTGGGGCCGGTGCTGGTTAGGGTGTTTAACGAGGTGAGGGACAATGGGGTGCTACCCCCGACGATGTCGCAAGCCACCATCTTGCTGATATTAAAACAGGATAAGATCTGGAGGTCTGTGGGTCCTATCGGCCAATCTCTCTGATTAGTGTAGATGCTAAACTGCTGGCCAAGATCTTGGCGTCCAGAATCGAAGACTGCATACCGGACGTGATTGTGGAGCACCAAACGGGGTTTGTTAAGGGCAGGCAGCTAGTAGCCAATCTAAGAAGGCGACTCAATGTGATTATGATGCCCCCGGAGGGCAGAGAGGTGGAGGTAGTGGTGGCAATGGATGCTGAAAAGGCTTTTGACTGGGTGGAGTGGGACTATTTATGGGAGGTGCTGGGACGGTTTGGGTTTGGAGAGGGCTTTGTGGACTGGGTTAGACTGCTATATCAGGCCCTGGAGGCTAGTGTAAGGACGAACAGGACGACATCTGAGTATTTTAGACTACACCGCGGGACAAGACAGGGATGCCCCCTCTCTCCACTGCTGTTTGCGTTGGCCATAGAACCGCTGGCAATTGCTCTGAGAGTGGCAAGGGGATGGAAGGGAATGGTCAGGGGGGGGGGGATAGAACACAAGGTCTCGCTCTACGTGGATGACCTGCTTTTGTACGTGTCGGATCCAGCGGCAGGGACGGACGGGATTATGGAAATCCGAGGGGAATTTGGCCGGTTTTCGGGCTACAAGTTGAACATGGCAAAAAGCGAGATGTTTGTGGTGCAGGCGAGGGGTCAGGAGAATAGGCTGAGGGAGCTACCACTTAGGCTGGTTGGGGAAAGTTTGAGGTATCTAGGGATACAAGTGGCGCGCGACTGGGGTAAGATGCATAAGTTGAACTTGTCCAGGCTGGTGGAGCAAATGAGGAGTGGGTTTCGGAGGTGGGATGCGCTCCCGCTGTCACTAGTGGGGAGACTACAGACGGTGAAGATGATGATCCTCCCGAGATTCCTGTTTATTTTTTGGTGTCTCCCTATTTTCATTCCGCGGTCCTTCTTTAAAAGAATCAATAAAATCATCCTGGGATTTGTTTGGGCGGGGAAGTCCCCGCGGGTAAAGAGGGGGATGCTGGAACGGGACCGTAGCGAGGGGGGACTGGCGTTGCCGAACCTCAGCAACTACTACTGGGCGGCTAACATAGCCATGATAAGGAAATGGATGGTGGGTACGGGGTCGGTTTGGGAGCGGGTGGAGGCTGCTTCGTGCAGGGGCACCAGCTTGGCAGCCTTGGTCACGGCTCCCCTGCTGCTCCCGCCGGCCAGGTACTCCACCAGCCCTATTGTGGTGGTGGCTTTGCGGATTTGGGGCCAATGGAGGAAGCATGCGGGGGAAGTGGGAGCGTCGGTCTGGTCCCCAATATGTGACAACCACCGATTTGTCCCGGGGAAGATGGATGGCGGGATTCGAGCGTGGTGGAGGGCGGGGGTGGGAAGGATGGGCGACTTGTTCCTGGAAGGGAGCTTCGTGAACATGAGGGTGCTGGAGGAGAGGTTCGGGCCGGCGAGGGGGAATGACTTTCGGTACTTGCAGGTGCGGGACTTTGTACGTAGACAGGTCCCGTCCTTTCCATGCCTTCCACCAAGGGGGATCCAGGACAGGGTAGTTTCCATGGGAGAGGTAGGAGAGGGGAGAGTCTCGGATATTTATAAGGAGCTTATGGGGGCGGAGGACACAGGGACCGAGGAACTGAAACTTAAGTGGGAGGAGGAGCTTGGTGGGGAGTGGGAGGGAGGAGTATGGGCAGACGCTCTGAGGAGGGTAAATGGAACCACAACATGTGCCAGGCTCGGCCTGATTCAGTTCGAGGTGGTTCACCGGGCCCACATGACGGTGGCCTGGATGAGCAAATTCTTTGGGCTGGAGGACAAGTGTGCTAGATGTGGGGGAGGACCAGCGAACCATGTCCACATGTTCTGGGCGTGTCCAAAACTCAGGGGATACTGGCAGGGATTTGCGGACGATATATCCCGGGCACTGAAAACAAGGGTGGCGATGAGTCCAGAGGTGGCGATTTCTGGGGTGTTGGAAGACCCGGGAGTACAGGAGGGGATAGAGGCCGACGTTGTGGCCTTTGCTTCCCTGATTGCCCGGCGACGGATACTGTTGGCCTGGAGGGACTCAAAGCCCCCAAGGACCGAGGTATGGCTGTCGGACATGGCAAGGTTTCTCGGCTCGGAAAAAATCAAGTTCGCCTTCCAAGGATCACTATCGGGGTTCGCCCGGAGGTGGCAACCATTCATCTACTTCTTCGCGGGGAACTAGTCGTCAGCGGGGGGGGGGATAGAATAGTGTAGAGTAGGGGGGAAGAATAGGCGGGTCTATCTGCGAGAGGGATACTGTTATTTGCACTATGTTTTTTGTAATTGGTATCTGCACACTAATGTATATTGTTACTGTTTACAATGCCAAAAAATAACTCAATAAAATTGTCTGTTAAAAAAAAACAATTGCACTCAAATTTTAGGATTAACACGGATTACAAAGTACATCTTAATTTACAAATAATACAAAGTCTCTTTTAAGCTCATAGGTGGCTGTGGGCAAATACACTCTCCACTCTGACAACTGAATGCTTGAGGATGTCTTCTCAGAATCCTCCCAGACGATTGTCATGTGAGAGTTTCCAAACTCCACTCCCAAAAACTCACTTTAAAATCTTCTCTTATAATTCCGGAGCACAGTGGCTAGCACTGCTGCCTCACAGCGCCAGGGCCTGGGTGCGATTCCGGCCTTAGCTGACTGTCCGTGTGGATTTGGCACATTCTCCCCTGTTTCCTCCGGGTGCTCCCATTTCCTCCCACAGTCCAAATGTGTGCAGATTAGATGGATTGGCCACGATAAATTGCTCTTTAGTGTCAGAAACGTTGCAGAGATTATGGGGATAGGGTGGGTGCGTGAGCCTAGGTGGGGTGCTCTTTCAAAGGGCCAGTGCAGACTTGATGGACTGAATGGCCTTCTTCTGCACTGCAGGAATCTCCGACTCATGCTTTCCCTTAGCAGCTTACATTCCGAAATCCAGTCCAGGTTTTACAAATGACCCTTAACTCAAAACTGCCGCTCCACTTTTACCAGTGAACTGAGTACAGAATTTAACGCCACCCACTTTTAGGTTTCCTTTGCCTGAACTGTTTTTACAAACACTCTGAGATCAGCCACCAATTTCCAGAATTATTTCAACACCCATTGCACAGGCAGTAGTAAATTCCCACAGACCTAAAAATCACTTCAGGCGCCTCAGCCTCCTCCTCAGCTCGATCTGTCTTTACTGAACAGTGCTCTGTTCTGGTACCTTTAACCTCAGACTTTTGGAAACTTCTCTTCATTTTTCTAGTTTCCTTAACTAGCTACACTTCAGATCTCTGCACTTTTTTTCTTAACCATTACTCCACAGTATGGCTTTTCTTCTAGCAAAGCCTTCTAAACCAACTGCTTCTGGCAGAGCTGTGAGAGCTGCCTTCTCTATGACTACTAACCTTCAACTGCAATCACATTAGCTAAACTAAAACTTAAAGGCTTCTCTACCATACAAGTCCCCCGTTGCTAAGCAACACCCACATACTTATGCCTTTTATTTATTTTTAATGTTGTTGTGCTCGCTAAACATAATGGAAACACAGTTGAAACTTAACCAAAACTCACCATTGTCCAGTGTAAATCTAACTACATGTACAGAAACATTAAATCAAACACACTTAAAACTAGACCTTGGGCAGGATTCTCCCGTACCTGGCAGGGTGGGACGGAGTGGTGTGAACCACTCTGGCGTCGGGCCGCCCCAAAGGTGCGGAATCCTCCAGAGTGGTTTGCGCTGCGCCGGCCGGCGTGGAAGGCCTTTGGCGCCAGCCGGGGCCGAAGGGAGTCCGCCGGCCTGCGAGGGTCCGCGCATGCGCGGAAGCGTCAGCAGCTGCTGACGTCATCCCCGTGCACGCGCGGGGGGGGGGGGGGGTGTTCACCTACGCATTGGCCATCGCGGAGGCTGACACGGCCGGCGCGTAGGAAACGAGTGCCCCCATGGCACAGGCCCGCCCGTGGATCGGTGGGCCCCCGATCGCGGGCCAGGCCACCGTGGGGGTACCCCCCGGGGCCAGATCGCCCCGCGGACCCCGGAGCCCGCCCGCACCGCCAGATCCCGCCGGTATGGGACCTAGTCCAATTTACGCCGTCGGGACCTGCATATTACGAGCGGGACTTCGGCCCATCGCGGGCCGGAGAATTGCCGGGGGGGGGGGGGGCCGCTGCGAGTGGCCGCCGACCGGCACAGCGCCGGAGAATTCGGCGGCCGGCGGGGGTGGGATTCACGCCGCCCCCCCCCCGGTGATTCCGGGTCGGAGAATCCCGCCCATTATTTCTAATGTTTACCAAAACGACTATAAATCCCTTGAACCTACCTTTGTTTGCCGAACAACTGCAAATTCACAGTAATAGCGGATACTCTCCAGCACCTATCCCAGGTACCATGGGTTAAGCACCATCAGTGTCAGAGCTACAACAAACAAATCAAACTGATGGGAAACAGCAAAGCTCACCGCCTGATGGTGTTCCAACTAACCTCTTCAAAACTGGAGCTCATTACTCAGTCCATAGGGAGGGAAGATACCCCTCCCCCTCTTCATTGTGTTCATCAACCTGGCTAAAGCATTTGACTCAGTAAATCGCAAGGCTCGTGTAGATTGTGCTCCAAAGATTTGGATATCCAAGGAACGTCATCACTATCCTGAAATTGCATCATGTTGATATGACTGGAACTGTCTCAAATGGGAGATCTGAAATAGCTGCCTTCAAATTCCACAACAGGGTCAGGAAGGGTGGTATGATCGGCCCTATGCTATTTACGATATTACTGACGATGGCTGTTCCCCTGTTCAAAGATTAAGTGCCCTCTGGGGTCAGTATTTAATACTGTCTCGATGGAAAGCTACCTAAACTGACCGCCATAAATATCCATGATCTACAGTTTGTTATGTCTGCAATGCCGTTGTTCACTCTGTACCAGATTTACACTCACTCTCAGTCCCTTCAACTCTGCGCACGAGAAACCTGACCTGCCCATCAATGTTACCAAAACAAAACCTCACATCAACACACACCTGGGCAGCCAAATGTTCCACCTCCCAGATGTGTTGAAGGAGAGACTCTCTGGATTAGGTTGGGCACTTCCCACATCCTGGCAGCCCACCTCTCCCAAGAGGCCACCATTGACGAGGAGATTCAACACCGGATCAGCTGCTCCAACTCAACCTTCTACAAACTTCAGCAGCAAAGGTTCGACAACAAAGGTCCCCACAAGTCAACAAAAGTCCTCGTTTACAGAGCAGTTGATGCCACCCCTCTCCTGTGCTGCAATGTGACCTGCATTGCACATAACAACACTGGAGAGATCCCATCGGCAATCCTTCCACAGCATCCTCCGGTTTCAATGCCAATGTCCTTCTTGAAGTCTGCTCCACAAGCGTTCAGGCAAAACTCCTGCAAAATAAACTTAGATGGACTGGAAACTGTCAGGATGGACAGAAACCATCTCCCACTGCGTGGTCCTGTTTTCTTCACTCCCAAATTGCTAGCTTTTCCCAGGGAGGACAAAGAAAATGCCACAGAAACACTCGGAAACTCTCCTTGTGCACAGTGGCATTGACATTAATGACTGGGGAGCTTGTTCCCAATCGATCAAAATAATGACAACTTGACCGTCGAACTGCATCCCACTTTGATTCCCAACATTGGGACGATGAGGCAGAGAGAAAGAAAGAAATGGAAGCGAGTCCTGCTCTCCAGATCCCACTGCCCAGTGGGACGTCCTGTCACATGGTGTTCAAAGATCTGCAGGTACAGAATCAGACCGTTCAGTCACATGGCAGAAACTGCCCACCCAGAATAATGAGCAACGTAAGAGAGGAAGGTCCCAAGACACTGAGCAAGAGAGGTAACAATAAATTCAAAGTATGACAGGAAGCCACATGAGGAGATATTGGGTGTGAATCTCCGGTCCCCCAGCCGCGCTGGTTTCTCAGCTGGCGGCGAGATCCTGTCTTACTGCCGCTTGTCACTGGGATTTCCCATTGAAGACACCCCGCATCGCCGGAAACCCGCGGATGGGGTTGCTCTCCCGGCGGGAAAAGTGAATCTCAATGGCCGGAGAATTATGGCCATTTTTTCCGAATACCGAAATTTCGGCCAAAGAGATGGAAGAGATTAAAGCGGCAGGGTAGAACAGTGGTTAGCACACGCAGACACGGGGAGGACGTGCAGACTCCGCACAGACAGTGACCCAAGCCGGGAATCGAACCTGAGACCCTGGTGCTGAGAAGCAACTGTGCTAACCACTATGCTACCGTGCTGCCCATGCGAGGGCTTGTGGGGCTGGTGGGGGTTGGCCGGGGTTGGGGGGGGGGGGCATTATCTGGCAGGTCTGATCCGCGCACGGCCGGTGCCATGTTTTAGGGCGCGACCTCTGCAGGTCATCATATCCATGCATGACCACGGTCCCGGCCATTCTCCAGCTGTTTATATTGTGGGAGCCGGGAGTTTAACTCGACGCGGCTGCTCGCCCCTCACCGGTCGGATCGGTGAGGGTTTGGTGCCAATTTTCTGGTCGGAAAATGCCACAGTTCCTCCGCTGTCATCAACACATATGTCTCAAAAATGGTGAATCCAGCCGCTTATGTTTAAACTGTGTCCCCGATTTCCAGCGTTTCCCACAAGGGGGAAACATCCTTTCAGCATCCACCCTGTGGAATCCTTTCACTTTCTGACACGTTTCAATAAGATCAGCTCTCACCCTTCTAAACTCCAGTGGATACCGCCCCAACGTGTCCAACACCTTTCCTCAGAAGATAAACCCCCTGATCCCCCGGGGGTCGGACAAGTGAACTTCCTCTGAACTGCATCTAATTCAAGTTCTTTTACTTGTTCCAGGGAAGTGGGTGTTTTACATAGAATTTACAGTGCATAAGGAGGCCATTCGGCCCATCGAGCCTGCACCGGCTCCTGGAAAGAGCACCCTACCCAAGGTTAACACCTCCACCCTATCCCCATAACCCCACCCAACACTAAGGGCAATTTTGGATACGAATGGACAATTTATCATGGCCAATCCACCTAACCTGCACATCTTTGGACTGTGGGAGGAAACCGGAGCACCCGGAGGAAACCCACGCACACACGGGGAGGATGTGCAGACTCCGCACAGACAGTGACCCAAGCCGGGAATCGAACCTGGGATCCTGGAGCTGTGAAGCGATTGTGCTAACCACTATGCTACCGTGCTGCCTTAGTCAGGGTCACTCTCTGGAGAACCCACTCATACTTCAGTCACTCTTTTCCTTTTTATAAACTTCTCGGACCCCTTATGGATCTTTACTAACCTTTTTTTTACGTTTCCAGCTAGCTTTCTGCTGGACTATATTTTCTCCCTCGTTATTTTCTTTTTTTTCAGTTGTACTTTGCTGCTTTTTATGTTGAGTCGGGCCTTCGGATGCCTGTGTTGTTTGTGCAATCAATTCTCCACTTTCATTTCCAATTTGATGCTATCTTTAACTTCCTCAGTTAGCCACAAACGGCGAGTCCTTCTAGAATCATCCTATCAGCAAACTGCTTCCCTCTGAAATCCCTGAGACAATCACAGATTCCGTTACCTCAGGCCATGAACCTGAGTTTAGGAAATTGCGGTTAAATGGATAATTTGTGAACTGCCATCGGTAAAAGACTGAAAGCCACGGGGACAGGTTGCATTCACTTCCCCCGGGTTCCCACCGTTGAGAGACGATCTGATCGAGGTGTTTGGATTAATCCATTAAAGGATTTGCCAGGTTAGACAGGGAGAAACTATTTCCTCTGGTGGTTGGGGAAGATCAGAACAAAGGCAAAAGGACCTTAAAATCAGAGGCACGCCATCCAGAGGTGGGGCCAGGTGTTATGGTGACCATGAGGACACGGGGTTGGGGGAGGTGGGATTGTCAATGGATCTCCCCATGGGCTTCAAAGAACAAAGAACAAAAAGTACAGCACAGGAACAGGCCCTTCGGCCCTCCAAGCCTGCGCCGACCATGCTGCCCATCTAAACTAAAATCTTCCATACTTCCGGGGTCCGTATCCCTCTATTCCCATCCTATTCATGTATTTGTCAAGATGCCCCTTAAACGTCACTATCGACCCTGCTTCCACCACCTCCTCTGGCAGCGAGTTCCAGGCACCCACTACCCACTGTGTAAAAAGACTTGCCTTGTACATCCCGTCTAAACCTTGCCCCTCGCGCCTTAAACCTGTGCCCCCTAGTAATTGACCCCTCTACCCTGGGAAAAATCCTCTGACAATCCACTCTGTCTATGCCCCTCATAATTTAGTATTCCTCTATCAGGTCGTCCCTCAACCTCCTTCATTCCAGTGAGAACAAACCAAGTTTATTCAACCGCTCCTCATAGCTAATGCCGTCCATACCAGGCAACATCCTGGTAAATCTCTTCTGCACCCTCTCTAAAGCCTCCACATCCTTCTGGTAGTGTGGCGACCAGAATTGAACACTATACTCCAAGTGTGGCCTAACTAAGGTTCTAACCTGAGGCTTCATGGAATATCAATTCATGAACTCCCCTATTGAGAGGGTGGGAGCTCACCCAATCGGAAATGTAGGGCAGCAGCGTAAAACTCGCCGCTCTAACCCGGTCCGGCATCTCCGTAGATCGCCCCGCTGGGGGATGTGTGCTGTAAGCTGCTGCATCGGCCTCTCTCGTTACTGCCATGCACGTATTTGTCATTGGAAGGCTGACCCTGGCAAAGTTATTACGTTAGTGACGAGGAGTAAAAACAAGCTGTTCCGAATAACCTTCAGAGTCGAGAACAAGTGGCTTCTCCAATCAGAAACAAAAATGCCTCTCTCTCTCTCTCTCTCTTCGGTAAACTCAAACCCCATGACGTTACGGGAGAAGACCGGGCCCAATGTGCAACGCGCCTGTTACTACTTTCAGGCTGATGACATGGTGGGAGATGAGAAGGAGAAAGTCATTCTGCCAACAGCAAGCGGGACCCTGACATTCGACAGGATGAAAACCCTGACCACCCTGGTGCCCCGACTCGAAAACCATTGACGAGCTCGTAGATCTAGTGTGAAATCACTTTGACCCAAAGCCTTCTGTCAGAGATACCTTGGGGGGGGGGGGGGGGGGGGGGGGGGGGGGGGCAGTCACTGAACCCTTTGACCAGATTGAGGAAATTGCCAGAACACTGTGAGTTTGGCCCATCCCTGAACCAAGATGTTGCGAGACAGATTGGTGTGCGGAATAAACAACGTGACAACTCAAAAAACGTTGCTGGCAGAACCCAATGTGGATTTTGAAAAAGCCATTGGAATTGCCCTATCACTGGAAAATGCAGAAAAAGCATCCCCCGGAGGCAGCAATGTCCTCTGGCTCGGGGAGGTGCCTTGTTGGAAAAGTGACCATTCCTCAGTTGAAGGCGTCTGTGTAAATAATCCCGCACCAAATCCAAACTCAGCTCACCTCCTCCGGCAGTCAAGGAAATATTATGGCCGTTCCCAGGATGCTGGGAAACCACTCCGGAAGGTTACAGGTTTCAGACGATGGACTGATGTAAGTCCTGTAACAGGGCACAGCCAAGGCAAAACTACAGGGATTGTACTGGAGGGGGTGCAGAGGTCAGTCACCAGGATCAACGTTTAAGTTATGAAGAGAGGTTGGATAGGTTCGGGTTGTTTTCATTGGAGCAGAGAAGACTGAAAAGGAAATGAAATGTAAATCGCTTATTGTCACGAGTAGGCTTCAAATGAAGTTACTGTGAAAAGCCCCTAGTCGCCACATTCCGGCGCCTGTTCGGGGCGGCTGTTACAGGGTGACACCAGATCGAGGTGGACAGGATTATGAGGGGCACGGACAGGGTGGATAGGGAACAGCTGTTCCCCTTGGTTGAAAGGTCATTTAGAAGGAGACACAAGTTCAAGGTGAGGGGCAGGAAGATTTGGGGGGATTTTAGAAAATACCCAGAGGGTGGTGACGGTCTGGAACGCACTGCCTGGGAAGGTGGTAGAGACGGGTTGCCTCACATCCTTTAAAAAGTACCTGGATGAGCACTTGTCGCATCTTAACATTCAAGGCTATGGGCCCAGTGCTGGCAAATGGGATTAGGGGGGCAGGTCAGGTGTTTTTCATGGGTTGGTGCAGACTCGATGGGCCGAAGGGCCTCTTCTGCACTGTGTGATTCTGTGTATAGGCAATACCCATGCTCCTCAGGGAAGAAGCCA
Source organism: Scyliorhinus canicula (assembly GCF_902713615.1). NCBI lineage: Eukaryota > Metazoa > Chordata > Chondrichthyes > Carcharhiniformes > Scyliorhinidae > Scyliorhinus > Scyliorhinus canicula. Next base: position 3,905,355 of record NC_052149.1, read on the forward strand.
AAACCAGCACAGGCCCAGTCTAGGCAAGTACACCCACTCCCAGAAACAGAAACAATTCAACTGGACCAATACACTGAGGGAGAATTCAGAATGTCCAATTCACCTAACAAGCACGTCTTGCGGGAGGAAACCGGAGCACCCGGAGGAAACCCACGCAGACACAGGGAGAACGTGCAGACTCCACACAGACAGTGATTAAAGCCGGGAAACGAACCTGGAGCTGTGAAGCAACAGTGCTAACCATTGTGCTACCATGCCACCCTTGTGCTACGGTGCTGCCCTAAACACAAGAAGACACAAGGGCCAGACTAGCCAGCTACACGGAAGAACCTTTGCGGATTATGGGCAACGCAACAACCCCGGTGACATACAGACAGCAATCAGCCCAACTTCCACTCATCGTCATCTGGGGACAGGGAGAAGTCTTATGGGAAGAGATTGGCTTCAGCGGATCAGGCTGAACTGGCTCAAGATCATCAGGCTGGGCGCAGGAGGGCTGTAGAAAGTAATCAGCAAATACCCTGAAATCTTCCAGGAGGGCCTTGGAAAAATAAAAGGGGCCAAAATGTATGTCGACCCCAATGCTACACCGAAATATTTTACAGCAAAACAGGTTCCACATTCCCTGGTAGAGAAGGTAGAGTCTGAGCTTGGGTGCCTGGAAAATTTAGGGATAATGAGACTCATACAATTCACAGAGTGGGCAGCACCTGTCGTTCCTGTCCTTAAACCAGAAAAATCCATCCGTCTCTATGAAGATTATAGGTTTATGGCCAATCAGGTTTCCAAACTGAAGAGGCACCTCACGCCACGGATAGAAGATCTATAAACCAAGCTAGCAGGAGGCCAGACATTCACTAAGTTCGATATGAGCCGTGTCGATCTTCAACTCGAATTAGACGAGCCCTCCCACAAATCTGTTACTATCAACACATGCTAGGGCTGGTGTGAGTTTACTCGCTCGCACCCTGGGGTGTTGTCAGCCTACAGCCCTCCTGCGCCATATTCCAACGGATCACGGAGAACATACTCCAAGGGCGACCCAAAGTGAGGGTGTACTTGGATGACAACCTGGTCATGGGGACTTCAGAACAAGAGCACCTGGCAAACCTAGAAGAGGTCCTGCAGTGATTTTCTAAAGCTGGGATACACTTGAAAAGGGGTCACGGTTAAGGCCTGGGCTCCACCACCTACCTCGCTATGACCGGGTAACTGTGACAGAGGTTTCTGACAACCCAATGGAATCAGACACATCGGGACAGCAGCTTTATCACCCATTGTCAAACGGGCTGGCAGAACGGGCGGTGCAGACCGTCAGAATCGTCACTGGCAGCGTCCACACGGACCAAGCTGGCACAGTTTCTATTCGATTGTGGAATGAATCCTCACACAACAACAGGAATCTCCCCAGAGGAACTGTTAAATGGGACGGTGGCTTCGTATGAGACTGAGCCGATCATTCCCAAACCTGGCGGCGGGGGTGGAGACCCAGCAAGAGAACCGGAAAAGAAATGGTGAACCAGCGAGAGCCAACAAATCTGCAGAATGTTGAACCCACTATCTCTCTCGCTGCCTCCTTCAACACTCGTGGGGCTTTACCAATCTTCAATCCAATTAATTTTTTTAAGTACTATCTCTTTAATAATCCTAATTTCTTTGAATTCCTCATTTTCACCAGTCTCGTGGTTCCCGAGTATTCCTGGTAGATTTTCTGTATATTCCTCCATGAAGACAGCTACAAAGTAATTGTTTAGTTTCGCTGCCAATTCCCTGCTCTCTATTATAAATCCTCCTCTCTCTGCCTGTCATCGATCTACATTTGTCCTTGTCCTTTTTCACATACCTGAAAAAGCATTTCCATTCCACATTCACGTTACTCCCAACTTGCATTCATATTCTCCTTTCCTTCCCCTCATCAGTTTCTTTGCGAGATTCTAAATCGCTCCCAATCCTTATCACTACTTTGGCAAACCTAATAAAGCCACATCCTTTGATCTAATATTATCTTTTCCTGTTAGCCGTGGTTGATTCATATCAGAAAGCAGATGGAGAAGGGATTTTGTCACTTACTTGGCTTTGACATTCTTGAGAAAGTTGCAAAAGAGCCCATCCCTTACAGAGTCAGCGAGTCGTACTGGGCAGAAAGGGCCCTTCGGCCCATCGAGTCTGCGACAATAACTACTGTAATCTCGCGCTAATCCCACTTACCAGCACTTGATCCATACCCTTGAAGGTGAGGGTGTTTCAATTGTTCATCCAAGTGCTTTGTAACGGTTGCGAGGTTTCCAGCCTCCTCCAATTTCCCAGGCCGCGCGTTCCGGATTCTCACCACTTTCTGAGTTATTTTTTTCTCTCCAATCCTCTCAGAATCGCCAGCCCCTCACCCTAAAACTGCACCCCTTGTGCTTGACCCCTCAACCGAGTGGAACAGTTGCCTCCTATTTCTGACTGAGTTGAGTTGCTTTGGGGAAATCAGAAGACCAGCTCTGGGATACTGGTGCAGCCATCTCAGATGGCTACCTGCAAAGGACCATGGGAATTATGGCCAACCCGGGACTCAGACACACTCCGAGCATGTGTGTGTATTTGCAACCCAGATAGCTAGACGCGATCAAAACCCCCGCTCGGCATGGTCGGCATGCCCATGGTCGGCACGGGCTTGGAAGGCCGAAGGGCCTGTTCCTGTGCTGTACTTTTCTTTGTTCTTTGTTCATTTGCATTCTAATGGCCCATTTCCCCAGAACAATAGGATTGCACTCGAGAAACCGATACAGCCACAGACTGATCAGCGCCACTCCCTTCACTCAGAGAACCCAAACAGCCAAGGTCAATGACCGCTAAGGACACGCCCAGCCACCAAGGCACCTGCCCCTTTATTGGCCAAAATCGAAGACAGTGATCGAAGCCTGTCGAATTATTGGGTCCAAGTTAAGGACTACCCCAAAGAGCGCGAAATCCCAGAGGGATAAGAAGAGACACAGACATGTGCTCGGTCTCTCTTGGATCCGGCCTATGCCAACCCAAGTGCAGCATAACGACCAGACAGACAAGTTCAAGACCAACGATCGCTCCCAGACGGATGATCCCAGCAGGAACAGAGCCACTTCTTCCACCCAGTCACACAAGATCCGGACAAAGGCCTTGTCCATCTGAATAGAGCCAGTTGCCCTGAAGTTAAGTATAGGTTATTGCAGTTGTTAGGTGTAGTTTAACTTGTGGTGTTTTGTGTTGCATGTCAAAGTAATCCTTGTGTGTAAATAAACCATCTTTGAACTTGAACTAACCTGGTCCTTTGATCGATAAACAGTAAAGCCTTGTGGTGGTAGCATTTGATACCTGGTGACTCTAAAGGGCATCATTATTAATTGCCGACATTATTCTGGTGTCGATTGGCAACATTATTGGCGACTCTGGTGGGACTCGAATTAGAAGTGATTTTGTCACTCCGAGAGAACCCACGAACTTTGAAATCCAATTGCGTGAAAGAGAAAGAACCACAAGTGCAAGCCCATATCGACCAAATCACCGAATTTCGGAAGTGTGTACTAACCTGCATGCGTACTAACAGGGATATAAGGTAAACTCGTTAGATTGTGTCAAAACTATCGAGGGAATTGTGAACCGGAAAATAGCTTTGGCCATACCCGCAGTTCAAATCGCCGCCTTATCCCCCTGTTCCAAATTAAAGGCAGGGAAAGAGAAATCAAAGTAGTGCAAGAGAAATTAATGATAGGAAACAGAGATTAAAAGTAGAGCAAGAGAGATTAGAAGCAATGGCCACAAAAGCGATGGAACATTTAATGACCCCACAGGAACCCGAGGTGACAGTGACCAACAGAACAGAGCAGTGCCCCATATGGGAAGAAGAGCTGAGAAAGTATTTAAAGGGGAAAGGATGGCCCCTATGGTCCAATTTTTGTTCAAATGAAGAGTCAGGTCCAGGAAGCACAGGACAAACTTGGTGGGACAACCTAACCGAGATGCAGAAGAAAAATACAGCGAAAGTGCGAAAGCCGATGGCAATAGTGTCTTGTTTGGCACAGTGTGAGGCACAGAGGAGGTCATGAGGACTCTCCGCAGGCAACTAGTTGAGGAAGAAGAGAAGAATGAGGGCAAAATTAGTGAAAGCAAAACGATTATTGAGCAACTCTGGGATCAGTTGGCAGCTAAAGATAAAGAGATGGCTGATGTCAAACGGGCGCACCAATCTTGTTTAGTTCACCTTAGCAGCTTTCAGACCCAGTACGATAAAGCCGACCAAGATACACAACGTGCACTCCTGGTACGAGAAGAGACAGAACAGCAGGTAGCACAGTTAACGAGTCAATGCGCGGATTAAAATGCAGCTTTACGAGCATTGCAGAACAAAGACAGAGCACTGTAGACCACGCAAAATGTAGACAACAAATAGAGAAGTTACAGTCACTGCTTTCAGTGCAAAACAGATTTAGAGATAACTTTGGACAAAATTTAGATGAAGAAGATGCCCCCAATTGGCAAGAACTAAATGAAACCGCCCAGAGATATGTGGAGGACACAGAAAATCACAATAGAGCCCCCCATGGCCCCGAAAAATAAAGCACCTGCTCCACCGACTGCACAGGCAGCACAGACCCCCATGAATCCGGTCACCACACAGTGCAAGTCATCGGATCAGGAGGAGCCCGATTGCATTTACACCACCCCATTATCCATCACCCAATTCCATTTACACCACCCCATTATCCACCACCCAATTCCATTTACCCCACCCCATTATCCATCACCCAATTCCATTTACACCACCCCGTTATCCATCACCCAATTCCATTTACACCACCCCATTATCCATCACCCAATTCCATTTACACCACCCCATTATCCATCACCCAATTCCATTTACACCACCCCATTATCCATCACCCAATTCCATTTACACCACCCCATTATCCATCACCCAATTCCATTTACACCACCCCATTATCCATCACCCAATTGCGAGATGCCTGCGCTGAAACTGATCCATTCGAACCCACCGCAGACCCGCCTCCTATTTTTGAGAAAGTACGCCAGCAAAAGGTTATGTACGGTCGAGACGAAAGGGAGGAAGTTAAACTTATAGTAATGGGCCTTGACCAGTCTGTCAGCTCAGCTTTACCAGAACCCCAGAATGTAGGAGGAACCCTGCAGGAGATGAAAACGGCCATTTTAGATGCGATCGGGTACAACAAGGGAGACCCAGTAGAAAAGTTAGCTTTTATTGGTCGAGGAATTGAGTTCCGGAGCCATGAGGTCATGTTGCAGCTGTACAAAACTCTGGTGCGGCCGCATTTGGAGTATTGTGTGCAGTTCTGGTCGCCGCATTATAGGAAGGATGTGGAAGCATTGGAAAGGGTACAGAGGAGATTTACCAGGATGTTGCCTGGTATGGAGGGAAGATCTTATGAGGAAAGGCTGAAGGACTTGAGGCTGTGTTCGTTAGAGAGAAGAAGGTTAAGAGGTGACTTAATTGAGGCATACAAGATGATCAGAGGATTAGATAGGATGGATATTGCGAGCCTTTTTCCTCGGATGGTGATGTCCAGCACAAGGGGACATAGCTTTAAATTGAGGGGAGATAGATATAGGACAGATGTCAGAGGTAGGTTCTTTACTCAGAGAGTAGTAAGGGCGTGGAATGCCCTGCTTGCAACAGTAGTGGACTCGCCAACACTAAACGCATTCAAATGGTCATTGGATAGACATATGGACGATAAGGGAATAGTGTAGATGGGCTTTAGAGTGGTTTTACAGATCGGCAATGCGGTGAATGTGATTCACACTATATATAGTTGCCAATATCACTCCATGTATATATGTTCGTTATCTACCCACTGTAAGTGCAGTTGCACTATCCGACCACCAGGGGGAGTCGCTCTGGGCGTACGCGAGAGTTTGTACTGGGCTCCTCTCTTGGCTCTGCCCAGGACTCCTCCCCCTGGGACCAATGTATAAAGATCAGTGCCTTAGAGCCAGCCTGCCATTTCACCTGAAGTTCAATGACGAATAGGCTGGCTCTATTGGAAGTGTATTAAAGCCTCTGTTCAGATCCAACCACACGTGTTCGCTGAATTGATGGTTCCATCAGGCGCAACATCGAGGGCCGAAGGGCCTGTACTGCGCTGTGATGTTCTATGTTCTAAGGTTTGAACCGTTGTAAGCAAAAGAAGGGAGAGTATCCGGCTGCATTTGCAGGTCGTCTTTGGATCCATTTTACAGTAGTATTTGGGGATTTGAACCTTGCACACTTAGATAACGGCAACACAACTAAATGGGCCCGCACTTTAGTCTCCCACGCCACAGAAGCACGTCAAAAGGTTTGTGTGAATTACGACTCCGCAGACTCCACACACAGTGAAGTTTGGGTATTAAAGAGACTCTCCAGAGCTTGGGAACAATCCCTACAGAGGAAGGCAGATCAGGAACAGGTTGAAGCAAATATGCACCCAGTCAGGACTAACCAGGACCAACATGGATACATGAGGTTAGACATGCAGGACAGCACCCCACAGCACAGGCACCACGAGGTTGCTATAATTGTGGACACGTGGGACATTACACCCGCGAATGCCGACAAAACCCCCCGAACCAGCAACGTCACCAACAACCAGACCCCCCCACCTAGGAACAACGTTAGGAACAACGTTAGACCCATACCTAGTGTTAGCGCCTGTTCAGATAATTCAGGAATCAACACAACAGATTGACGGTGTTCAGACTCCCCAACTTGGGTCTGCGACACACTCTGGGACATATCAGGCAGACCAGTAGTCACAGGCACAGTCCAGGGACATCCAGTAGAGTTCCTTTGGGACACAAGAGGGTCCCGCACCACTTTAAACTCCTCCACAATGTTCCAGCGTGACAAATGGCCCACCACAGACGCCATCACCCTGAGAGGATTTACCGGACACGTACAGCAAGGATACATCACAGCCCCCGTAGATATTCAGATAGGAACCATAAGCACCAGACACGCCGTCGTTTTAGTCGACTTGCCCCAAACAGCCGAGCACATTCTAGGAATCGATTTTATGAGCTCCCGCAACCTTTCCTTTGATCCCGTGAATAGATGTGTATGGAAAATGGGCAAAACAGCTGGAGCCTCCGCTACGCTCACAGTAGGGAACGATGAACATAGGATTTGCTCAGTAGGAAATTATTGGTTTGATCCGCAAACAATTAGTACAGACCAGACAATTGGAGAGGTCCTCAGAAAACATAAAGCATCCTTCGCCCAACACAAACACGATTGTGGGAAAATCCCAGGAATGGTCACAATTTCAGGTCCTGATTCTACACTACAGAAGCAATATGGTTTCCCACAGCAAGCCGAGGGTGAGATTTCAAAAGTCATCAATAGCTTATTAGATCCAGGAGTAATTCGGCCGGTAGCCTCAACAAATATTGCACCAATTTGGCCCGTGAAAAAACCCGATGGTTCTTGGCGACTGACAATCGAATACCAAAAACTTAACAAGGTCACCTCTTTAGCAGCCCCACCGTTGCCACGGGTCCCAAGACCATGCTCAAGCAGGGAATACAGGCAAAGCATTTCACAGTGCTGGACATCAGCAATGGTTTTTGGTCCATCCCGCAAGACTAGACCTGTCAATATAAGTTTGCGTTCACATTTCAAGGGCAGCAGGACACGCGGACATGCCTCCCGCAAGGTTTCCACAATTCCCCCTCCATTTTCCACTGACAATTGGCCAACGAACTTTCCAAATTTTCCCGCCCCGAATGCCTTATACACTATGTGGACAACTGACTCCTACAGACGGACACAAAGGAAGAGCATGTAAAGCTTCTTTTGGAAATACTAGGTCTTTTGCAATCCATTGGATGCAAGGTCAACCCCAAAAAAGCCCAGATCTTAAGAGAAAAGGTCCTTTATTTAAGCACCATTATCACCCACGGGAAGAGAGAGATCGAACAGAAGCGAATTGAGTCAATAGTTAAATTGCCCCAGCCCCACAATTTCACTGCACTCCGGTCATTCTTAGGATTGTTGGATATTGTAGGAACCATATTGATGGTTTTGCCACAAAAGCAGCCCCACTGTCAGAGCTCCTTAAAAAGAACGCCCACGGGAATGGCTTCCTCAGCTCACAGACGCCATCGATGAATTAAAACGCACCCTAGGCACAGTCCCCGCTTTGCAAGTTCCAGACCCACACTCTCCCTATGCCATAGAAGTAGCGACCACCATCCGAACCCTATCAGCAGTACTCCTACAGGAAAGATATGACCACTTAGGACCCGTAGCCTATGCCTCACGAATTTTGGATCCCGCAGAAGACTCTAGAGCATCATTATTAATTGGCGATTGGCAACACTGGGAAGCTGTGAAAATTTTGACCTGGATGCAGCCAATCAGTGTTAATAGAACCGTAGAATTATTACAGTGCAGAAGGAGCCATTCGGCCCATCGAATCTGCACCCACCCCGGGCAGCACGGCGGCCTAGTGGTTAGCACAGCTGCCTCACGGCACTGAGGTCCCAGGTTCGATCCCGGCTCTGGGTCACTGTCCGTGTGGAGTTTGCACATTCTCCCCGTGTCTGCGTGGGTTTCGCCCCCACAACCCAAAAGAATGTGGAGAGTAGGTGAGTTGGCCATGCTAAATTGCCCCTTAATTGGAAAAAATAATTGGGTAATCTAAATTTAAAAAAAAAAGAATCTGCACCCACCCTCCGTAAGTTCACCCTACTTGGGCCCACACCGGACCCTAACCAGCATTTATTGCCCACCCCTAATTGCCTTAGAACTGAGTGGCTCGCCAGGCTATTTCAGAGAGGCGGTTAGAGTCAACCACATCGCTGAGGGGGCTGGAGTCACATGTAGGCCAGACCGGGTAAGGACGGCAGATTTCCTTCCCTAAAGGACATTTGTGAACCAGATGGGTCTCAATAACAGTCGACAATGGTTTCATGGTCATCATTACGGAAAGTACGGGCTGGTTTAGCACACTGGGCTAAATCGCAGTCTCTTAAAGCAGACCAAGGCAGGCCAGCAGCACAATTCAATTCCCGTACCAGCCTCCCCGAACAGGCGCCAGAATGTGGCGACTAGGGGCACAATAACTTCATTTGAAGCCTAATTGTGACAATCAGCGATTTTCATTTCATTTTCAAGTGAAAGTGGCTTTTAATTCCAAGTTTATTCCGCCAGCTGTGGTGGTGGGACTTGAATCTTTGTCCGCAGAAACAGTAGCCTGGGCTGCTGGCTCTCACAGAAACAGTAGCCCTGGCTGCTGGCTCCCGCAGAAACAGTAGCCCGGGCTGCTGGCTCCCGCAGAAACAGTAGCCTGGGCTGCTGGCTCTCACACAAACAGTAGCCCGGGCTGCTGGCTACCGCAGAAACAGTAGCCCGGGCTGCTGGCTCCCACAGAAACAGTAGCCCGGGCTGCTGGCTCCCACAGAAACAGTAGCCCGGGCTGCTGGCTCCCGCAGAAACAGTAGCCCTGGGCTGCTGGCTCCCGCAGAAACAGTAGCCCTGGCTGCTGGCTCCCACAGAAACAGTAGCCCGGGCTGCTGGCTCCCACAGAAACAGTAGCCCGGGCTGCTGGCTCCCACAGAATCAGTAGCCTGGGCTGCTGGCTCCCGCAGAAACAGTAGCCTGGGCTGCTGGCTCCCACAGAAACAGTAGCCCGGGCTGCTGGCTCCCGCAGAAACAGTAGCCCGGGCTGCTGGCTCCCGCAGAAACAGTAGCCCGGGCTGCTGGCTCCCACAGAAACAGTAGCCCTGGCTGCTGGCTCCCACAGAAACAGTAGCCCGGGCTGCTGGCTCCCACAGAAACAGTAGCCTGGGCTGCTGGCTCCCGCAGAAACAGTAGCCCGGGCTGCTGGCTCCCGCAGAAACAGTAGCCCGGGCTGCTGGCTCGCACAGAAACAGTAGCCCGGGCTGCTGGCTCCCGCAGAAACAGTAGCCTGGGCTGCTGGCTCCCGCAGAAACAGTAGCCTGGGCTGCTGGCTCCCACAGAAACAGTAGCCCTGGGCTGCTGGCTCCCGCAGAAACAGTAGCCTGGGCTGCTGGCTCCCGCAGAAACAGTAGCCTGGGCTGCTGGCTCCCACAGAAACAATAGCCCGGGCTGCTGGCTCCCGCAGAAACAGTAGCCCGGGCTGCTGGCTCCCGCAGAAACAGTAGCCCGGGCTGCTGGCTCCCGCAGAAACAGTAGCCTGGGCTGCTGGCTCCCGCAGAAACAGTAGCCCGGGCTGCTGGCTCCCACAGAAACAGTAGCCTGGGCTGCTGGCTCCCACAGAAACAGTAGCCCGGGCTGCTGGCTCGCACAGAAACAGTAGCCCGGGCTGCTGGCTCCCGCAGAAACAGTAGCCCGGGCTGCTGGCTCCCGCAGAAACAGTAGCCCGACTGCTGCTGGCTCCCGCAGAAACAGTAGCCTGGGCTGCTGGCTCCCACAGAAACAGTAGCCCGGGCTGCTGGCTCCCGCAGAAACAGTAGCCCGGGCTGCTGGCTCCCGCAGAAACAGTAGCCCGGGCTGCTGGCTCTCACAGAAACAGTAGCCCGGGCTGCTGGCTCGCACAGAAACAGTAGCCCGGGCTGCTGGCTCCACAGAAACAGTAGCCCGGGCTGCTGGCTCCCACAGAAACAGTAGCCTGGGCTGCTGGCTCCCGCAGAAACAGTAGCCCTGGGCTGCTGGCTCCCACAGAAACAGTAGCCTGGGCTGCTGGCTCCCACAGAAACAGTAGCCCGGGCTGCTGGCTCCCACAGAAACAGTAGCCTGGGCTGCTGGCTCCCACAGAAACAGTAGCCCGGGCTGCTGGCTCTCACAGAAACAGTAGCCTGGGCTGCTGGCTCCCGCAGAAACAGTAGCCTGGGCTGCTGGCTCCCACAGAAACAGTAGCCCGGGCTGCTGGCTCCCACAGAAACAGTAGCCCTGGCTGCTGGCTCCCGCAGAAACAGTAGCCCTGGCTGCTGGCTCCCACAGAAACAGTAGCCCTGGCTGCTGGCTCCCACAGAAACAGTAGCCTGGGCTGCTGGCTCCCGCAGAAACAGTAGCCCGGGCTGCTGGCTCCCACAGAAACAGTAGCCCGGGCTGCTGGCTCCCACAGAAACAGTAGCCCGGGCTGCTGGCTCCCGCAGAAACAGTAGCCTGGGCTGCTGGCTCCCGCAGAAACAGTAGCCCGGGCTGCTGGCTCTCACAGAAACAGTAGCCCGGGCTGCAGGCTCCCACAGAAACAGTAGCCCGGGCTGCTGGCTCTCACAGAAACAGTAGCCCGGGCTGCAGGCTCCCACAGAAACAGTAGCCCGGGCTGCTGGCTCCCGCAGAAACAGTAGCCCGGGCTGCTGGCTCCCGCAGAAACAGTAGCCCTGGGCTGCTGGCTCCCGCAGAAACAGTAGCCTGGGCTGCTGGCTCCCGCAGAAACAGTAGCCCGGGCTGCTGGCTCCCACAGAAACAGTAGCCTGGGCTGCTGGCTCCCGCAGAAACAGTAGCCTGGCTGCTGGCTCCCGCAGAAACAGTAGCTGGGGCTGCTGGCTCCCACAGAAACAGTAGCCTGGGCTGCTGGCTCCCACAGAAACAGTAGCCCGGGCTGCTGGCTCCCGCAGAAACAGTAGCCTGGGCTGCTGGCTCCCACAGAAACAGTAGCCCGGGCTGCTGGCTCCCGCAGAAACAGTAGCCGGGGCTGCTGGCTCCCACAGAAACAGTAGCCCGGGCTGCTGGCTCCCACAGAAACAGTAGCCTGGGCTGCTGGCTCCCGCAGAAACAGTAGCCCGGGCTGCTGGCTCCCGCAGAAACAGTAGCCCGGGCTGCTGGCTCCCACAGAAACAGTAGCCTGGGCTGCTGGCTCCCGCAGAAACAGTAGCCCGGGCTGCTGGCTCCCGCAGAAACAGTAGCCCGGGCTGCTGGCTCCCGCAGAAACAGTAGCCCGACTGCTGCTGGCTCCCGCAGAAACAGTAGCCTGGGCTGCTGGCTCCCACAGAAACAGTAGCCCGGGCTGCTGGCTCCCGCAGAAACAGTAGCCCGGGCTGCTGGCTCCCGCAGAAACAGTAGCCCGGGCTGCTGGCTCCCACAGAAACAGTAGCCCGGGCTGCTGGCTCGCACAGAAACAGTAGCCCGGGCTGCTGGCTCCCACAGAAACAGTAGCCCGGGCTGCTGGCTCCCACAGAAACAGTAGCCCGGGCTGCTGGCTCCCGCAGAAACAGTAGCCTGGGCTGCTGGCTCCCGCAGAAACAGTAGCCCGGGCTGCTGGCTCTCACAGAAACAGTAGCCCGGGCTGCAGGCTCCCACAGAAACAGTAGCCCGGGCTGCTGGCTCTCACAGAAACAGTAGCCCGGGCTGCAGGCTCCCACAGAAACAGTAGCCCGGGCTGCTGGCTCCCGCAGAAACAGTAGCCCGGGCTGCTGGCTCCCGCAGAAACAGTAGCCCTGGGCTGCTGGCTCCCGCAGAAACAGTAGCCTGGGCTGCTGGCTCCCGCAGAAACAGTAGCCCGGGCTGCTGGCTCCCACAGAAACAGTAGCCTGGGCTGCTGGCTCCCGCAGAAACAGTAGCCTGGCTGCTGGCTCCCGCAGAAACAGTAGCTGGGGCTGCTGGCTCCCACAGAAACAGTAGCCTGGGCTGCTGGCTCCCACAGAAACAGTAGCCCGGGCTGCTGGCTCCCGCAGAAACAGTAGCCTGGGCTGCTGGCTCCCACAGAAACAGTAGCCCGGGCTGCTGGCTCCCGCAGAAACAGTAGCTGGGGCTGCTGGCTCCCACAGAAACAGTAGCCCGGGCTGCTGGCTCCCACAGAAACAGTAGCCTGGGCTGCTGGCTCCCGCAGAAACAGTAGCCCGGGCTGCTGGCTCCCGCAGAAACAGTAGCCCGGGCTGCTGGCTCCCACAGAAACAGTAGCCTGGGCTGCTGGCTCCCGCAGAAACAGTAGCCCGGGCTGCTGGCTCCCGCAGAAACAGTAGCCCGGGCTGCTGGCTCCCGCAGAAACAGTAGCCCGACTGCTGCTGGCTCCCGCAGAAACAGTAGCCTGGGCTGCTGGCTCCCACAGAAACAGTAGCCCGGGCTGCTGGCTCCCGCAGAAACAGTAGCCCGGGCTGCTGGCTCCCGCAGAAACAGTAGCCCGGGCTGCTGGCTCCCACAGAAACAGTAGCCCGGGCTGCTGGCTCGCACAGAAACAGTAGCCCGGGCTGCTGGCTCCCACAGAAACAGTAGCCCGGGCTGCTGGCTCCCACAGAAACAGTAGCCTGGGCTGCTGGCTCCCGCAGAAACAGTAGCCCTGGGCTGCTGGCTCCCACAGAAACAGTAGCCTGGGCTGCTGGCTCCCACAGAAACAGTAGCCCGGGCTGCTGGCTCCCACAGAAACAGTAGCCCGGGCTGCTGGCTCCCACAGAAACAGTAGCCCGGGCTGCTGGCTCCCGCAGAAACAGTAGCCCGGGCTGCTGGCTCCCGCAGAAACAGTAGCCTGGGCTTCTGGCTCCCACAGAAACAGTAGCCTGGGCTGCTGGCTCCCGCAGAAACAGTAGCCCGGGCTGCTGGCTCCCACAGAAACAGTAGCCCGGGCTGCTGGCTCCCGCAGAAACAGTAGCCCGGGCTGTTGGCTCTCACTGATGCTGCCACTGTGACATTGTCTCCCCACATTTCAATGATACAGTTCACGGGGGATCCAGATTAAAACATGAGGTGGAAAGGAGCAGATCTGCTGATGGGGTGCGATGAAGAGGGGAGGTAGGTGGGTTGTGTGGAGCAAAACACCAGCATGGACTTGTTGGGCTGAATGGCCAGTTTCGCTGCAAGAGAATACTCACCGGGGAGGGGCGGGAAGGGGGAAGAGCGAGAATGGGAATAATTGCACAGCACAGGCTTGATGGGCTGAATGGCCTCCTTCTATACACCATGATTGGAGTCAAGCCCAATGGCTCAGCGTTGGGTAAATGCCGGCGTGGATCTCACCCAAAGTGCCAACAAGAAACATTCTGCCAAACACGACCAAAATTCCACTTAGAAATGTTCCCACTAAGCCGTGCACAGGAAGAACGCTGCCCAGAACACAATTTCTCTAGACGGGGGTCTGACTACAGCTTTGTTTAATGACAACATCACTTCCATCCATTTATATTTCATCCGCCTCGAGATATAGGCCAATTTTTATCAACCGTCTTCCTGAACTGTCCCGCCAGCAGCATTGAGTAATTGAATTAAATCTCTGCTGGTCCACAATAATTCCCAAGAATCCCAATGCCGGAATCTTTACTCACTCGTTGGCGGTTCCCTTCTGTCCACAGAATTGGCCGTGGCTATCTGTCGGATACACCACTTTCCTGGGATCTCCATGGACCCAAGCTGTAAACAAATGAAACACACTCGGTTAACTGATATTTCCCCATCACGTGAAAAGCCAATTTGAAAATGAAGGCCTCTGATCCCACATTGCCCTTCGCATCAATGAAATCATTCCCAATGGATTAGAGTCACACAGCCACATACAGACCACCTTCACAACCAAGACAGGAACAAAGAATTCTTCACTTTCTTTCAGCCAGAGAATAGACATATCTGAATTGGGTTTCTCCTTCTGAAACATTCTGCTGGAGGTTTGTTACAGTCTGCTCAGAAAGCCTGGATTTTGCTGTGGAAACGTGCGTGTTGCAGTCATGGAGCTATGGATAGTGATGGCGGAGACTCCAACATTTCCATCACATATCTGATGGCTAATCTCTCCTCCTTTTACTAGCTGCGATTGGCATGTGTTGGAGGTTATTCACAGTTTGATTCTCATGTTTGACTGCTGTGTAATATGCCTTTAAGGAATAGCAGCATGACATCACTAGAAGGGAAGCATGTTGCGCGATCTAGTCTTAGTTTCGCTTTTGCTTTGAGCAGAGCACACACACAAACACAGCTCTGATGTCCAAAACTTTATTCCGATATATAACTGTTCCCATGTGCCTTGCCTTAGTAAACAAACCAACAACGTATTTACCAATCCCCTTCGAGCGATTGGTGCCTTTATATAAATATAACATTACATGGTGTTCAACGATGGTCAAAGCCCTGGGAGCCTAAAATTGTGCCACATGCCAGAGTATGGCCTTGATTTACATAGAATTTACAGTGCAGAAGGAGGCCGTTCAGCCCATTGAGTCTGCACCGGCTTTTGGAAAGAGCACCCTACCCCCTACCCAAGGTCAACACCTCCACCCTATCCCCATAACCCAGTAATCCCACCCAACACTAAGAGCAATTTTGGACACTAAGGGCAATTTATCATGGCCAATCCACCTAACCCGCACATCTTTGGACTGTGGGAGGAAACCGGAGCACCCGGAGGAAACCCACGCACACACGGGGAGGATGTGCAGACTCCGCACAGACAGTGGCCCAAGCCGGAATCGAACCTGGGACCCTGGAGCTGTGAAGCGATTGTGCTATCCACAATGCTACCGTGCTGCAGTGTCGCAGCAATGGAGAGTGTTGAGAAGAAAAGCTTTGAAGACGCAGCGCTGGGCCAGTGCTGAATAATCAGCTGGTAAGCAGACGGACCCATCATGGTGAGATTCCAGTGCAGAACCTGCCAGTTCAGTGAGTGGGACCGTGCACCGTGAGGACCAGCCCCGAGTTAACTCCGTCAGGAAAGGTATGACAATTATCCATAGAGCCCCCTACAGTGCAGAAGGAGACCAGTTGATATCCGACCAAGTAAAAGAACGCTCTACCTGGCCCCACTCCCCGACTATCCCCTAACCGTGTGCATTTATCATGGCCAATCCACCTAACATGCATATATTTGGACTGTGGGAGGAAACCGGAGCACCCGGAGGAAACCCACGCAGACACGGG
This sequence comes from Scyliorhinus canicula, assembly GCF_902713615.1. NCBI lineage: Eukaryota > Metazoa > Chordata > Chondrichthyes > Carcharhiniformes > Scyliorhinidae > Scyliorhinus > Scyliorhinus canicula. The sequence continues at coordinate 3,921,157 of NC_052149.1, forward strand.
GAGAACGTGCAGACTCCGCACAGACAGTCACCCAAGGTTGGAATTGAGCCTGGGTGCTTGGTGCTGTAAGGCAGCAGTGCTAACCATTGTGCCTCCCGGACATACCTGGTGTGGACCGGATCGATAACGAGCGATTGGATCAGAGAAGGCTGCAATTATAACAGATGGCCCTGTATCTAAGGAAGGATGTACTGGCCTTGGCAAGGGTCCAGAGGAGGTTCACAAGAATCATCCCTGGAATGAAGAGCTTGTCGTATCTGGGTCTGTACTCGTTGGAGTTTAGAAGGATGAGAGAGAATCTATATCCCCTATGCCCTCTGGTGACTGATCCCTCAACCCTGAGAAAGAGTGGCTGTCCATCCACTCTATCCATGCCCCTCATAATCTTGTAGACGTCTATCAGGTTGCCCCTCAACCTCCGTCTTTCTAATGAAAACAGTCCGAGTCTATTCAGCCTCTCCACATAGCTAACACCCTCCTGACCAGGCAACATCCTGGTCAACCTCCTCTGCACCCTCTCCAAAGCCTCCACATCCTTCTGGTAGTGTGGCGACCAGAATTGTGCGCAATATTCCAAGTGCGGCCTTACCAAGGTTCTGTACAGCTGCAGCATGACTTGCCAGTTTTTATACTCGATGCCCCGTCCAATGAAGGCAAGCATTCCGTCTGCTTTCTTGACGACCTTGTCCACTTGTCTGCCACTTTCAAAAATCTGTGGACATGCACGCCCAGGTCTCTCTGACTTTCTAAATTCATAAGAGTTTTGCAATTTACGGTATATTTCCCCTCTATGTTAGACCGACCAAAATGCATTACCTCACATTTGTCCTGATTAAACTCTATTTGCCATTTCTCACCCAAGTGTCCAACCTATCTATGTCCTGCTGTATCCTCTGACAACCTTTAACACAATCTGCCACTCCACCAACCTTGGTGTCATCCGCAAATTTACTCATCAGCTACAATTTCCTCCAAATTGTTTATTTATATTACTAACAACAGAGGTCCCAGCACAGATTCCTGTGGAACCCCACTAGTCACGACCTTCCATTCAGAAAAACACCCTTCCACTGCTACCCTCTGCCTTCTGTGACCGAGCCAGTTCTGTATCCACCTTGCCACCTCACCTATGATTCCATGTGACTTCACCATTTGTACCAGTCTGCCATGAGGCACCTTGTCAAAGGCTTTACTGAAGTCCATGTAAATAACATCCATCGCCCTCCCCTCATCAATCATCTTTCTCACCTCCTCAAAAAACTTGATCAAGTTAGTGAGGCATGACCTCCCCTTCACAGAACCATACTGTCTATCGCTAATGAGTCCATTTGTTTCCAAATGGGTATAAATCCTGTCCCTGAGAATTCTCTCCAATAATTTACCTACTGCCGACGTGAGGCTCACCGGCCTATAGTTTCCAGGATTATCTCTGCTACCTTTCTTAAACAGCGGTACCACATTAGCTATTCTCCAATCCTCTGGGATCTCACCTGTAGCCAATGAGGATACAAAGATGTCAGTCAAGGCTCCAGCAATTTATCCCTCGCTTCCCTCAGTATTCTGGGATAAATCCCATCTGGCCCTGGAAACCTATCTACCTTTGTGTCTTTTAAAAGACCCAACACCTCCTGCTTTTTGATGTCAACATGACCCAGACTGTCCACACACCCTACCCAAGAATCATCTTCCACGAAATCCCTTTCTTTGGTGAACACTGATGCAAAGTACTAATTTAGTACCTTGCCCATTTCCTCTGGCTCAACACGTAGATTGGAGAGTTGGGCAGAGAAATGGCAGATGGAGTTCAATCCAGGCAAATGCGAGCTGATGCATTTTGGAAGATCTAATTCAAGAGCGGACTATATGGTCAATGGAAGGGTCTTGGGGAAAATTGATGTGCAGAGAGATCTGGGAGTTCATGTCCATTGTACCCTGAAGGTGGCAACGCAGGTCGATAGAGTGGTCAAGAAGGCATACAGCATGCTTGCCTTCATCGACGGGTTATTGAGTACAAGAGTCGGCAGGTCATGTTACAGTTGTATAGGGCTTTGGTTAGGCCACATTTGGAATACTGCATGCAGTTCTGGTCGCCACATTACCAGAAGGATGTGGATGCTTTAGAGAGGGTGCAGAGGAGGTTCACCAGGATGTTGCCTGGTATGGAGGGTGCTAGCTATGAAGAAAGGTTGAGTAGATTAGGATTGTTTTAGTTGGAAAGACGGAGGTTGAGGGGGGACCTGATTGAGGTCTACAAAATTATGAGAGGTATGGACAGGGTGGACAGCAACAAGCTTTTCCCAAGAGTGGGGGTGTCAGTTACAAGCGGTCACGATTTCAAGGTGAGAGGGGGAAAGTTTAAGGGAGATATGCGTGGAAAGTTTTTTACGCAGAGGGTGGTGGGTGCCTGGAACGCTTTACCAGTGGAGGTGGTAGAGGCGGGCACGATAGCATCATTTAAGAGGCATCTAGACAGGTATATGAATGGGCGGGAACAGAGGGAAGTAGACCTTGGAAAATAGGAGACAGGTTTAGATAAAGGATCAGCGCAGGCTGGGAGGGCCGAAGGGCCTGTTCCTGTGCTGTAATTTTCTTTGTTCTTTGTTCTTTGTTCACTGTCCTTAAGTGGTCCAATCCAATTTCCCTGCCCACCCATCCCAGGTGTTCGCGAAGAAAGACCATCAGAAGAAAATTGTCCGAAACATGCTTGTGGAGAGGAGAGTGAGACCAGGATGCTTTTGGAATCTCTAAAAGTGACCAATTGTCTCCCTCCTGGGTCACCCAGGTCTGGAAATCTGAGTGTACATTCTTCTCAACATCATTTCTTCAATCTTTGATTTTCGTACAGTATATTTTAGCCTGGCGTTGAGTTCTAAAACATCACAGCACGTACCCAGGCTAATTTGTGTGCATAACCAGTTTAATTGCCCAATTAAGCTTCTTAATTGATTTGCTCCATCCTTAGTTGTAAAGTTGTCCTTTTGTGTGAAAATCTGATCCGATTTATCAGGATCTGCTTAATACTCTCTCGGTAAGATGTTGACTCAAGTTTATTCCCAACTTAGTCAGTCTAATGTCCAGTCCTCTCTCCGTAACATCTCCAGGAGCACAAGTTCCAATCTTGAATTCCTTTATAATTTTATCCATTACAAATGTTTCAAATGTCGTAGATCCTCCACAACAGGAAATCATCTGTGCTCATTGGGAAAATCCCTGCTAGCTTCCCTTTGTAGTTCCAATAAACATTGCTGGATTTGCTTTTAGCTGAAGACAACCAGCTGTTAGTAGGGCGGACCTGACTGAAAATACCAGACCCTGGATGCCTCGTTTAGCCCACAAACACAGGCTCAGCTTCCATAATTCCCCCTCTTTACCCCCCGCTTCTTTTGGAGACTTTCTGTTGCTACAACATTCAGATTATCATAGAATTTACAGTGCAGAAGGAGGCCACTCGGCCCATCGAGTCTGCACCGGCTATTGGAAAGAGCACCTTACCCGAGGTCAACACCTCCACCCTATCCCCATAACCCAGTAACCCCACCTAACACTAAGGGCAATTTATCATGGCCAATCCACCTAACCTGCACATCTTTGGACTGTGGGAGGAAACCGGAGCACCCGGAGGAAACCCACGCAGACACGGGGAGGATGTGCAGACTCCACACAGACAGTGACCCAAGCCAGAATCGAACCTGGGACCCTGGAGCTGTGAAGCAATTGTGCTATCCACAATGCTACCGTGCTGCCCTTGTTCACACATATTTCTGAATTCCTCATTTAGTAAAACCTCCCCCATTGTCCATTGAGAATTTAGCTGGTACCCCCAGCCTCGTCTTTATTCCTCTTTCCATTATTTGATTGATAATTGCTTTGTTGTCTTTGCTGTAAATGACGGCTGACAGACTCCCTGGGTGCACGGCATTCAAATCTTCGTTCCAAAATTTAGAGGAGTGAGCTCCATCGCTACGGTTTCACTAACGTCTCCCGCCAATCAAAGACGTGCTACAGGTCGCGAGGATAGTCTCCTGTACCTTTTACAAATATCTCGAGGGGCTGGATTCTCCTTCCCGCCGCACCGGTTTTTCTGGTGCGTCGCGGCCCCACCGGTAGCGGGATTCTCCGTCCCGGCAGGCAGCCAATGGGGATTCCCATTGTGGGCACCCCCACGCCGTCGGGAAATCCACGGGCGTGAGTGCGCTGCTGGCGATGGAGAATCCAGCCCGTTCTCACAAGTATCGTCCAGAAATCATTCCTCATGCAGTAGCCCGGCCTCCTTTAAACACAATCTTCAATCTATGGCCAAGGGGGAAATGTGCAAATTGGTGACGTAGTTTGGTAATAATGAGCTTCTTCGCCTATAAATCCCTATCCCTCCCATTAACATCTCTTTAACATTCTGCCCAGAGATGACAGGTTTTAAGGGAATTCAACAATGGCCCAACTCTGTAAATTACAAATCTACAGATCTCCCATTTTTCACGCTTCATGTTCAAAATCATTTGGGCCATTTTTATTTTTTTTTAAAGTTTATTTATTGAGATTTTACATCTTAAAGAATTCCACAACAAAGTTACAAAATAAAACGTCCCCATGAACAGAAAGAAGAAAAGCAGCAGCTTAATATAGACGGGTACAGAGTGGAACAGGAGAGTGACATTAAAATCGGCTCAATCGAATCATTGGGCAGGATTAGGACCAGGTACGGCCCTGCCAGAGACCAGGGACAGACAGGATAAAGTCAGAAAAGCATGACAAAACGATGCACCCCCTCCTTCACCCACAGGCCCACAAAACCTCACGATGGGTCTCCTGCACCATGGTTGGGTGCGCACCAACACGTCCCAGACTGCCAAAGGCACCATCGACCAATCACAGCCTCCTCTCCTTGGATATCTAAATTCTAAATGTTTAAACGGCGTTCAAAGCCGTGGTTTCTTGATTCAGGTCTTTCTCAACCAGACAAGCAAACCACAGACATGCACCGAGCAGTTTGTATTGAAGGTCTACAAAATCTACAAAGGTCAAACACAACACAACAACGGAATGAAGAGCCAAAGATCCCGAAAAGACATTGGGCTGGATTCTCCGCTGGCGAGATTCTCCACGCCCGGGGGTTTCCCAGCGGTATGGGCCTGCCCACAATAGGAAACCCCATTGGCCGGCTGGTGGGACGGAGACTCCGCTGCCAGCCGGGGGGTAGAATCCCGCTGCCGGCCGGGGCCTGGGGACGGAGAATCCCGCTGCCGGCCGGGACCGGGGGACAGAGAATCCCGCTGCCAGCTGGGGGGGAGAATCCCGCTGCCAGCCGGGACGGAGACTCCGCTGCCAGCCGGGACCGTGGGACGGAGAATCCCGCTGCAGGCCGGGACCGGGGGACGGAGAATCCCGCTGCCAGCCGGGACCGCGGGACGGAGAATCCCGCTACCAGCCGGGACGGAGAATCCCGCTGCTGGCCGGGACCGCGGGACGGAGAATCCCGCTGCCGGCCGGGACCGGGGGACAGAGAATCCCGCTGCCAGCTGGGGGGGAGAATCCCGCTGCCAGCCGGGACGGAGACTCCGCTGCCAGCCGGGACCGTGGGACGGAGAATCCCGCTGCCAGCCGGGACCGGGGGACGGAGAATCCCGCTGCCAGCCGGGACCGGGGGACGGAGAATCCCGCTGCCAGCCGGGACGGAGACTCCGCTGCCAGCCGGGACCGTGGGACGGAGAATCCCGCTGCCAACCGGGACCGGGGGACGGAGAATCCCGCTGCCAGCCGGGACCGGGGGACGGAGAATCCCGCTGCTGTGACCGGATGGAGAATCCCGCTGCCCTGACCGGACGGAGAATCCCGCTGCCCTGACCGGACGGAGAATCCCGCTGCCCTGACCAGACGGAGAATCCCGCTGCCGTGACCGGACGGAGAATCCCGCTGCCGTGACCGGTTGAGAATCCCGCTGCCGGCCGGGACCGGGGGACGGAGAATCCCGCTGCCGTGACCGGACGGAGAATCCCGCTGCCGTGACCGGTTGAGAATCCCGCTGCCGGCCGGGACCGGGGGACGGAGAATCCCGCTGCCGGCCGGGACCGGGGGACGGAGAATCCCGCTGCCGGCCGGGACCGGGGGACGGAGAATCCCGCTGCCAGCCGGGACCAGGGGACGGAGAATCCCGCTGCCAGCCGGGACCGGGGGGGGGGGAGAATCCCGCTGCCAGCCAGGACCGGGGGGGGAGAATCCCGCTGCTGGCCGGGACCGCGGGACGGAGAATCCCGCTGCCGGCCGGGACCGGGGGGGAGAATCCCGCTGCCAGCCGGGACCGGGGGGGAGAATCCCGCTGCCGGCTGGGACCGGGGGGACGGAGAATCCCGCTGCCAGCCGGGACCGGGGGGGGAGAATCCCACTGCCAGCCGGGACCGGGGGACGGAGAATCCCGCTGCCAGCCGGGACCGGGGGGGGAGAATCCCACTGCCAGCCGGGACCGGGGGACGGAGAATCCCGCTGCCAGCCGGGACTGTGGGACGGAGAATCCCGCTGCCAGCCGGGGGACGGAGAATCCCGCTGCCAGCCGGGGGACGGAGAATCCCGCTGCCAGCCGGGACTGTGGGACGGAGAATCCCGCTGCCAGCCGGGGGACGGAGAATCCCGCTGCCAGCCGGGGGACGGAGAATCCCGCTGCCAGCCAGGGGGGACGGAGAATCCCGCTGCCAGCCGGGACCGGGGGACGGAGAATCCCGCTGCCGGCCGGGGGGGGAGAATCCCGCTGCCAGCCGGGGGGGAGAATCCCGCTGCCAGCCGGGGGACGGAGAATCCCGCTGCCAGCCGGGACCGGGGGACGGAGAATCCCGCTGCCAGCCGGGACCGGGACGGAGAATCCCGCTGCCAGCCGGGGGACGGAGAATCCCGCTGCCAGCCAGGGGGGAGAATCCCGCTGCCAGCCGGGGGACGGAGAATCCCGCTGCCAGCCGGGGGACGGAGAATCCCGCTGCCGGCCGGGGGGGAGAATCCCGCTGCCAGCCGGGGGGGAGAATCCCGCTGCCAGCCGGGGGACGGAGAATCCCGCTGCCAGCCGGGGGACGGAGAATCCCGCTGCCGGCCAGGGGGGAGAATCCCGCTGCCAGCCGGGGGGGAGAATCCCGCTGCCAGCCGGGGGACGGAGAATCCCGCTGCCGGCCGGGACCGGGGGGGAGAATCCCGCTGCCAGCCGGGGGACGGAGAATCCCGCTGCCAGCCGGGGGGAGAATCCCGCTGCCGGCCGGGGGGGGGGGGGAGAATCCCGCTGCCGGCCGGGGGGGGGGGAGAATCCCGCTGCCGGCCGGGGGGGGGGGGGGAGAATCCCGCTGCCAGCCGGGGGGGAGAATCCCGCTGCCAGCTGGGGGACGGAGATTCCCGCTGCCGGCCGGGGGGGAGAATCCCGCTGCCGGCCGGCCGGGGAGAATCCCGCTGCCAGCTGGGGGACGGAGAATCCCGCTGCCAGCCGGGACCGGGGGACGGAGAATCCCGCTGCCGGCCGGGACCGGGGGACGGAGAATCCCGCTGCCAGCCGGGGGACGGAGAATCCCTCTGCCAGCCGGGGGACGGAGAATCCCGCTGCCGGCCGGGACCGGGGGACGGAGAATCCCGCTGCCAGCCGGGGGACGGAGAATCCCGCTGCCAGCCGGGACCGGGGGACGGAGAATCCCGCTGCCAGCCGGGACCGGGGGACGGAGAATCCTGCTGCCAGCCGGGACCGGGGGACGGAGAATCCCGCTGCCAGCCGGGGGGACGGAGAATCCCGCTGCCAGCCGGGGGACGGAGAATCCCGCTGCCAGCCGGGGGACGGAGAATCCCGCTGCCAGCCGGGACCAGGGGACGGAGAATCCCGCTGCCAGCCGGGGGGGAGAATCCCGCTGCCAGCCGGGGAACGGAGAATCCCGCTGCCAGCCGGGACCGGGGGACGGAGAATCCCGCTGCCAGCCGGGACCGGGACGGAGAATCCCGCCCATGGACTACATTGGAACACTGGCTCCGAATCAGGTTAAACTTCCGCATTCATCAACTGGAGTTCATGTATTTCCTTTTCTTCCCTTTTCTTTCCATGTACTGAATGATCTGTTGAGCTGCTCGCAGAAAAATACTTTTCACTGTCCCTCGGTACACGTGACAATAAACAAATCCTAATCCAAATCTTGCTCTCCTCCCCACACAGCATTCGCACATTCGGTAGGAACGACCTTTGTCATCTGCTGATGGAGCCCCGATAATCAGCTCCTTAATTGATCAGAAACATGACTGGGATTAAAGTGCTTGTTTAAACCTGTGCCGGGATTCTCCGCTATCCGGTGGGGCGGGCCGTACATGCGCCAAGGAGTGGCGTGAACCACTCCGGCGTGGAGCCGCCCGGGAGTTGCGGAATCCTCCACACCTTCAGGGGTTATGCCTGCGCTGACGGACTTGGCACTGCGCCAACCGGCGCCGAAGGGCCTCCGCCAGCCTGCCGCAAGTTGGCACATGCGCGGGAGCGCCAGCGTGTTCTGGTGCCATCCCAGCACATGCGCTGGGGGGGGTTCTTCTCCGCGCCGGCCATGGCGGAGGTTGACGGCAGCCGGCGCGGAGGGAAGAGTACCCCCATGGCACAGGCCCACCCATGGATTGGGGGGCACGATCACGGGCCAGGCCACCGTGGGGGCACCCCCCCCCGGGGCCAGATCCCCCCGTGCCCCCCCCTCCCCGAGTTCTCTGCAGGCCGCCCGTAGAGCCAGGACCCGCTGGTACGGACCTGGTTTGATTTACACTGGCGGGTCCGGCCGAAAACGGGCGGCCACTCGGCCCATTGCGGGGCGGAGAATCGCCGGGGGGGGGGGGGGGGGCTGCTGCCAACAGCCACTGACTGACGCAGCGCAATTCCCACCCCCACCAAAACCGGAGAATTCGGCAGCTGGCGGGGGCGGGATTCACGCCGCCCGCCCGCCCCCCCCCCTGCCCCCCGGCGATTCTCCGGCCCGGCGGGGGTCGGAGTATCCCGCCCCTGGTTTTGCAGACAGTTCTCCCCGGCCAATGTTTATCTCTCAATAAAGAAAAAGCAGATTCTGATCATTATGAGAGCTAGCGGTACACAAATTGGCTGTTGTGTTTCCTGCAATAAAACAGTGACTTCAAAAAGAACGTCATTGGCTGTGAAGTACCTTTGGACATCCCGAGGTTGTGAAAAGTGCTCCAAAGACGCAAGTCTTTTTATAAAGATCCTTGCATCTTGCTTTCCCTCTATTCATGTCATCCTCACCCTAAGAAGGGAGAACAATGAAATATGGGCATGAAAGGATGGAGCACAGAAAGTATCTTGCAGGGAGAGACGCAGCCTGTGAGCTGTGAAATGTTGATTGCTGCATTGGCCAGATAGTCACTAATGAATATACTCTGAGTGTAAAAACCATTAAAGCACGTCGGAGATTATTAACAGGGCTTTTTACGAAATATTTCTGATGTGCATCCATTAGCGATGATGTCCCAAACGCTGCTGGAATATGATTTAACAGATTACAGGAGACAGCAAGCATCATTATACTACTTACCACAGTGCTATCTACTGCAGGCCCTGTCACTCGTCTCGATTAATGCCGTCAGAGTTTGTGAGCCGGTTGCTTTGTGAGCCTCGGTTTCTCTGTGTTGCACAGTTACGGTTTTGTGCTGTGTTGAGAGTTTCACCTCGCTCAAGTTTTGCCTGCGGTGTGGAGCTGTGGGTAGCACTCTGATCTGGATGGCAGAGGGTGGTGGGCTTACATCCAATTCCAGAGACAGAGCTCAAAAATCTGAGCCGATGTTGGCAGTGCCAACACTGAGGCAGTGCCACATTGTCATGGATACTGCCTTTTGGGCGAGGTGTTAAACAGGAGGGTGCTCTTTCGAAGAGTCGGTTGTTATGGGCCTAGTTTAGAAAACACCAAAGTATATTATGGAGTTCACCTGACCTCTAACTGTTTATTGATTTTGGTTACGATGAGCACAAGAGCTGGCCTTTCAGCTGTTATTCAACAGAGGTCTCACGCCCTTTTAATCAAAAAACAAGTTTTATTCTACGAGTTTAGTTAACATTTGTATAAAAACACACAATAAGAATTATTATCAACACAGTAATCTATGTATAACCCATCATGAATTCCCCCTCAACTGTTCCAATTCAATACCAAAATCCCATAAACCAGAAATCCCCTTTTACCAAAACAGCAGATAGCTATACTCATTGGGTTTCTTCCTTGGAATAACTCTTTCAAATTGAAAATAGAGAGACTGGCCAAACTACTTCTCTGTCTGAGTCTACAGCAGCCAAATGTGAAAACTCACAGATCCACAGTCCAGTTCCACCCACACAATGACATCACTGAAGCCATGTGATAAGACGAAAACATTTCTTAAAGGGACAGTCCCATGACACGGTGCAGACTCGACGGGCTGAATAGCCTCCTTCTGCACTGTAGGGTTTCTGCAATTCCATACTCCCTGGAGTTTGGAAGGATGAGACGCGAATTCATTGAAATCGGAGAGGGTTTGACACGGTAGATGCTGAGAGGCTGTCCCCATCTCGCCCTCCCACTAGCCCCCCATCCCGGCTGGAGGGTCGGGAAATAAAGACCCAGTCTCAGTTAAATGGGACGGCCAATTTGGCCGGAGATAAGGAGAAATCTCTTCACTCAAAGGGTCGCCAATCTTTAGAATTCTCCACCTCAGAAGATTGTGGAAAAATTGAATACATTCAGTATTGAAACTGATAGATTTTTGGATACTGAGGGAATTAAGGGATGTGGGGATGAGAGATTAGAGTTCATTTATAATCAGCTATGATTGAATGGCTGAGTAGGCTTGAGGGGCTGAATGGCCCACGCCTGCTCTTATTTTCTCATAATTCTTGGGAGGATTATTTCAGACAGTGTATATATGAGTGTTCCACATGAAACAAAGCAAGTTACATTTGTGGAAGAGGTTTTATTTTGACCATGTTCACTACATGCGGTGAGCATATGGGCGCGATTTAGTGACCAGAGTCCTGTTGTGGGTGGTTTTAACGGGGTGTCTCCAGCTGGTAGCGCTGGGGATGAACCCGCTATCGAACGTGACTCTGTTATCCACAAGGAAGGCCTGAGGAGGCAGCACTTACCGTAATTTCCTGCATTGAGGGGCTCCGCTCACCAGTGCAGGAAGAGATTGGGGCGCCATTTTCAAATGGCACCCCGATCTCTCGACCCCCAACGTGCACCCCTGACCCTCCCCCACCCCACACCCCAACCTAGCTGCTGGGGGGGGGTCCTGAGCCCCCCCCCCCCCCGCATCTCACCTCATAAGGGCATGATCCCTGGCACAATCAAACTGCCATGTTGGCACCACCAGCCTGGCACATAGGCAGTGCCCCTGCCAGCCTGGCTCTGCCACCTGGGCAACCTGATGGTGCCAGAGAATCTGGAACTGGGGGTGGGGGGGGGGGGGGGGGGGGGGGGTGGGGGGGGGGGGGGGGGTCGTCCATTTAACACAGAGACGAGGAGAAATATTTTTCCCTTTGAGGGGGGTGAGTCTCTGGAGCTCTCGTCCTCAAAAGGCAGAGGAGCTGGACAGTTTCTTGACTATCAAGGGGGTGAAAGGTTATCGGGGGGGGTGGGCAGGAATGTGGGGTTGAGGTTACAGTCAGATCAGCCACGATCTTATTGACTGGGCGAGCAGGCTCGACGGGCCGAATGGCCTCCTCCTGGGTGAATCTGGGAGAACTGACTCAGGAAATATCGTCCAGCCAATAACATTGGGGACATCCAGTTAGATTTAGAAGATAAAACAATCCAGAAAGACCATCTTGGGCCATGAAAGTTGTGGCCTGTGATATTATTCGACCGCCCGGACTCTCTGCCTGTAGCATCAAACGGATCCCTATGGGAAAGCTCGTCACCCAGAGCAATTCACAGCCAATGTACCAGGACTTCAGAAAACCAGTCTTGGGCTCTTCCATTGGTGGCAACATATTCTCTTATTCTCTCACACCGAGACACTGCCTGAGATTAATTATCCCTGTTTTAGCTTTCTCTCTTCTGAGAAATATGCCCCCGGCTTGGCACGCAAACCGCAAAGATAACCACTGTGACGCCTCTGACCTGAACGCCCTTTCATCCTTCACTCTTGGGACTTCCAGACTGGGGTCAAACATAGAAAAATAGGAAGTGACAAAGTTAATTGATGAGGGAAGGGCTGTAGATGTCATATACATGGACTTCAATAAGGCGTTTGATAAAGTTTCCTATGGCATGTTGATGTAAAAAGTGAAGTCGTATGGGATTCAGGGTGTACTAGCTAGATGGATAAAGAACTGGCTGGGCAACAGGAGACAGAGAGTAGTGGTGGAAGGGAGTGTCTCAAAATGGAGAAGGGTGACTAGTGGTGTTCCACAGGGATCCGTGCTTGGACCACTGTTGTTTGTGATATACATAAATGATCTGGACGAAGGTATAAGTGGTCTGATGAGCAGGTTTGCAGATGATACTAAGATTGGTGGAGTTGCAGATAGCGAGGAGGACTGTTAGAGAATACAGAAAAATATAGATAGATTGGAGAGTAGGGCACAGAAATGGCAGATGGAGTTCAATCCAGGCAAATGCAAGGTGATGCATTTTGGAAGATCTAACTCAAAAGCAGACTATATGGTCAATGGAAGAGTCCTGGGGAAAATTGATGTGCAGAGAGATCTGGGAGTTCAGGTCCATTGTACCGTGAAGGTGGCAACGCAGGTCGATAGAGTGGTCAAGAAGGCATATAGCATGCTTGCCTTCATCGGACGGGGTCTTGAGTACAAGAGTTGGCAGATTATGTTACAGTTGTATAGGGCTTTGGTTAGGCCACATTTGGAATACTGCGTGCAGTTCTGGTCGCCACATTACCAGAAGAATGTGGATGCTTTAGAGAAGGTGCAGAGGAAGTTCACCAGGATGTTGCCTGGTATGGAGGGTGCTAGCTATGAAGAAAGGTTGAGTAGATTAGGATTGTTTTTGTTGGAAAGACGGAGGTTGAGGGGGGACCTGATTGAGGTCTACAAAATTATGAGAGGTATGGACAGGGTGGATAGCAACAAGCTTTTTCCAAGAGTGGGGGTGTCAATTACAAGGGGTCACGATTTCAAGGTGAGAGGGGGAAAGTTTAAGGGAGATGTGCGTGGAAAGTTTTTTACGCAGAGGGTGGTGGGTGCCTTGGAAAATAGGCGACAGGTTTAGATAAAGGATCTGGATCGGCGCAGGCTGGGAGGGCCGAAGGGCCTGTTCCTGTGCTGTAATTTTCTTTGTCCTTTGTTCTTTTGTTCTTTGTCTCCTCTATCTATTCCCCTGATCATCTTATAAACCTCATCATTCTTCGTTCTAATGAGAAAAGGCCTAGCACCCTCAACCTTTCCTCGTAAGACCTACTCTCCATTCCGGGCAACATCCTGGTAAATCTCCTTTGCACCTTTTCCAAAGCTTCCACATCCTTCCTAAAATGAGGCGACCAGAAATGCACACAGTACTCCAAATGTGGCCTTACCAAGGTTTTGTACAGATGCATCATCACCTCATGGCTCTTAAATTCAATACATCTGCTAATGAACGCTAGCACACCAGAGGCCTTCTTCACAGCTCTATCCACTTGAGTGGCAACTTTCAAAGATCTATGAACATAGACCCCAAGATCTCTCTGCTGCTCCACATTGCCAAGCACCCTACCGTTAACCCTGTATTCCATATTCATATTTGTCCTTCCAAAATGGACAATCTCACACTTTTCAGGGTTAAACTCCATCTGCCACTTCTCAGCCCAGCTCTGCATCCTATCTATGTCTCTTTGCAGCCGACAACAGCCCTCCTCACTATCCACAACTCCACCAATCTTCGTATCATCTGCAAATTTACTGACCCACCCTTCAACTCCCTCATCCAAGTCATTAATGAAAATCACAAACAGCAGAGGACCCAGAACTGATCCCTGCGGTACGCCACTGGTAACTGGGCTCCAGGCTGAATATTTGCCATCCACCACCACTCTCTGTCTTCTATCGGTTAGCCAGTTCGTTATCCAACTGGCCAAATTTCCCACTATCCCATGCCTCTTTACTTTCTGCATAAGCCTACCATGGGGAACCTTATCAAATGCCTTACTAAAATCCATGTACACCACATCCACTGCTTTACGTTCATCCATGTGCTTGGTCACCTCCTCAAAGAATTTAATAAGACTTGTGAAGCAAGACCTACCCCTCACAAATCCGTGCTGACTATCCCTAATCAAGCAATGCCTTTCCAGATGCTCAGAAATCCTATCCTTCAGTACCCTTTCCATTACTTTGCCTACCACCAAAGTAAGATTAACTGGCCTGTAATTCCCAGGTTATCCCTATTCCCTTTTTTGAACAGGGGCATGACATTCGCCACTCTCCAATCCCCTGGTACCACCCCTGTTGATAGCGAGGACGAAAAGATCATTGCCAACGGCTCTGCAATTTCATCTCTTGCTTCCCATAAAATCCTTGGATATATCCCGTCAGACCCGGGGGACTTGTCTATCCTCAAGTTTTTCAAAATGCCCAACACATATTCCTTCCCGACAAGTATCTCCTCGAGCTTACCAGTCTGTTTCACACTGTCCTCTCCAACAATATGGCCCCTCTCATTTGTAAATACTGAAGAAAAGTACTCGTTCAAGACCTCTCCTATCCCTTCTGACTCAATACACAATCTCCCGCTACTGCCCTTGATCGGACCCACCTCGCTCTAGTCATTCTCATATTTCTCACATATGTGTAAAAGGCCTTGGGGTTTTCCTTGATTCTACCCGCCAAAGATTTTTCATGCCCTCTCTTAGCTCTCCTAATCCATTTCTTCAGTTCCCTCCTGGCTATCTTGTATCCCTCAAGCGCCCTGTCTGAACCTTGTTTCCTCAGCCTTACATAAGTCTCCTTCTTCCTCTAAACAAGACATTCAACCTCTCTTGTCAACCATGGTTCCCTCACTCGACCATCTCTTGCCTGCCTGACAGGGACATAAATATCAAGGACACGTAGTATCTGTTCCTTGAACAAGTCCCACATTTCAATTGTGTCCTTCCCTGACAGCCTGTGTTCCCAACTTATGCACTTCAATTCTTGTCTGACAGCATTGTATTTACCCTTCCCCCAATTATAAACCTTGCCCTGTTGCACGCACCTATCCCTCTCCATTACTAAAGTGAAAGTCACAGAATTGGGGTCACTATCTCCAAAATGCTCCCCCACTAACAAATCTATCACCTGCCCTGGTTCATTACCAAGTACTAAATCCAATATGGCCTCCCCTCTGGTCGGACAATCTACATACTGTGTTAGAAAAGCTTCCTGGACACACTGCACACGCACTACCCCATCGAAACTATTTGATCTAATGAGTTTCCACTCAATGTTTGGGGAGTTGAAGTCACCCATGACTACTACCCTGTGACTTCTGCACCTTTCCAAAATCTGTTTCCCAATCTGTTCCTCCACATCTCTGCTGCTATTGGGGGGCCTATAGAAAACTCCCAACAAGGTGACTGCTCCTTTCCTATTTCTGACTTCAACCTCAGTAGGCAGATCCCCCTCGAACTGCCTTTCTGCAGCTGTTATACTATCTTTAATTAACAATGCCACCCCCCCCCCCCCCCCCCCCCACCTCTTTTACCACCCTCCCTAATCTTATTCAAACATTTATAACCAGGAACCTCCAACAACCATTTCTGCCCCTCTTCTATCCAAGTTTCCGTGATGGCCACCACATCGTAGTCCCAAGTACCGATCCATGCCTTAAGTTCACCCACCTTATTCCTAATGCTTCTTGCATTGAAGTATACACACTTCAACCCATCTCCGTGCCTGCAAGTACTCTCCTTTGTCAGTGTTACCTTCCCCACTGCATCACTACGTGCTTTGGCGTCCTGAATATTGGCTACCTTAGTCGCTGGACTACAGATCCGGTTCCCATTCCCCCGCCAAATTAGTTTAAACCCTCCCGAAGAGTACTAGAAAACCTCCCCCCCAGGATATTGGTGCCCATCTGGTTCAGATGTAACCCATCCTGCTTGTACAGGTCCCACCTTCCCCAGAATGCGCTCCAATTATCCAAATACCTGAAGCCCTCCCTCCTAAACCATTCCTGCAGCCACGTGTTCAACTGCACTCTCTCCCTATTCCTAGCCTCGCTATCACGTGGCACCGGCAACAAACCAGAGATGACAACTCTGTCTGTCCTGGCCTTTAACTCCAGCCTAACTCCCTAAACTCGTTTATTACATCCACACCCCTTTTCCTACCTACGTCGTTGGTACCAATGTGCACCGTGACTTCTGGCTGGTCACCCTCCCCCTTAAGGATCCTGAAGACACGATCCGAGACATCCCTGGCCTTGGCACCCAGGAGGCAACATACCTTTCGGGAGTCTCGCTCGCGACCACAGAATCTCTTATCTATTCTCCTAATCATTGAATCACCTATTACTATTTATTTTGTGTTTTCCCCCCTTCCCTTCTGATCCCCAGAGCCAGACTCAGTGCCAGAGACCTGGCCGCTAGGGCCTTCCCCCAGTAGGTCAACCCCCAACAGCATCCAAAACGGTATACTTGTTTTGAAGGGGAACGGCCACGAGGGATCCCTGCACTGTCTGCCCGTTCGTTTTGTTTCCCCTGACTTTATGCCAGCTACTCTTGTCCTGTACCTTGGGTGTGGCTACCTCCCTGTAACTCTTCTCTATTACCCCCTCTGCCTCCCGGATGATCTGAAGTTCATCCAGCTCCAGTTCCCTAACACGGTCTCTGAGGAGCTGGAGTTGGGTGCACTTCCCGCAGGTGTAGTCAGCGGGGACACTTTTCAAAAACAACGACTTCTGGTTGCTCCCCTCCCCTTTCAGAATCCTTTGGACTCGATCCGAGACATCCCTGGCCCTGGCACCCGGGAGGCAACATACCTTTCGGGAGTCTTGGTCACAAACACAGAATCTCCTATCTATTCCCCTTACCATTGAGTCTCCTATCACTATTGCTTTTCTATTCTCCCCCCTTCCCTTCTGAGCCACAGAGTCAGACTCAGTGCAAGAGACCTGGCCGCTAGGGCCTTCCCCCGGTCGGTCATCCCCCCCAACAGCATCCAAAACGGTATGCTTGTTTTGAAGGGGAACGGCCACGAGGGATCCCTGCACTGTCTGCCCGTTCGTTTTCTTTCCCCTGACTTTAAGCCAGCTACTCTTATCCTGTACCTTGTGTGTGGCTACCTCCCTGTAACTCTTCTCTATAACCCCCTCTGCCTCCCAGGTGATCCAAAGTTCATCCAGCTCCAGCTCCAGTTCCCTAACACGGTCTCTGAGGAGCTGGAGTTGGGTGCACTTCCCGCAGGTGTAGTCAGCGGGGACACCGGTGGTATCCCTCACCACCCACATCCTACAGGAGGAGCAAGCAACTGCCCTAGCCTCCATCCCCTCTTACCTTGCACAATATAGCTGCCCTGTGGACCAACTGGAACTCCGCCCTCCCGACTCTGCTCCCTGTCAGCTGCACTCTCTGTAAACTCCCTTCACTCTCTTTGAGGAAATGTAGGAAATGAGATGAAAAGGAGCACCTTACTCCCTCCTCACCTAACTCCCTCAGTCACCAAACTCTCACTATAGCACTCAAATGCACCCAAATTCAGCACTCCCTCATTCACCAAACTCTCACTATAGCACTCAAATGCACCCAAATTCAGCACTCCCTCATTCACCAAACTCTCACTATAGCACTCAAATGCACCCAAATTCAGCACTCCCTCAGTCACCAAACTCTCACTATAGCACTCAAATGCACCCAAATTCAGCACTCCCTCAGTCACCAAACTCTCACTATAGCACTCAAATGAACCCAAATTCAGCACTCCAGTGCAAACAAAGTCTGCACTGTAACTAGCTCAGATTTATACGGTGACTCTAGCCTCTGAAAACTGGCCTAATCCAGTTAACTAATCAACAAGCTCCAGCTGCAAGTAGTAAAGCTGATTGAAAATCCACCTTCTTCTCAACCAAACAGCATCTTTTAAGTTAATTAACTAAATAAAAGAAAGACTAGACTTTAGATGCAAATAAAAAATAAACCCTTAATATCCCTCAGTCGCCAAACTCTCACTATAGCACTCAAATGCACCCAAATTCAGCAAACAAAACCTTTCTTGTGGACTGATGTGAATCCAGTCGCAGGAACTCGCTCCCCAAAATCTCAGCAGTTCAGAAATATCTGAACTCCAGTGTGGGCAGAGTGTGGATTTTCACCACCCTCTTGTGTTTAATTCCAGAGATCCTCGGTTTGCTCAAACACTGTGACTGGGACACGGTTAAAAACAATCTCCATGGGCATTATCAGGAGCTTTGAAATGAATCTCAAACAGTTTGGATAAAACGTGCTTTCAGCTGGGGCCAGAGATGATTGAACTCATTCCTCAGTTAATCCGTAATATCTAACAGTCGCGAATAACCTTTGTTGATCAGTTGACAGTTCCACTTGCGTTTTTGATGCTTCGGCAAAGATATAAAGAGAATGACTTGGGTTAAGATCAGGCTGCTTTCCTTCAAGACTTTTTTAAATGTCAAGTGATTGGACGTTGAATCCACAATCTGCTGAGCATGACTCAAATTGGCACCGATGCCACATTTTCTGCATGGCTGTGAAATACATGATTAGGACTTGTTTCATTTGTTATTCATGTGGGGCGACTCCTCCTTCGAAAGACGCATGAAAAATCACCATAAAAAAGGCCCTTTTTCGACACTAATTTCATTTGAGATAATTTGTCAGAAAGGAGCATGCAAATGAAATGGCTTTCTGATGGACAATACTCGTGAGGGACAAGGGCACTGAGACAGATTACTTCTTCAGTTAGTTTTCAAAACATCATGAATAATTTAAGAAGAAAACCCAAGTAAAATATTTAGTTAGCTTCTTTCGTAAGGGGCAAGACAACGAGTTGGAGAGAAACTCAAAACTTAATTTTTATTTAACATGTTAACTATTATGTATAGCTCCAGTAGTTCTCTACTGGGTCTTCTCTCGACGCTTCCTGACTGGCCACTCTACCTGTACAAAGGGTACTCTGCCCCCTTATCCAGGAGTGCGTATTCTGCATGTTCCACAGAGTAGTGGATCATCCCTACTCCGTGAGACCTGTACGGGTTATAGCAGCCTCCCTGTATTTAAGTTACACCAATGGAAGGGAAGCAAGTTGATGTTTTAATTAGCAAGATTTATTGTATTAGTAACGTTTATTATTGGTAATAAATGTTTATTAGTAATAAATTTATTAAGAAGAACAAGTTTTATTATCTAATGCAGAGAGGAATGGCTAAGCTGCTCTGCTATCTAGAGTGTGCATACTGTGCCACGTGGGAACTCCAAGATGCTTACATGTCCTGAATAACCATATGTCAAGGAAGTGCATCAGCTGTAGATGCTCAAGCTGTCGAAGTGACTGTTTTAATGTGTGTCTGGGTTGTGCAGGATTGTCTAGTTTCCCAAAAGATTGCTGTCCGAGTCCTTGGTCTGTTTAACCATAGTTGTTCATTAACAGCAAGTGTTCACACAAATCGGCCTCCACACACGCTTCTTGGAGCTCCTCATCTTCCAGATCTCACTTCTCAGTTATGTAATCTGGCATCATTATCACATCAGCATCGTGTGAATCTCTGATGTTAACCCTTTACTCCACATCTCCTTTTGAGTTCTTACCCCCACCATATTTACATCCCTCGGTATCTGTCCCCAAAGTCTCCGACTTCACAGGTTTAGTCTCCGAGTTGCCTTGGCCAATCTCGCTGATCTCGTTCTGATCTCCTTTCGAGGTTGAGGATATTCTGTACTCTCCCCATCTGTCGACGTGAATGATCGTCTCCTGGGTGGCTGTCGAGCTTTTAGTAGGTCTTCCTTCTTTGTCGCTTTATTTCCAAGGATATTAAGGTGCTGCAGTTTCTCTTTTATGATATCCCTGGTCTGTCTCAATCCTGTACATTCTCGGTTGTGGAGATTTTTAGATGATTGTACCTTCCTTCTGTTGGACTCAGATCCAGACTCTCTCCCCGGATTTCAGCACTGGTACCTAACGTGCTGGGTGCCTGTTACTAAAGTTCGGAGCCTGACTGTCTCTCTGTTCTTCCTCACATTGTTTTACCCTCTGGGGGTCATTCTGGTGATGTTGGGTGAGAATTTTTTACGTCAGAGATGGGAGCTGTGTTCTCAATCTCCTACCCATTAGTAACTCTGATGGTGAGGATCGATAACTCAGGAGAGCTTGGTCTTTAAGGTCTTTGTTCAGCTATTTGGTTTTTCTTCAATCAATCCTTCATGGTTGGCATCCCTCTCTCTGCCACTTCATTTACTTGAGGATAGTGAGGTGAACTGAGGATAGTGAGGTGAACTTGAGGATAGTGAGGTGAACTTGAGGATAGTGAGGTGAACTTGATGATAGTGAGGTGAACTTGAGGATAGTGAGGCGAACTTGATGATAGTGAGGCGAACTTGATAGTGAGGTGAACTTGAGGATAATGAGGCGAACTGATTCCACAAACAAAGCCATATTCATTTGCAAAACTTTGGAATTGCTCAGTTGCACGTTGTGGTGACTGGTCAGACATCACAATGTCCAGAATGTTGTATATTGAATAAATCCTCCTGAGGGATTGAATTGAATAACAGTTCTGCTGTCAGACAAAGCAATCAGTTTACTTCATCGTGAGCAGTCATCATTGATACAGACAATTATCCCCTCAAATTCAAATCAGTTCATCCCCAGATGCTCCCACAGTCTTCACAGAATCACAGAAAATACACAGCGCCGAAGAGGCCTTTCCCCATCGAGCCCACATCGACACATGAAAGGCCCTGATCTGCCCACCTAATCCCATTTGCCAGCACCTGTCCCAGAGCCTTGAATGTTCTGATGGGCCAAGTATTCATCCAGGTACTTTTTAAAGGATGTGCAGCAACCCGCCCTCTCCCACCCTTGATGGAGAGGTCGAAGGGAATAGTGGTTCTTTTGTTCATGGGTGTCTACAGCATAAGTCATACAGTTAGAAACCATGGGCGGGATTCTCCGACCCCCTGCCGGGTCAGAGAATCGCCGGGGGGGGGGGGGGGGCAGCGTGAATCCCGCCCCGCACTCCACGCCGGCTGCCGAATTCTCCGGCGTAGGTTTTTTGGCGGGAGCGGGGATCGCGCGGCGCTGGTCGGAGGCCATTTGCAGGGACACCCCCGGCGATTGTCCGGTCCCCGATGGGCCCAGTGGCCGCCCATTTTCGGCCAGTCCCGCCGGCGTGTATTACACCAGGTCTGTACCAGCGGGACCGGGTTCTGAGGGCGGCCTGCAGAGTCCTCGGGGGGGCGCAGGGGGATCCGGCCTCGACCGATCTGCGGGCGAGCCTGTGCCATGGGGGCACTCTTTCCCCCCGCGCCAGCCTGTGTAAAGCTCCACCATGGCCGCCGCGGAGAAGAAACCTCCTGCGCATGCGCAGGAATCACGGCAGCGGTTCTGGGAATTCGCTGGCGCTCCTGCGCATGCTCCAACTCGCGCCAGCCGGCAGAGGCCCTTCGGCGCCGGTTGGCACGGCGCCAATCACTCCAGCGGCGGCCTAGTCCCCGAAGGTGGGGAGGATTCCGCAGCTTCCAGGCAGCCCGACACCGGAGTGGTTCACGCCAATCCTCGGCACCGGTACGGCCCGCCTGCCAGGTACCGGAGAATCCCGGCCCATATCTTTGATGGAGAGAGTAATGCCTGGCCACAACACTAATTATTGCATCATAGAGTCCGAGAGTTTTACAGCACGGGAAGAGACCCTTTGGCCCATCGTATCCATGCCGACCGTCAGCACCTGTCCATTCTAACCCCATTTGACAGCAGTTGGTCTGTAGCCGTGGCTGCTGCGGTATTTCAAATGCTCATCTGAATACTTTTAAAAGTTGTGCAGGTTCCCGCTTCTACCACCCTATCAGGCAGCGGGTTCCAGATTCCAACCACCCACTGATTGAAAAAATGTTTCCTCACATCTCCTCAAAACCTCCTGCCCGTTGCCTTAAATCTATGCCCCCTGGTATTGACCCTCAGGGGAAAATGCCTTCCTATCCACCTTATCTATGTCCCTCATCATTTTACACTCCTCAATCAGGTGCTCCCAGCCTCGGTCTTCACTGCTTCAGGGAAACAACACCACCCCATCCAATGTCTCTTCACAGCTGAAACTCTCCAGCCCAGGCAACATCCTGGTGAATCTCCTCTGCACCCTCTCCAGTCCAATCACATCCTTCCTATAGTGAGGCGCCCAGAACTGCACACAGCACTCCAGCTGGGGCCTAACCAGTGTTTTATACAGCTCCAGCATAACCTCCCTGCTTTACATTCTGTGCCTCGATTAATAAAGGCAAGTATCCCACAGGCCTTCTTAACCACCTTATCAACCTCTCCTGCTGTCTTCAGAGATCTGTGACCCTGTACAGCAAGGCCCCTCTGATCCTCTGTACATCCTGGGGTCCAACCATTCATTGTATATTCCCTGGCCCTGTTAGTCCTCCCTAAATGCTTCACCTCACACTTTTCATGGTTAAATTCCATTTGTCACTGTTCTGCCCATCTAACCAGCCCGTCTATATCGTCCTGTAATCTAAGGCTTTGCTCCTCACTATTTACCACACCACCAATTTTTGTGTCATCTGCGAACTCACTGATCAACCCCCCCCCCCCCCCCCCCCTCCCCCCCCACATTCACACTCAGATGTACATGACAAACAGCAAGGGACCCAGCACCAATTCCTGTGGAACACCACAGGACACAGGCTTCCAGTCACAAAAACAACCTTCGCCCATCACCCTCTGCCACCTGCCACTCAGCCAGGTTTGGATCTAATTTGCCAAGTTCCCCTGGGTCCTATGGGCTCTTACCTTCCTCATTAGCCTCCCATGTGGAACTTTGTCTACACACCTAGTCACCTCCTCAAAAAGTTCAATCAAATTTGTAAGAAATGATCTCCCTTTGACAAAGCCATGCTGACTACCCTTGATCAATCCTTGCCTCTCCAAGTGGAGATTAATTCTGTCCCTCAGATTTTTTTCCAGTAGTTTCCCTACCGCTGAGGTTAGACTCAGGGGCCTGTACCTTCCCGGTTCGACCCTACTTCCCTTCTTGAATAATCGCCCCACATTATCTGTCCTGTCCTCTGGCACCTCTCCTGTTCAGTAAGAAGTCTTACAACATCAGGTTAAAGTCCAACAGGTTTGTTTCGAATCACTAGCTTTCGGAGCACTGCTCCTTCCTCAGGTGAATGAAGTGGTATGTTCCAGAAACATATATATAGACAAAGTCAAAGATGCAAGAAGATACGAATGCGAGCATTTGCAGGTAATTAAGTCATTCCAGTTCCAGAGATAGGGGTAACCCCAGGTTAAAGAGGTGTGAATTGTGTCAAGCCAGGACAGTTGGTAGGATTTTGCAAGTCCAGGTCAGATGGTGGGGATGAATGTAATGCGACATGAATCCCAGGTCGCGGTTGAGGCCGCACTCATGTGTGCGGAACTTGGCTATAAGTTTCTGCTCGGCGATTCTGCGTTGTCGCGCGTCCTGAAGGCCGCCTTGGAGAACGCTTACCCGGAGATCAGAGGCTGAATGCCATTGACTGCTGAAGTGTTCCCCGACTGGAAGGGAACATTCCTGCCTGGTGATTGTCGCACGATGCCCGTTCATTCGTTGCCGCAGTGTCTGCATGGTCTCGCCAATGTACCACGCTTCGGGACATCCTTTCCTGCAGCGTATGAGGTAGACAACGTTGGCCGAGTCGTACGAGTATGTGCCGCGTACCTGGTGGGTGGTGTTCTCATGTGTAATGGTGGTATCCATGTCGATGATCTGGCACGTCTTGCAGAGATTGCCATGGCAGGGTTGTGTGGTGTCGTGGTCGCTGTTCTGAAGGCTGGGTAGTTTGCTGCAAACAATGGTTTGTTTGAGGTTGCGCGGTTGTTTGAAGGCCAGTAGTGGGGGTGTGGGGATGACCTTGGCAAGATGCTCGTCTTCATCGATGATGTGTTGAAGGCTGCGAAGAAGATGTCGTAGGTTCTCCGCCCCAGGAAAGTACTGGACGACGAAGGGTACTCTGTCAGTGGTGTCCCGTGTTTGTCTTCTGAGGAGGTCGGTGTGGTTTTTTGCTGTGGCGCGTTGGAACTGTTGATCGATGAGTCGAGCGCGATATCCCGTTCGTACGAGGGCTTCCTTCAGCGTCTGTAGATGTCTGTTACGCTCCTCCTCGTCTGTTCAAATAATCTTATTCACCCGCTTGGAAAAGGCCTTAGGGAGGAAGATGGGGAGGCACTAAAAGACAAACAGAAATCTGGGGAGGACCGTCATTTTCACGGACTGTACCTTCCCCGCCAGTGATAGCGGGAGCATGTCCCATCTCTTAAAGTCCCCTTCCATTTGTTCTACCAGCCGGGATAGGTTTAACTTGTGCAGTGCCTCCCATTCCCGGGCCACCTGGATTCCCAGATACCGAAAGCTCTTCCCGACCATTCTAAACGGCAGCTCTCCCAGTCTCTTCTCCTGTCCTCTTGCCTGGATCACGAACATCTCGCTTTTCACCATGTTCAATTTATACCCCGAAACATTGCCAAATTCCCCCAGGATTCGCATCACTTCCCCCATCCCCTCCAACGCGTCATCTGCGGGGAGCGAGACCGGTGCTCCACCCCCCCCCCCCCCCCCCCCCATACACACACACACACACACCCCGAACCAGCCCTTTCCAGTTCCCAGAGGCTCTTAACGCCAAGGCCAATGGCTCTATGGCCAGAGCAAACAGTAACGGGGAGAGGGGGCACCCTTGCCTCGTCCCTCAGTGTAGTTCAAAATACCCCGACCTCAGCCGGTTCGTACGCACACTCGCTACTGGTGCCTGATAGAGCAACCGCACCCAGTCAATAAAGCCCTCACCAAACCGAAACCTTCCCAGCGCCTCCCACAGGTAATTCCACTCCACCCGATCAAAAGCCTTCTCCGCATCCATCGCTACCACCACCTCCGCCTCCTCTCCTTCCGAGGGCATCATAATAACATTTAGAAGCCTTCGAACATTGGCCGTGAGCTGCCTGTCCTGAACAAATCCCGTCTGGCCTCCCCCTGTCACCCCCGGGACACAGTCCTCTATCCTTGTGGCCAGTATCTTAGCCAGCAGTTTGGCATCCACATTCAGTCGAGGAATTGGCCTGTATGACTCGCGTTGCTCCGAATCCTTCTCCCGTTTCAGGATCAATGAAATCGAGGCCTGCGACATTGTTGGGGGAGGACTCCCTTCTCTCTTGCTTCATTAAATGTCCTCACCAGCAGTGGGCTCAATATCTCTAAAAACATCTTATAGAATTCCACTGGGTAGCCGTCCGGCCCCGGGGCCTTGCCCGACTGCATGCCCTCCAGCCCTTTGATTATTTCCTCAATCTCAATTGGGGCTCCCAGTCCCTCCACCAGATCCTCATCCACCTCTGGAACCTCAACTGATCCAGAAATTGCCTCATCCCCTCCACCCCAGCCGGGGGTACCGACTCATATAATTTACTATAAAAGTCCTTAAACACCTCGTTCCCCCCCGCTGGGTCCAGGACAGTGTTACCATCTCTACTCTTTACTTTACCGATCTCCCTGGCCGCCTCCCTTTTCCTGAGCTGGTGCGCCAACATTCTGCTTGCCTTTTCCCCGTACTCATAGATCGCCCCCCCCCCTTGCCTTCCTTAACTGTTCCACCGCTTTCCCTGTGGTCAAAAGCCCAAACTCCACCTGTAACCTCCGCCGCTCCCTTAGTCGCCCCGCCTCCTGGGCCTCCGAGTATCTCCTGTCCACCTGGAGTATCTCCTCAACTAACCTATCCCTCTCAGCCCGTTCCACCTATTCTCTGTGGGCACATATCGAGATTAATTCCCCTCGGACCACTATCTTCAAAGCTTCCCAAACCGTCGCTGCGGAAACCTCCCCCGTATCATTTGTTTCCAGGTAGTTCTGAATAGACTTGTTAACCCGCCCACAGATCGCTCCGTCCGCTAGCAACCCCACATCCAGTCTCCACAGCGGGCGTGGCCCTCTCTCCACACTAACCCGTAGATCCACCCAATGTGGGGCATGATCCGACACTGTGATTGCCGAGCACTCAGTATCTACCAGCCCCGGTATTAGCGCCCTGCTCAGAACAAAAAAGTCGATGCGAGAGTATTCCTTGTGGACATGTGGGAAAAAGGAAAACTCCTTCACCCTTGGCCGTGCAAACCTCCATGGATCTACTCCCCCCTATCTGTGCCATAAATCTCTTCAATTCCTTTGCCGTGGGCGCCCTCCTCCCTGTCCTGGATTGACCGGTCCAATTCTGGATCAATGACTGTGTTAGAATCCCCTCCCATGATCAGGTTATGTGACTCCAAGTCTGCGATCTTACCTAAAACCCGCCTCATAAATTCCACATCGCCCCAATTCGGAGCATATATGTTCACGAGTACCACCCGCACCCCCTCCAGCTTCCCACTCACCATTATGTACCTACCCCCATGTCTGACACGATTCTCCCTGACTCGCATGTCACTCGTTTGCTGATCAAGATCGCTACGCACCTGGTCTTTCAGTGCAGTTGAAGCCTACTTGTGACAATAAGCGATTTTCATTTCATTTAATTTCCTCAATCTCGTCTGGTCTGTAACCTTTAGGTGTGTCTCTTGTAGCATTGCCACGTCCGCCTTGAGTTCCCTCAAATGCGCGAACACGCGAGACCTCTTGACCGGCCCATTCAGTCCTCTCAAGTTACATGTGATCAGCCTGGTCGGGGGGCTTTCAGCACCCCCCCCCCCCCCCCCCCCGATTAGCCATCACCCTTCTTAGGCTAACCTCGAGCTGGCGTCCTCCGCATACTCAAGTCCCCACTCGTGCTGTCGCCCTTCCCGACTTCCAATTTGTCCCCTAGTAACAACACTAAAAACCCAATCCCCCAAGTCAAGCTCTAGCTTAACACCTGTCCACCCCCCACTGTGCTTCCGAAAGTCAGATGACCTATGCTGACTCGATAGCTCCCGCCCCTGGCACCAAGCAGTCTGTCTCCTTATTGTACTCTCCTCTCTCCCCACCCACCCCCATGAATAAACATTTTAAAAGCATCACATTCCCCAGTAAACAAACAACAGAAGAAAAATAGTGAAGAAACAATCACATTGGAAAAATATTCACCCAAAAAGCAGAACTAAATTCAAAGCCCATCCCCCCTCTAACAAGGTCCCTGTAAGACAGATCAACCTTTAACCATCCACACAGCCCATTATTTCACATAGAGCTACTTAAATTTATACAGTCCAACACCACAAATCGCTGCCACAGTACTTCTCCATGGCTTAAGTGTCTTTTAATTCACCTCCAGCTTCATTTCTTTAATGAAGGTCCGTACTTTGTCTGCCGTTTCAAAGTAGAAGTCCCGTTCCTCATGTGTGACCCACAGATGGGCTGGGTACAACATCCCGAACTTCACCCCCTTCTTGAAGATGGTCGTTTTTACCTGATTGAACCCAGCTCGCCTCTTGGCCAAATCCGCTCCCAGGTTGTGATAAATGCGCAGCTCACAGTTCTCCCACTTGCTGCTCCGTTCCTTCTTGGCCCACCGCAAAACGTGATCGTTGTCTATGAAACGGTGAAAACGTACCACCATGGCCCTCGGCGGTTCGTTCGCTCTGGGCTTCCTGGCGAGGGCTCTGTGCGCTCTGTCCAATTCCAGGGGCCAAGGGAACGTCCCAGCCCCCATCAACTTCTCCAACATGCCCGTCACATAGGCCCTCGCATCCAATCCCTCACTGCCTTCAGGGAGGCCAACAATTCTGAGATTCTGCCTCCTGGACCTATTCTCTAGGCCCTCCAGCTTCTCCTGAATTCTTTTCTGGCGGTCGTTCATCATCCCCACCTTGCTTTCCAGCACGGTCATATACTCCTCATGCTCGGACAACTTTTGTTCCACCTCCTGGATCGCTCCCCCGTGGGTTTCCTGATTCTGAACCATTTCATCAATCGAAGCCTTAATGGGGTCCAGCATGTCCTTCTTCAGCTTGGCGAAGCAATCCTCGAAAAACTTCACCGGCTGCTCCGTCGACCACTGTGCCGTCTCCCCGCGGCCCTTGCTCTCCGCCATGCTTTCCCGCGATACCAGCTCTGCTCGCGTCTCCTTTATAGGACTTTGTCGTCTCACACGGCCACTTCTGGTCCAATTCTCCCTACACCGGAGAGGGATTTCGCCTCACTGTCTCACTCTTCACTGATTTATCCCATAAAATCTGGGGGAAAAACGGGGGGAGAAAGGTCCAAAAGTCCGTTACAGACGGGAGCTTTCAAATGTGCGACTTATGGCCACCACCGGAAGTCCGATCCAAGTTTCTAAAGCCCTCCCTCCTGCACCATCTCTCTAGCCACACGTTTATCTGATCCATCCACCTCTTTCTGTACTCATTTGCCAATGGCGCAGAAAGTAATTCCGATATCACAACATTAGAGGTGCTGTTTTTAACTTAACTCCCTAATTGGTCAACCGATTTCAGTGGCGTGGACCATGTGACCTAGAAACCGCATAGCTGTGGCAAACTCAGTTTTCATTCAATGCTCGGCCTGCACGCTGTAAGTGTCTGAGCACTGCTCTGACCCTGTGATCCTGCCCCTCTCTCATGGATCCATGTATGTGTACATCATCTACCTGCCATCTTACTGACTCCATGCTTCCTGTTTCTCTGAAGAGGAGGTGGTTCCAAAGGCAATCCATTGAAACAATAGCAACCGAACGTTGCTGTAAATGTGGTCAGCAATCGGGATTCCTTGTCCAGAGACACCTGCCAGGATCATCTCTTCACATCCAGTTTGGTGAATAAATTTCTCTTGGGCCGGTTTGACAAGGCTCTGATCCACTGAGGTGACTGGGTGGGTCTCACATTCCACTGACTTGGTTATTGAGTCAAATCCACACAGAATCTTATCGAGCGGTTTGGTTTGGGGACTCTAACCATTCCTGGACACCACGTTATTGCCATGGCGACCAATGAGATAACTCCTTGTTGCTGCATCTCTTCTATTTTGTCCTTGACTTTGTCCAGGAGTGTTTTTTTCTCGGTTCAGCGTCAGCTCGTAGGATGATGTGATAATTGGGTCTTTAACTTCTGGTAACACTTTTGAGAATTTGTTTTTGAATCCAGTGCTGTGATTTTCACCAGCAATTTCATCCACCTCACTGGCTCCGCAATCAACACTCCAACACCTCGACAACAAGGACACCTATGTCAGACTGCTGTGCATAGTCTACAGCTCCGCCTTCAACACCATTATATCAACAAGACTAATAACCAAACTCTGCAATCTTGGACTTAACCCCTCCCTGTGCAGCTGGATCCTCAACTTCCTCACCAACCAACCACAATCTGTCAGGATAGGCAACAGCACCTCCTCCACAATAGTCCTCAACACCGGGGCCCCACTAGGATGTGTGCTCAGTCCTCCTCTACGCTCCCTACACATGACTGTGTGGCAAGATTTAACTCCAACTCAATCTATACGTTTGCAGATGATGCGACTGTGGTGAGTCGTGTCTCAAACAACGACGAATTAGTCTACAGAAGGGAGATAAATCACTTGGTTGCATGGTGCACCGAAAACAACCTCTCTCTAAATGTCAGAAGGACCAAGGAACTGATCATCGACTTCAGGAAGCGCAGAACAACACGCTCTCATTTGCGTCAATGGCTCCAAAGTGGAGATGGTCGATAGCTTTAAGTTCCTGGGGGTCACCATCACCAACAGTCTGTCCTGGTCCACTCACGTTGATTCAACAGTCAAGAAAGCCCAACAACGCCTCTACTTCCTACGGAAGCTGAAGAAATTTGGCATGTCTGCATCGACTCTCACAAACTTCTACAGATGTGCGATAGAGAGCATCCTATCTGGCTGCATCACAGCCTGGTATGGCAACTGCTCGGTCCAAGATCGCAAGAAACTGCAGAGTGGGGTGAACTCAGTCCAACGCATCACACAAGCTTGCCACCCTCCCATTGATTCTGTCTACACCTCCCGCTGCCTCAGGAAGGCAGACAGCATTATCAGAGACCCCTCCCACCCAGGCATTGCCCCCTCTTCCAGACCCTTCCATCAGGCAGAAGGTACAGAAGTCTGAAGACCCGCACGTCCAGACATAGGAACAGCTTTTTCCCCACAGCTACAAGACTCCTCAACGACTCCCTCTCGGACTGATCTGTTCCCTGTAAGAACACTATTCACGACGCCCTATGCTGCTGTTGCTCATGTATTTGCTTTGTTTGGCCCCTTGTTCCGCACTGTAACCAATCACTGTTTGTTGATGTACCATTTGTCAATGTTCTCTGTCGATTATTCTTTTGTCTACTATGTACGCACTGTGTACGTTCCCTCGACCACAGAAAAATACTTTTCACTGTCCTTCGGTATATGTGACAATAAATATCAATCAATCAATAATAAGCACGGTAGCATGGTTGTTAGCATCAATGCTTCACAGCTCCAGGGTCCCCGGTTCGATTCCCGGCTGGGTCACTGTCTGTGCGGAGTCTGCACGTTCTCCCCGTGTGTGCGTGGGTTTCCTCCGGGTGCTCCAGTTTCCTCCCACAGTCCAAAGATGTGCGGGTTAGGTGGATTGGCCATGATAAATTTCCCTTAGTGTCCTAAAAAATAATGTTAATGGGGGTTGTTGTGGTGTGGGGTGGATGCGTGGGCTTGAGTGGGGTGATCATTGCTCGGTGCGGCATTGAGGGCCGAGGGGCCTGTTCTGTGCTGTACTGTTCTAATGTAAGCATTGCAATGTAATCTGTTTGAGCCATTTGACTTCATCCAATAAATAGAAAACCCTGCTGCTGCTGTGCCTAACTTTGAACTTTCTATCTATCCACTTTGAGTTTAACAATGTTTGTTTTCAGTATCATTTACCTCCCCTCCAATTCCAATTCTCTTCCCACACCGAGTGTTTGCACTAAAGCAGGCTTTTGTCAATTTCCATAGGTGGTGATTGCTGGAGCAGATCGCTACTCTGTCGGCAGAGGCTCATAGCTTGAGGGGAGCCACTCCACATCAAGTGTGACTGACAAGGAGTCTGTCCCACTCCTACCATCAGGCACTGGGGTGATTGGAAGGATTTTGCAGGTTGATAACAAACCTGTTTGGCCGTGTTATGAATGCACCTTCCCTGGACATCAAGGCCTGGGGTGGGAGTCGAACGCAAACCTGGAGCTTCCGGCTCAGAGGCAAGGGGCGGGATTCTCAGACCCCCCCCCCCGGGCCGGCGTCAATCCCGCCCCTGCCGTGTCCCGATTTCTCCGCCCCCCATGATTCGGCGGGGGAGGGAATCGTGGCGCGCCGGTCGGCGGGCCCCCCCGTGGCGATTCTCCGGCCCGCAATGGGCCGAAGTCCCGCCGCTGACAGGCCTCTCCCGCCGGCGTGGATTAAACCACCTCTGGTAACGGCGGGATTGGCGGCGTGGGCGGGGGGCGATCTGACCCTGGGGGGGTGCCCCCACGGTGGCCTGTGCCGCCGATCGGCGGGCGGGCCAGTGACATGGGGGCACTCTTTTTCTTCCACCTTCGCCATGGTCTTCACCATGGCAGAGGCAGAAGAGACCCCCTCCCCAGCGCATGCGCCGGTATGAGGTCAGCAGCCGCTGACGCACCGCGCATGCGCGGATTTACGCCGGCCGGCGAAGTCCTTTCGGCCCCTGCTGACGTGGCGCCACTCCGGCGCGGGCCTAGCCCCTCAAGGTGAGGGCTTGGCCCCTAAAGGTGCGGACCTTTGGGGCGGCCCGATGCCGGAGTAGTTCACGCCACTCCGACACGCTGGGACCCCCGCCCCGCCGGGTAGGGGAGAATCCCGGCCAAGCACAGTATCCATTGCACCTCACAAATTTCCATTCAGCTCCCTGAAAAGGGATTATTCCTGTTCTTGGATGTAGTTCAGATTTAACATTTTCTCCCTGTTTTTACAGATTGTCAAGGTTTAAGAGTAAGGGACAGTTTTGAAACGGTCTATTTTTACACAGTTCAGACAATCTGTACTCTCAGCTGGACATTCTCTTCAGTTATAACATTTGTTGCCGTCACATCCAGAACATTTCAAAGTGGCGGTTTGCGGTCTTTTCTCCATTTTGGAGGGATTAGGCTTTGGTACACGTTCTCTTCTCCGGCCAGCAAACTGAATGGTCTCGCTCAATCTTCCCCATGAGGCATCTCCATCCTTCCAAATAAATGCCTTGCATTTTTCTCTGCTTTCACAAGCTCTCAATCCTCCCTTGTCGGCAAGTGACCTGATAATCCAGATTATCAGGGCGTCCTCCTCCAGGATTCTGTCATAAATTAGCTCATCCTGCTTGGCAGGGGGGGGGGGGGGGGGGGGGGGGGTGCTGGGGGATGGGGGGGGTGGTGAAGTGGTGCTGCTTTGCTGACTGAAGGGGAGCCAGTTGTTGGGGATGGATGGAGGGGAGGGCTGGGGGGTCTCCGGCGGGAGGGCTGGAGTGAGCGGGGGGGCGCGGGTACGTGGTTGGCCGAAGAAGGGAGATGGCTGGTCGGCAGGGAGGGGGTGGGGTTAACCCTCCGTCCAGGCTGATTACGTGGAATGGGGTGGGGCCTGAACGGGCCGGTCAAGAGGCCCCGTGTGTTCTCGCACTTAAAGGGATTAAAGGCGGACGTGGCCATGCTACAGGAGACGCGCTTAAAACCCGCTGACCAAACGAGGCTAAGGAAGGGATGGGTTGGCCAGGTGTTTCACTCGGGGCTAGACTCAAAGACCAGCGGCGTGGCAATTCTGGTTAGTAAACGGGTGGTGTTTGAGGCAGGGAGCATCGTGGCGGACAAGGGGGGGGGGGGGGGGGGGGGGGGGCAGGTACATAATGGTGAGTGGCAAGCTGCAAGGGGCCCAGGTGGTGTTGGTGAACGTGTATGCCCCGAACTGGGATGATGCGGAATTCATGAGGCTCATGCTGGGTAAGATCCCGGACTTGTAGACAAGTAACTTTACGCGGGGGGGACTTTAACACTTGGATCCGGTGTTGAACCGGTCTAAGTCCAGGTCGGGAAAGAGGCCGGCGGCGGCCAGGGCCCTGTGGGAGTCCATGGGTCAGATGGGGGGTGTGAACCCGTGGAGATTCGTGTGGCCCAGGGCGAAGGTGTTCTCCTTTTTCTCTCACGTCCATTGACCTTTTTTGTGCTGAGCAGGCGTTAACCCCGAGGGTGGAGGGGGTCGGGTATTCGGCCATTGCGGTCTTGGACCATGCCCTGCATTGGGCGGACCTGCGACTGGGGGCGGAGTGGGGGCAGCGCCCTCTCTGGAGACTGGATGTGGGGCTGCTGGCGGATGAAGAGGTGTGTGGGCGGATAAGGAGGAGCATCCAGAACTGTGTGACAATGAATGACACAGGGGGAGGTAACAGCGGCAGCGGTCTGGGAGGCTATGAAGGCGGCCATCAGGGGGGGAGTTAATCTCTATTAGGTCCCACAGAGAGAAGAGGGAGAGGGCGGAGAGGGAGAGGCTGGTGGGAGAGATACTGAGGGTGGACAGGAGGTAGGCGGCGGCCCCCCGGGGGGGGGGGGCTGCTAAAGGAGCGCCGGAGGTTACAGGCGGAGTTTGATTTGCTGACCATGGGGAAGGCGGAGGCACAGGAGGAAAGTGAAAGGGGCAGTGTACGAGAATGGGGAGAAAGCCAGTAGGATGCTGGCGCACCAACTTCGCAGGAGAGAGGAGGCCAGGGAGATCGGGGGAGTGAGGGATAAGGAGGGTAACACGGTGTTGAGCCCAGAAAGGATCAATGAAGTCTTCAAGGAGTTTTATGGGAAGCTATACGAGTCAGAACCACCGAGGGGAGGGGCAGGGATGAAGCAATTTATGGATCGATTGAGGTTCCCAAGGGTCGACAAGGAGTGGGTGGAGGGACCGGGGGCCCCGATTGAGTTGGAGGAGGTAGTTAAGGGACGGGAAAGTATGCAGTCGGGCAAGGCCCAGGGTCCAGACGGCGTCCCTGTAGAATTTTATCAGAATTTCTCGAAGTTACTGAGCCCACTCCTGCTCAGAACCTTTAACGAGGCAAAGGAGCGAGGAGCCCTCCCCCTGACGATGTCACAGGCATTGATCTCGCTCATTTTGAAGGAGAAGGATCCGCTTCAGTGTGGGTCCTACAGGCCGATATCGCTCCTGGATGTAGATGCCAAATTGCTGGCAAAAATTCTGGCCACCAGAATAGAGGACAGTGTCCCGGGAGTGATCGAGGAGGACCAGACGGGTTTCGCCAACTGAACACAAATGTGAGGAGGCTCCTGAATATTATTATGATGCCCTCGGAGGGAGGGGATGCAGAAATAGTGGCTTCAATGGATACAGAGAAAGCCTTTGACAGGGTGGAGGGGGGTACCTGTGGGAAGTGTTGGGTAGGTTTGGGTTCGGGGAGGGAGTTATAGGGTGGGTCAAGCTGCTGTATCAGGCCCCCATAGCGAGTGTGTCCACGAACCGGCTGAGGTCGGAGTATTTCAGGGTGCACCGAGGGACGAGGCAGGGGTGCCCCCTGTCCCCGTTATTATTTGCCCTGGCAATTGAGCCGCTGGCCATAGCACTGAGGAACTGGAGGGGGCTGGTCCAGGGGGGAGCACCGGGTTTCCCTCTAGGTGGACGACCTGCTGTTTTATATTTCGGACCAGCTAGAGGGGATGAGGGAGGTCATGCGGATACTGGGAGACTTCTCGGGGTACAAGTTGAACGTGGGGAAAAGTGAGCTGTTTGTAATCCACGCTAGGGGCCAGGAGGAGAGACTGGGGCAGCTCCCACTCAAGATGGTGGAGAGGAGCTTTCGATATTTAGGTGGGTATTAAATGGGTAATGGAGGAGGGGTCGGCGTGGGGGCAGCTAGAGGCGGCGTCATGCAAAAGCACCAGCCGAGGGGCACTAATTATGGCACCGCTGCCATTCTCACCGGCACGATACACCACAAGCCCGGTGGTGGCGGCGGTCCCGAGGGTCTGGGGTTGGTGGAGGAGGCACAGGAAGGAGGAGGCCTCAGTTTGGACCCCGATACGGAACACCCATAGATTTGCTCCGGGCAGGATAGACGGGGGGTTTCAAGGCCGGTATAAGGCAGGCATTAGAAGGATGGGAGACCTGTTTATAGATGGGACCTTCCCTAGCGTTCAGGCGCTGGAGGAGAAGTTCGGCCTCCCCCCCGGGAAATGCTTTCAGACACCTCCAGGTCCGGGACTTTGTCAAAAAACAGTTGGGGGCATTTCCGCGGCAACCCCCTCGAATGACACAGGACAGGGTAGTGTCTGGCATCTGGGTAGGAGAGGGGAAGGGTCGGACATATACCAGGAGCTGCAGGAGGTGGAGGAAACCTCAGTGGAGGAGCTGAAGGGCAAGTGGGAGGAGCAGCTAGGCAAGGAGCTGGATGAGGGCCTGTGGGCTGATGGGCAGGGTGAACTCGTCCGCATCATGTGCCAAGCTCAGTTTAATTCAGTTTAAGGTGGTGCACCGGTGGCTCACATGACAACGGCGAGAATGAGCAAGTTTTTTCGGGTGGAGGACAGGTGCGCGAGAGGTGCAGGGAGTCCAGCGAACCATGTCCATATGTTTTGGGCATGCCCGGTGCTTAAAGAATTCTGGCAGGGCTTTGTGAGGACTATGTCCAGGATATTGGACACGCGGGTGGAGCCATGTCCAACAATAGCGATCTTTGGGGTGTCGGAGGATCCGGGAGTTCAGGAAGCGAAAGTGGCCGAGGTGTTGGCCTTTGCCTTCCTGGTAGCCCGGAGACGGATCTTGTTAATGTGGAGGGGCTCAAAACCTCCGAGCGAGGAGACCTGGGTTAGTGAACGCTGTCGCGTTTCATGATGGTGCGTAACAGGCGCAGGGATGACCGATGTGGGGGCCAGCACGGCGCTGGAGCGGTTCACGCCGCTCCAGCCTCCCTTCCCGGCGCCAAATGGGCTCCGCGCCAACCCACGCATGCACGGGGGTCTTCTTCAGCGCGACGGCCCCAACGCAACATGGCGCGGGGGTTCAGGGGCCAGCCGCGCACAAAAGTAGGCCCGGGGTGGGGAGAGGCCGGCTCACGAGCCCCGATCGCGGGCCAGACCCCACCGGATGCGCCCACCCCCACCAGGGACGGAACCCCCCCCCCCTCCCCAAAGGCCGTCCCCCGACAATTCGCGCAGACCTCCCGCCGGCAGTGACCAGGGGTGAACAGCGCCGGCGGGACTCTGGCGTTTCCGCGCGGCCGCTCGGCCCATCCGGCCCAGCATGGGGCTCGGACAATCGCACCCTGGGACTCTTTCCCTTGGCAAAGAGACGGGTGAGAGGGGATTTGATCGAGGTTTACAAAATCATGAAGGGTCTGGAAAGAGTAGACAGGGAGAAAGTGTTCCCATTGGTGGAATGTTTAAGATCAACAGGAGGTCACGGATTTAATAACATCGGCAGAAGAAGCGACGGAGACAGGAGGAGAAACGTTCTCATCCGGCGAGTGCCAGGATCGGGAATGCGCTAAGTGAATGTGGTCGAATCAGGTTCAATCGAGGATTTCAAGAGGGAACTGAATTGTCGCTTGTAGAGGAAGAATGTTCCGGGTTACGGGGAGAAGGCGGGTGTGACGATTGGAAGGTTTTAGGAAATTGGATTATAAATGCCGTGGGCAATTTAAGGGTTAAAGCCTGGGGTTAGTGTGGTTTGACTGAGGGAAGTCCCTGTGGAGTTAATGATTTGCAGTCTGCCCGCAGAGATATACTGTGTTTTTCTACCTTGGGGTCAGTGCTGGGCGGAGCTCAGAGAGACACAGGGCCATTTTGTGAGAAGCTGTGGAGAGAGGCAGTTTGGAGAACAGACAGGGGGCTCGATTCTCCGTTCCTGAGACTAAGTGTTGACGCATGTGTGGACCCGTGGCCCTCGCTTGGCGTCTGATTGGCTGCTGGAGCAGCGTGAGGCTGTCCAGTGCCGTGCTGGACCCCTGTGCGGCACAGGATCGCTGATCCTCGGCGCCAGACGACGCCATCGTAAAACGCTCCGGCGGCAATACTTAGCGCGAGGATCAGAGAATCCCGCCCCACATTTCCCAATTTCAGCGTCGGCTAACAGAGAATCCCACCCTGGGTTTTGGAGATTTTTGGAAGTGAAGTCTGGGACGGGATTCTCTGACCCCCCCCCCCCCCCCCCGCTGGGTCGGAAAATCGCCGGGGGTCGGCATGAATCCCGCCCCCCGCCATCCTCCAAATTCTCCGGCCCCCCAAATATCGGCCCGGCATGAATCACGCCGCCCGCCTCGGAGAATGGCAGGAAACAGCGTGACTCAATGGGCCCCAAGTCTGCCCGAATTCGCCGGCCCACGATGGGCCGAAGTCCCGCCCGTTTTTTGCCAGTCCCATCGGCGTAAATTAGAATAGGTCCTTACTGGTGGGTCCTGGCTGCACGGGCGCCCTCCAGGGTTCTTGGGGGGGTGCGAGCGGACCAGGCCCCGGGAGGTGCCCCCACGGTGGCCTGGCCCGCGATCGGGGCCCACCGATCCGCGGGCGAGCCTGGGCCGTGGGGGCACTCTATTACTCCGCACCGGCAGCTGTAGCGATCCGCATGGCCGGTGCGGAGACGAACCCTTCTGCGCATGCGCTGGGATGACGGCAGCACACGGTGGCACTCCCGCGCACGCGCCAACTCACGCCGGCTGGCGGGGGCCCTTCGCCGCCGGCCAGCGGGGCACAGACCACTCCGGCGCCGGCCTAGCCCCTGAAGGTGCGGAGGATTCTCAAAGGAACCAGAATCTGTTTTGTAATAGTTGTAGCACTTTAGGCATTGCTTGTTTAAGCTGGATTGAGAGCTGTATGTGTATTTTCTTGTTGATTAATTGAATAGTAGTTTTAAGGCATATGTGTGCGCTGTTTTTTCAGGGTTAAAGTTAAAAAGTTTAATATTTGCCTCACGGTGCCGAGAACCCAGGTTCGAATCCCGGCTCTGGGTCACTGTCAGTGTGGAGTTTGCACATTCTCCCCGTGTCCGCGTGGGTCTCACCCCCACAACCCAAAGATGTGCAGGGTAGGTGGATTGACCACGCTAAATTGCCCCTTCATTGGACCATTTTAATAAAAAATGTTTAATACTGTTATTCATAGGGGCTGTTTAGCACAGGGCTAAATCGCTGGCTTTTAAAGCAGACCAAGGCAGGCCAGCAGCACGGTTCGATTCCCGTACCAGCCTCCCCGAACAGGCGCTGGAATGTGGCGACTAGGGGCTTTTCACAGTAACTGCATTTGAAGCCTACTTGTGACAATAAGCGATTTTCATTTCACAATAAAGTTTTGATTTAAAATAACTCAGCCCTATTTCTTCATGCAATCACCCCGAGAGCAAATCGATCTTTCTACACAGTCTGAAAAATATAAAATATTGGGGTTTTTGGTCCAGTATCCGAGCTGCTGCTGGGGTCTGGTCGGTGATTGGAATAGCAGGGCGCGAGGTAAATTGCTCCTTTGGAGAGTTAGCAGAAAGACGATGGGCTGAATATTCTCCTGTGCTGTAACCGTTCTGTTATTCTGTGATTTTGGCTTTTTTGCTGCGATTGCCTCGTTAATCTTACTCAGCTGCAGTTCAGTCTTTTCCTCACAACTTTAGGAAACACATTGAGACATTTCTATGGAAGTTGCACGTAAATGGAAGTTCCTGCTGTTATTGTTGATGAGGTGATTTCACACACTCAGCTGTCATTAGGCACAGTCAGTACCTGAAGAATTCAGTCCCTCTGGCACAGTATCACCACGTCATTGTCACGGCCGTGTCACTCTGGTCATTAACGTGGGTGTGACGGTTGGTAAACTCAATTCTTACATCAAACCAGAGCACAGAAATGGGCCACTCAGCCCATCTGTTCTGTGCCAGCGGTTATGCTCCGCACACGCCCCCTCACACCTCCATATCCCTTGACCCCATCTGTGTGGCAACTTGGTGCTGATCATTGAGAAATCAGCAATGGAATCATAGCTTCCTGCAGGTAGATTATCTGGATAAACCTTCCCTGGATCAAGTTCAAGGTGGCTTTTAGATCAGACAGATAGTGAGAGGAGAGGAGATAGGAGGGGAGGGGAGGGGAGGGGAGGTGTGGGGAGGGGAGGTGTGGGGAGGAGTGGGGAAGGGAGAAGGGGGAGGGGAGGGGGGAAGGGAGGAGAGGGGAGGGGAGGGGAGGAGAGGGGAGGGGAGGGGAGGAGAGGGGAGGGAAGGAGTGGGGGGTGTGGAGGGGGGAGGGGGAGGGGAGGGGGTGGAGGGGGGAGGGGGAGGGGAGTTGGCGAGGGGGTGGGGAGGAGAGGAGGAGGGGAGGAGAGGGGAAGGGAGGGGAGGAGGGGAGGGGAGGGGAGAGGGGAATGAAGGAGGAAGAAATTAAAAGGTAGCAGAGGAGGTGAGAAGGGGAGGAACAGATGCTGGGGGAAGGAGAGGGGGAAGGAGAGGGGGACAGAGGGATGTGGAAATGGGAGGAAGGATGGTGGAAGCCATGGGGGGAAAATTAGGAAAATATTTGAGCAAGAATACAGTGAAAAATTGAAGTGGAAACACGTTTACATTTCTCGAGTTCTCAGGTAACAAACAAGCAAATGTTTTCCTAAAAATACATTTTCCCGAAGGTCGATATCGAGGGGGGGGGGGCAGTTTGAAATCTATCTTCGACTGAACAATAACCAGCTGAAGTGGAAGTGATTGACTGGGCTTCAATCTTTATCGATGATGATCGCATTTGATTCATCGAACCTTTATTGACCAGAATGTTGCATTAATTTTCTCCCAACACAACTCACATGTATTAAAACCAATAACAATCAGCAAATATCGATTGAGAATGAAAATCTGGTGGCAGTTCATCATGGATAAGGCTTCCTTTTATTAACTTTCAGCCCTGTCGATAGATGTTTGTCAGTATCCGTTGTAGCATGTCAGCTACAAGTGAACAATCAAACCCGGGCAGTTAGTTAGAAAGTGTGGCTTAACCAGGTATTTTTTTCACGGGAAATCATTGGTAAATCGATGTTAACAACAGAAGCTGTCCGACTCAATCTCATCA
This sequence comes from Scyliorhinus canicula, assembly GCF_902713615.1. Lineage (NCBI taxonomy): Eukaryota > Metazoa > Chordata > Chondrichthyes > Carcharhiniformes > Scyliorhinidae > Scyliorhinus > Scyliorhinus canicula. The sequence continues at coordinate 3,961,237 of NC_052149.1, forward strand.
CCATCTGTCTGTGTACAGAGCAGGTCTATTACTTAACAAGAACACTCACGGGCCACCAGCAAGGCTTTTTATCTTATTTCCTTTGTACTTTTACGCAAAGTGACAAGACATGCCCTTACAGATTGTCCGCACTGTCCCCTGACAATCGACGTACTTTAAGTGGGAGAGCAGAAAATGAGCATTGGGATTTAGGTAATTGAAACATACTTACCGATAACTCCCAGAGCAATGTAACCGAGGATTACGGCAATAAATAACACGCAGCACAGGACGTCTGTACAATGCCTAAAATGAAGGAGAGAGAAACAGAATGTATGGTCAAAGCAGTATTGATGCAGCAATAAGATGAGGCTAATGAGCCCCTTAAACCTCCCCTTAGATCACAGTTGATCTGTCTCTCGACCCCATTTACCTGTCGTTCTTTATCTCTCAATAGCCTTACCAAAAGGCTCCTCGCAACAGGAGTACTCCATTCACTGCCTACAGCATCTTCTGTTATTCAATTAGATTATTGCTTATCAGTGACCCGACCCTATTTCCCAACCCTCTCCCCCGTAATCAATAACTGAAAATGATCCTCAACCAATAAAAGTCTTGTCAGTCTCGCTCTTCAAAGCACCAATTGACCCACAGGATTCACAGACCTTTGAGGGGAGATCTACCGATTCGCACTCTCCTGAACCATTTTAAACACCTCCATCAGATATTACAAACTCAAGGAAATAGTAACCAATATGATACAACTAGGCCTTGCAATTTAATCCTTTAGTCATTGTTACATTGTAATGTCATTCCGATATAATTTAGATAATATAGGTGTCATACAGGTTGAGCATCCCTTATCCGAAATTCCCAAAACTGGAAAATTACAGAATCCGCACTTTTTTTTTGAGCGCCAATTTGACATCCCAAGTGGGAAATCGCACAATGCTCTGGGAAGGTTCCCAGATAATGCGCAGGTATCAACACACCACACATGTGACAGTCCCAACCTGCTGCACATGTGCAGGTATCAACACGCCGCACATGTGCAGGTCCCAACGCGCTGCACATGCGCAGGTCCCAACGCACCGCACATGCGCAGGTCCCAACGTGCCCCACATGTGCATTATCACATTGTATTCTGAAATCCGAAAAATTCCGATCTCAAATACACAGTCAGCCCCAAGCATTTGGTATAAGGGATGCCCAACCTGTAGATGTAGGTTATTGTAGGCATGTCTAATGTCTCTTTAAGAATGGAATCACATGACATGTGTGCGTCATCGGCTACTTGGCGGGATTTTGGGGAGTCTAGTGCCAAACCTTGTACAGTGAAGACCTATGAAATAAAACTCTGTTCATCTATCATTAAACCCACTTGCTTCGACAATCAATTTCTTTTGTGCTGTTAAGTCTAGTTCACAGTAACCTCATTACAGTGTTAATGTCAGCCTACTTGTGACAGTAATAAAGGGTATTATAAAAGATATCGCAGTTTACAAAGAGAAAACTGGGATGAGGAGTGGATTGGAAGAAAAGAAACATTTTTTGAAACACCGCCCAGGACGATATGGAGGTGGAGGTCACATGTTAGGTGGCTCCCGCTAGAGTCTCTGGTTTTTGGCCTTTTTTGCCCAGTTCCAGGAGTAGTTTGTTGACAAGTTGGTGTGGGAAGTCATAAGGAAGACGTGAAATGTCGAAGACCCAGAAGAAGGGTGCTGGAAAGAAGGGGGCGAGCGCAGTCCGCCATTGAGTGAGGCTGTGAGTCCGTCTGGCCGGGGGCTGGGTCACTGGGTGGGGCCGCTCCCTTCACGGTGCAAACTCTGACTGAGCTGATGTCGGTGGAGTTTGAGAGGCTGTTTGGCAAACATATTGAGGTGCTGCGGAGGGAGATGATGACTGCAATGAAGGAGTGGGTGGGGGAGGCGATTGCCCCGATAAAGGTGGCAGTGACGAAGACAAAAGCAAATTACTGCGGATTCTGGAATCTGAAACTAAAGAGAAAATGCTGGAAAATCTCAGCAAGTCTGGCAGCATGTGTAGGGAGAGAAAAGAGGGAACATTTCAAGTCCGATGACTCTTTGTCTAAGCTAACAGACAGAGAAAGTGGGAAATATTTATACTGTGGAGTGAGAATGAAAGATGACTTTCATTCATTCAACTCCGTCACAGCAAGGTGACCAGTTCACCTCGATGGGTGAGGAGCTGCGGAGGGTGGCGGAGGCCAACAAAGGGCTCAGAGTCAAGGTGGAGGGTCCTGGAGAACAGGTAGAAGAGGCAAAATCTGGGAATCGTGGGCCTGCCTGAGGGGGGGTGGAGGGCCTGAGGCCAACTGAATACTTCGCAAAGGTGTTTGCGTTGACGGGGGAGGGGGAAGAACTCTCGCGCTACGAGTTGGTGAGAAGGCGGGCAGTCTTTGGACGGGCGAAGGTGGCATTGCATGGTCGCGGAGTGAGAGTTGGAGTGATCTAATCAGCGTTGTTGAGAGTGACGGACAGTTTGAAGGATTTTTATTTTGAGACGGTGGAGGCGGTGGATGTGTTCGTTAAGGCCCGAAGGACTGAGACAGAGATGGGAATTGGGACCTGGACTTGATTGGTGGGGCTGGTGTTTTCTTCTGGAGGGTTTTCCATTTGATTGGAGTTGGATTGGATTTGTTTACTGTCACGTGTACTGAGATACAGTGAAATGATTTGTTTCCTGAATGGGGGGGGGGGGGGGGGGTTGCTTACAATTGCCCTGGGTTTTAGTTTTGTTTTTTCTTACGGGTGAGGTTCTGTATTGTTTCTTGGCATGAGGGAGGTTTTTGCGAGGCACGTGAGGCGGTGTTACTGAGGAGGGGGAGGGGAGGAAGGGGGAGGGGTCTCCGCACTAGCTAAAGCAGGTTGGTTAGTGAATGGGAGTGTAGTGGGGGGAGGGGCCACGGTCATTGAAGCCTGGGAGGTGTGAATGGTGGGGGGAGGGGGGTCAATATCGGATGAGGTGTTTGCAAGAGGAAGTGCATGTGCGGGATTCTGGGATTACTTTGTTTGGTTCGTTGTTCCGCACTGTAACCAATCACTGTTTGTCGATGTACCATTTGTCAATGCACTCTGTCGATTATTCTTTTTGTCTACTATGTACGTACTGTGTACGTTCCTCGGCCGCAGAAAAATACTTTTCACTGTACTTGGGTACATGTGCCGATAAATCAAATCAAATCAAAAATCTGTTTAAACTGCTCGCAGAAAAATACTTTTCACTGTCCCTCGGTAGACGTGACAATAAAACAAATCCAGTCTCCCCTGCCTCCCCCATCCTGACCTCCCTCACCATTGGCCTGGGTTCCCGCCATGATCATGGGGCTCTGCTGGGTGGATTCGCACCAGCAGCCATTATGCCTGTTGGCTTCGGCTCAGTGAGGAACTGCTGGCCTCTGATTTGCCAACGGTTCTGAGCGGATGGGACTTTCGCTGACAGCGGCGTCAGTCACAAGGTAGGCCTGCTGGCACAGGGCCTTCCTGACCCAAACAAATCCAGGCCAAAGGAAATTTACAGTACGCTGGATTGATACATGGGTGCTGGGTGAAAGGAATGATCCATCCCACTCCCACTTTCCTGTTTGTGGTCCGCAGTCCCTTAGGTTACAGAACCTGACAGATCCAAACACATCTCTAATATGCTGAGGGTCCCAGCCTTTACTGAACTTCCAGGCAGACAGTTCCTGATCCCCACTTTGATCTTTGTGAAAACAATTTCTGCTCAACTCCTTCTTAATGCATCTACTAATCATATTAAATCCATGTCTCCAGGCTATTGATCTCTCAGTTGATAGATAGAATTTACAGTGCAGAAGGAGTCTGCACTGGCTCTTGGAAAGAACATCCTGCCCAAGCCCTCACCTCCGCCCTATCCCCATAACCCCACCCAACACGAAATGACAATTTTGGTCACTAAGGGCAATTTACCCTGGCCAATCCACCTAACCTGTACATCTTTGGACTGTGGGAGGAAACCGGAGCACCCGGGGGAAACCCACGCACACACGGGGAGAACGTGCAGACTCCGCACAGACAGTGACCCAAGCCGGAATCGAACCTGGGACCCTGGAGCTGTGAAGCAATTGTGCTAACCACTATGCTACCGTGCTGCCCATAACAAAAACAGGTTTGTAGATTCTGCTAGCTGGTCTCTATGAGTGTCCACATACCACTGACCAGTCCTAACATGGATGCCAAGCCCAAAAATGTGTACACAATATAGTTCTAAATGTGTGACATTTCCTATTTAACCGCTGACTGAGGAATAGTATTATATTGTACATTAGTAAGTTATACATTATTGAATAGCTTAATAGTCCAAGCATATTATTAAAAAGAATTACATTCTTTTGATAGAATGCGTTGAAGATAATTATAATGAATTAGTTATATTTTTACATGTGAAAGTGAGGACTGTTCTTTAGTTTATGTGAATCATTTTCTTGCACTGTGGGCTGCAACAACCTTCAATTCTTCTTGTGCAATGAAGCCAATCCCAGAGTAAACGAGTGAAAAGACTGCTCTATAATTTGCTTGTAGCACAGCTACACTGGATATGGTGTTTACAGAGGGAGTTGATTGCAACACGTCTGACTCACAAGGGGATTGGTCATTTTCCTGGTGAAAGGTGTTAGGTGGTGCTTGACATTCAGGCTTGCTGATCAGCAAGTCGCCAAAGTCAAGCCATGCGCCAGAGACACGACCACTCAGGCCGTGCCAGCCAAAGCCATTTTCATGGCAAGGCTGAGCCGGAATGGGGGCTACCACCTCGGGAAGCCGGCCTGAGGTGGGAAGGCAGACACGCGGATACCAAACCGTGCAGGTTAGAAGACTCGCCACAGGTCCCTGGGACATGGGCTCAGTTTGTGTTTATATTGATAGAATACCCCCCAGGCACCATTCACTCATTAGAGATTGGGGGAACATGTTGTGAGTTCATGGATTAAGACCAGGTACATGAAAACAGGTTTACATTAGGTGGGAAGTTTGAAGGTATCAGAGCTGTGTGCTATGCTCTGCTCAAAGAAAGAGTGGAACGAAAATTGGAGAAGATGACACATTTCTCTTTGAGTGATATCATGCTGATATCTACACTAACCCCCACCTCTCAATCCCACCCACCCCATGTCCACCCATTCTCCTGATGCTCCCTCACCTCTCAATCCCACCCACCCCATGTCCACCCATTCTCCTGATGCTCCCTCACCTCTCAGTCCCACCCACCCCATGTCCACCCATTCTCCTGATGCTCCCTCACCTCTCAATCCCAGCTACCCCATGTCCACCCATTCTCCTGATGCTCCCTCACCTCTCAATCCCAGCCATCCCATGTCCACCCATTCTCCTGATGCTCCCTCACCTCTCAGTCCCACCCACCCCATGTCCAACCATTCTCCTGATGCTCCCTCACCTCTCAGTCCCACCCACCCCATGTCCACCCATTCTCCTGATGCTCCCTCACCTCTCAATCCCACCCACCCCATGTCCACCCATTCTCCTGATGCTCCCTCACCTCTCAATCCCACCCACCCCATGTCCACCCATTCTCCTGATGCTCCCTCACCTCTCAGTCCCACCCACCCCATGTCCACCCATTCTCCTGATGCTCCCTCACCTCTCAATCCCAGCTACCCCATGTCCACCCATTCTCCTGATGCTCCCTCACCTCTCAATCCCAGCCATCCCATGTCCACCCATTCTCCTGATGCTCCCTCACCTCTCAGTCCCACCCACCCATGTCCAACCATTCTCCTGATGCTCCCTCACCTCTCAGTCCCACCCACCCCATGTCCACCCATTCTCCTGATGCTCCCTCACCTCTCAATCCCACCCACCCCATGTCCACCCATTCTCCTGATGCTCCCTCATCTCTCAGTCCCACCCACCCCATGTCCACCCATTCTCCTGATGCTCCCTCACCTCTCAGTCCCACCCACCCCATGTCCACCCATTCTCCTGATGCTCCCTCACCTCTCAATCCCAGCTACCCCATGTCCACCCATTCTCCTGATGCTCCCTCACCTCTCACATGGCTCTACCTATATAACCGCCCCCCCCCACCACCACCATGCCCACTCACCCAGGATCCAATATGAATGGAACTCATGAACCGTACAATAAAATTGGGGAGTCTTTGAGATATTCACGATGTCAAAGTAAACAAACAGCCATTCAAAACCCCCTTCAGAAAACCTTCATCATCCTGGAAGTTGAGAAAACTATCCATTAAACACACAGCAATTTGAAAACATTTTCAAAGTTCAGTTTAGCACAGTTGTCAAAGTCCCTTGACAACTGTACTAAAAAAACATACTGATCTAAATACATTAGTAGGTTTTGGAACGCAGCCAAACATTGTGGGCAGCACAGTAACATAATGGTTAGCACTGTTGCTCCACAGGGCCAGGGTCTCAGGTTCGATTCCCGGCTTGGGTCACTGTCTGTGCGGAGTCTGCACGTTCTCCCCGTGTCTGCGTGGGTTCCCTCCGGGTGCTCCGGTTTCCTCCCACAGTCCAAAGATGTGCAGGTTAGGTGGAGTGGCGATGTTAAATTGCCCTTCGTGTCCAAGAAAAAAGGCTGGGTAGGGTTACTGGGTTAGAGGGAGAGAGTGATGGTGTGGGCTTGGGTAGGGTGCTCTTTCCAAATGCCGGTGCAGACTCAATGGACCGAATGGCCTCCTTCTGCACTGAAAATTCTGTGGTTCATAATGAGAATCAATTCCACAGCTGTTTCAACAAAGCCCCCAGAGCTATACATTCAAGCCTTTGAAATAATGAATAGGACATCTGTTCCACTGCCTTAAAGGTTGAAGAGATGGCTAGATTTTCAGGTATTTCAAAGGCTCAACAAATGAATGGCGTCAATCAATGGAAAGATCAAAACACAGGTTCCAAGTGAATCTCAATACTTCTGAATTCTGTCGAGCACTTTATTCAGTGAGGAAAGTGCAATGAAATGAAAATCGCTTATTGTCACGAGTAAGCTTCAATGAAGTTACTGTGTAAAGCCCCTAGTCACCACATTCCGGCGCCTGTCCGGGGAGGCTGGTACGGAATCGAACCGTGCTGCTGGCCTGCTTTGTCCGCTCTAAAAGCCAGCGATTTAGCCCAGTGAGCTAAACCAGCCCCAGAAATGTTTCTGAATGTGTTTCTACTTTCACAATGCTGTCAAATTAATGACCACTGAAGGAGTGCTGCACTGTCAGAGGGTCAGTACTGAGGGAGTGCTGCACTGTCAGAGGGTCAGTACTGAGGGAATGCTGCACTGTCAGAGGGTCAGTACTGAGGGAGTGCGCACTGTCAGAGGGTCAGTACTGAGGGAGTGCTGCACTGTCAGAGGGTCAGTACTGAGGGAGTGCTGCACTGTCAGAGGGTCAGTACTGAGGGAGTGCCGCACTGTCAGAGGATCAGTACTGAGGAAGTGCTGCACTGTCAATGGGTCAGTGCTTAGGGAGTGCCGCACTGTCAGAGGGTCAGTATTGAGGGAGTGCCGCACTGTCAAGAGAGTCAGTACTGAGGGAGTGCTGCACTGTCAGAGGGTCAGTACTGAGGGAGTGCTGCACTGTCAGACGGTCAGTACTGAGGGAGTGCCGCACTGTCAGAGGGTCAGTACTAAGGGAGTGCCGCACTGTCAGAGGGTCAGTACTGAGGGAGTGCCGCACTGTCAGAGGGTCAGTACTAAGGGAGTGCCGCACTGTCAGAGGGTCAGTACTGAGGGAGTGCCGCACTGTCAGAGAGTCAGTACTGAGGGGGTGCTGCACTGTCAGAGGGTCAGTACTGAGGGAGTGCCGCACTGTCAGAGGGTCAGTACTGAGGGAGTGCCGCACTGTCAGAGGGTCAGTACTAAGGGAGTGCTGCACTGTCAGAGGGTCAGCACTGAGGGAGCGCTGCACTGTCAGAGTGTCAGTACTGAGGAAGTGCTGCACTGTCTGAGGATCAGTACTGAGGGAGTGCTGCACTGTCAGAGGGTCAGAACTGAGGGAGAGCTGCACTGTCAGAGGGCCAGTACTGAGGGAGTGCTGCACTGTCAGAGGGTCAGTACTGAGGGAGTGCTTCCCTGTCAGAGGGCCTGTAGTGAGGGAGTGCTGCACTGTGAGAGGGTCAGTACTGAGGGAGTGCCGCACTGTCAGAGGGTCAGTACTGAGGGTGTGCCCCACTGTCAGAGGGTCAGTACTGAGGGAGTGCTGCACTGTCATAGGATCAGTGCTGAGGGAGTGCTGCACTGTCAGAGGGTCAGTACTGAGGGAGTGCCGCACTGTCAGAGGGTCAGCACTGAGGGAGTGCCGCGCTGTCAGACGGTCAGTACTGAGGGAGTGCTGCACTGTCAGTGGGTCAGTACTGAGGGAGTGCTGCACTGTCAGAGGGTCAGTACTGAGGGAGTGCCGCACTGTCAGAGGATCAGTACTGAGGGCGTCCCGCACTGTCAGAGGGTCAGTACTGAGGGCGTCCCGCACTGTCAGAGGGTCAGTACTGAGTGAGTGCCGCACTGTCAGGGGGTCAGTACTGAGGGAGTGCTGCACTGTCAGAGGGTCAGTACTGAGGGAGTGCCGCACTGTCAGAGGATCAGTACTGAGGGCGTCCCGCACTGTCAGAGGGTCAGTACTGAGGGCGTCCCGCACTGTCAGAGGGTCAGTACTGAGTGAGTGCCGCACTGTCAGGGGGTCAGTACTGAGGGAGTGCTGCACTGTCAGAGGGTCAGTACTGAGGGAGTGCTGCACTGTCAGGGGGTCAGTACTGAGGGAGTGCCGCACTGTCAGAGGGTCAGTACTGAGGGGGTGTCACACTATCGGAGGTTCAGATGGACCCATCAGGGAGATGGATTAGGGCTTGCCCTATTGTGAGGAAAACAAAGGTAGTTTTAAGGGATTTATATTTGTAGTGGTAAACATTAGAAATAAGGTAAAGTTTTAAGTGTGTTTAATGTTTGCGTGCCTGTAAAGATAAAACCTACAGTTAGATTAATGCTCGACAAAGGTGTTTGTATGTATGGGGGTTAGTTTCAATTACAACTGTGATTCTATTGTGCATAGAGAGAGCAACGGCATGAAGTGTAAATAAACCAGCAGTAATTGCTTCGCAACTTGGGCCTTGTAATGAAGACAAGTGTTTCAGTTTTAGTTTAGCTAATTTGATTGTAGTTGGAGAGAGATACTCAGGGAGAAGGCAGCTCTCACACCTCTGATAGAAGCAGCTGGTTTTAAAATGCTAAAGTGGGAAAATTTCTCTCAGCTTTGCTAGAATAAAAGCCATACCACGGAGAATGGTTAAGAAAGCAGGTGCCGGAAACCTAAAGTCCAGCTGGTTAGAGAAACTAGAGGAATGGAGAGAAATTTCCCAGAAGCCTGGAGTTAATGGAGCAAAGGAAACTAGGATCCAGAACAGATGGGGAGATGTAAAACCTGAAAGAGACACCTTGACGGAGGCAGTGGAGAGAAAGCATAATTTAAACGAAGATTTGACTTTTGAAAGCGGAGTTTGAGATCACTAGGGTGGAAGCCGGAGTTCAGTCTGGTAAGGTGGCTCACGGTATAAGAATCATCTGGAGGGGCTTTGACCCAAAATCCACAGACTTTCACTTGGGTTCAGAAAGAAGTGTGTCTGACCACAGTCGCCCTGTGTGCTTAAAAGGGACTTTCTGCATTAATGAGGCCATTGTAGGTTAAGATGCACTTTGTAATCTCCAAACCCCGACCCACGAAGCATCCCACAGTATTCCAACCCCCCCCCCCCCCCACCTGCACATCTCCCACTGACCATACCTGGTATGTCAAATTCCGCAACCCATGGACCAACAGCTGGAAAATGGGATTGGACTGGACAATTCTCAACAGGTACAGGCACAATGGGCCAAATGGTCTCCTTCAGTAAATATCAGAAATAAATCCAGCGGGGAATTAGGGGCTGGTTTAGCACACTGGGCTAAATCACTGGCTTTGAAAGCAGACCAAGGCAGGCCAGCAGCACGGGTTCGATTCCCGTACCAGCCTCCCCAAAAAGGCGCTGGAATGTGGCGACTAGGGGCTTTTCACAGTAACTTCATTTGAAGCCGACTCGTGACAATAAGCAATTTTCATTTCATTTCAGGAGAAACGTATTTGCTGAGCGAGGGGTGAGAATGCGGGATTCAGCCGCATTCCGGCATGGTTGGGGTGAGTAGCCGCGTATTTAACATAGTTATACATGTTGGGTAATTCTGTAAATTCTTCTGCAGGTCGGACAGACAATGGGTAACGAGGAATCATGTTGAAGAGCTCTGTAGCACGGTTAGCATTGTGGATAGCACAATCGCTTCACAGCTCCAGGGTCCCAGGTTCGATTCTGGCTTGGGTCACTGTCTGTGCGGAGTCTGCACGTTCTCCCCGTGTCTGGGTGGGTTTCCTCCGGGTACTCCGGTTTCCTCCCACAATCCAAAGATGTGCAGGTTAGGTGGATTGGCCATGATAAATTGCCCTTAGTGTCCAAAATTGCCCTTTGTGTTGGGTGGGGTAACTGGGTTATGGGGATAGGGTGGAGGTGTTGACCTTGGGTAGGGTGCTCTTTCCAAGAGCCGGTGAAGATTCGATGGGCCGAATGGCCTCCTTCTGCACTGTAAATTCTATGATCTATGAAAGGGTTCATTATATCTGAGCAGTTTGTCTTTGAGAAACAAAAACAAGTTCTAGTTTTCTCTGGCCCACCCCCTCGCTGAGAATCACTGGTTAGGCGCAGGGATGGTGAGGTATGTGAGAAGTAATCTTTCGCAATAAACTTTAATGAAGGTACCATATCTGCCAAAGAGCTAAATAATTGCTATAAAAAACCCAGAGCTGAGCTAAATAAGATATTAAATTTTCATGTTTATAATGGCTGCAGGGAGATTGATGTGAAAACTGAATGAAAAGGTGAGGAAACATTTTTTAGGGCGGCGAGTGGCTGTGATCTGGAAGGTTCTGGCTGAAAGGGCGATGGGAGCACATTCAATAATAATGTTCAGAAGGGAACAGGATAAATAGTTGAGGGAGGTGGGGGCGGAAATATACAGGGCTGCAGAGAAATAGGCGGGCGAGTGGGCCTAATTGGGTAAGTCCCTTCAAAGAGCCAGCACAGAGGCGATGGACTGAATGATCTCCTTCTGTGCTGTACGATTCTGTGACTCTAAGAATATGACAGAGACTTGAAGCGTTTTCTTTCGCCCTCGTGCAGCAGGTGCCAATGGCAGGTTTGGCATTCATTGCTGGTGGGCCATCTTCTTACTCACTGTGGTCAACCGCACCGCCAGGGGTCAGGGGTCATGTATAGGGCAAAACCAGGTAAGAACTTCCTTCCCAAAAGAGCCTCAGTCAATCAGATGGGTCGTACAATCCACAGATTCAAGGTCACTTTTTATTGGAACGGGCTTTCTGTTCCAGATGTTTTATTTTAGATTTTCATCCTGGCTGATCTGAGCGAGGCCTGAACTCCACTCTCCTTCCCACCCCCCGCATTCTGTAACTCCCTTGTCAATCAGAAATCCAACTAATTCCGCCGCATAAATATTCATCAGCCGGGATTCTCCAAACCGGCGCGGGCTCGGAGAATTGGCGTTCATGCCGAGGCGGCCCACGGCGCTGGGACGCGACCCTCCGGCGACCGGAGAATGGTCGCCAGTCGCGCGCACGGCAACTGGCCGAGTTCCCACCGGCGTGTTTCTGACATGGTTCCACCCGGTGGACGCCCTGGTGGGGGGGACGGGGGGGAATCCATCACCGAGGTGGACATCCAGCACGGCCAGGATCGCGATCGGGAGGCCACTGATCGGCGGGAGTGCGCGCTCTGTGGGGGGGGGCCTATTTCTTCGGCGCCGGCCCGCCGTGTGGGTCCACCATGTTGCGTGGGGCTGGCGCTGTGGCCGGCAGTGTAGGGCCGCGTATCGGCAGCGTGGAGCACTCCGGCGCCGTGCTGGCCCCCTGTGGGCCATGGGATCGCTGGGCCAAGAGGCCCGTTGGCGCTGGCGTGAAACACTCCGGGGTTTACGCGGCATCAACCCTTAGCCGCCGTTCTGAAGGATCCCAGCCAGTGATTCTGTCTCCAACCCTCTCCGGGGAAGAAAGTTTCACAGACTCGAATTTCTGAGAGAAAAAATGGCTCCTCCCCCGTCTGGCTCCTCCCCCGTCTGGCTCCTCCCCGTCTGGATCCTCCCCCGTCTGGCTCCTCCCCCATCTGGCTCCTCCCCCATCTGGCTCCTCCCCCATCTGGATCCTCCCCCGTCTGGCTCCTCCCCCATTTGGCTCCTCCCCCATCTGGCTCCTCCCCATCTGGATCCTCCCCCATCTGGCTCCTCCCCCATCTGGCTCCTCCCCATCTGGCTCCTCCCCTTCTGGCTCCTCCCCCGTCTGGCTCCTCCCCCGTCTGGCTCCTCCCCGTCTGGATCCTCCCCGTCTGGATCCTCCCTGTCTGGCTCCTCCCCCGTCTGGATCCTCCCCCGTCTGGTTCCTCCCCCGTCTGGATTCTCCCCCGTCTGGATTCTCCCCCGTCTGGTACCTCCCCATCTGGCTCCTCCCCGTCTGGATCCTCCCCGGTCTGGCTCCTCCCCCGTCTGGATCCTCCCCTCGTCTGGCTCCTCCCCCGTCTGGATCCTCCCCCGTCTGGTACCTCCCCGTCTGGTACCTCCCCCATCTGGCTCCTCCCCCGTCTGGTACCTCCCCCGTCTGGTACCTCCCCCTGTGGGATTCTCCCCCGTCTGGATTCTCCCTGTCTGGCTCCTCCCCCGGCTGGCTCCTCCCCATCTGGCTCTTCCCCCGGCTGGTTCCTACCCCGGCTGGCACCTCCCCCGTCTGGTTCCTCCCCCGTCTGGTACCTCCCCCGTCTGGCACCTCCCCCGTCTGGTTCCTCCCCCGTCTGGCTCCTCCCCCATCTGGCTCCTCCCCCGTCTGGCTCCTCCCCCGTCTGGCTCCTCCCCCGTCTGGCTCCTCCCCCGTCTGGCTCCTCCCCCGTCTGGCTCCTCCCCCGTCTGGATCCTCCCCCGTCTGGCTCCTCCCCCGTCTGGCTCCTCCGCCGTCTGGATCCCCCCGTCTGGCTCCTCCCCCGGTGGGATTCTCGCCCGGTGGAATTCTCGCCCAGTGGGATTCTCGCCCAGTGGGATTCTCGCCCAGTGGGATCCCACCCCGGTGGGATTCTCGCCCAGTGGGATTCTCGCCCAGTGGGATCCTACCCCAGTGGGATCCTACCCCGGTGGGATTCTCGCCCAGTGGCGAGGGGGATTCTCGCCCAGTGGGATTTTCCGTTGAGCTGGCAGCGAACCCACACCGGTGGGTTTTCCGGCGGGAAAGCCACAGTGGGAACGGAGAATCTTGCTGCCCGTATTTGTAAACTGAATCCTGGAGTTCCAGTCTCTCCCACATGAAGGAACACCCCCGTCACTCCACCCACCCTCTCCAGTCCCCTCAGGATCTTGTACATTTCAATAAGATCACCTCTTAATCTTCTAAACACCAATGGATAGAGGCCCAGCCTGTCCAACCCCCTCATCCCAGGCATCTTGAATCTTCTCGGGACTGTCTCTTATGCAATCAGGTCCTTCCTCAAACAAGGAGAACAAAACTGTGCACAGTAAAAAACAATGTCAACGTTGCACAGTCCCAGAGGACCCTAATCCCCTTTGAGAGCTGATTGCTGGTGGCTTAACGTGAGGGTCACCGCACCTCAGGCGAGACGCGAGGTTTAGAAGACGGGACCTTCATGGATAACCTCAGCTGGCACCGGGATTGAACCCGCTCTGTTGGCATCACTCTGCATCTCGTGCCAACTATCCAGCCAACTGGTCTCACCCACACCCTGTACACCTAGCAAAACATCCTTACTTTTATATTCATTCCCCTTGCAATAAACGGCAACATTCCACTTACCTTCCTAATCACTCGCTGTACCCGCTGTCTAACCTTTCCTGATTCATGGACCAGGACACCCAGATCCCTCCGTAACTCAGAGTTCTGCAATCTCGCTCCGTTTTGACAATTTGCTGTTTTTTTCTTCTTCCTGCCAAAGTTCACATTTTCCCACTTTATACCCCATCTGACAAAATGTAGCCCACCCACTTAAACCATCATTGGTCCAGTTACATCGCCACTAGAACTAGGAAAATACAATTCAGGAGCAGGATTGGGCCATTCGGCCCCTCGAGCCTATTCTGCCATTAAATATGATCCTGGCTGATCGGATTGTGGCCTCAACTTCACTTTCCTGTCTCCCCCGTTCCTTCACTGTCACTGGTCACAATCCTGGAATTCACTCCCTAACAGCATAGTGGGTGTACCTACACCATACGGACTGCAGCTGCTCAAGAAGTCAGTTCACCGCCACCTTCTCAAGGACAATTGGCGATGGGCAATAAATGCTGGCCTGGGCAACGACAGGCACAACCTATGAATCGATCACAAAAACCCTTCACAATTTTAAATATTACAATCAGGTCAGGACTTCCCTTTCCTAAAGAAAAGAATCCCAGTCCGTTCAATGTTTCCTGATAGCTACAAACACTCCGTGTTGGAATGCAGTGGAATTGTTTTGGGGGAGTTGCAATGCAAAGTGGAGTATTGAATTGAAAGGAATTTGCTGCCAAGTCGTTGCAATGGTTAGCAGGGAGATTCAGGGATAATGTGGAATCTAACTTTGCTGAGGACTGTTGTATTTGACAGCCTGCAGTTAACACACTTGCCTTTGTGTAATGATTATTGTGTGTGTATATATACTGTAATGTTTGCATATATGTATATATATACTGTAATGTTTGCGCATATATATATATATACTGTAATGTTTGTAAAAAGACAAATCCTTTTATTTTTAATTGCCCGCATGATTTTGGAAAGGTTCTTTTTCTTAACTCACATACCCTCTGATATGTTCAGGTACAGGATAACAATGAGTAGAGTTAGGTGCAGGCAAACGACCTGTACAGGTACAGGCAAACAACCTGTACAGGTACAGGCAAACCACCTGTACATGTACAGGCAAACCACCTGTACATGTACAGGCAAACCACCCGTACAGGTACAGGCAAACAACCTGTACAGGTACGGGCAAACCGCCTGTACAGGTGCAGGCAAACCACCTGTACAGGTACAGGCAAACCACCAGTACAGATACAGGCAAACCACCTGTACAGGTACAGGCAACCCACCCGTGCAGGTACAGGCAAACCACCTGTACAGGTACAGGCAAACCACCAGTACAGATACAGGCAAACCACCTGTGCCGGTACAGGCAAACCACCTGTACAGGTACAGGCAAACCACCTGTACATTTAGGTACAGGGTTAACAATCTGTCCAATTAGGTAGATTCTAACCTACTCTACAGTTAGGTACAGGCTAACCACCTGTACAGGTACAGGCTAACCATCTGCACAGGTACAGGCTAACCACCTGTACAGGTACAGGCTAACAACCTGTATAGGTGCAGGTAAACCACCTGAATATTTAGGTACAGGCAAACCACCTGTACAGGTACACGCTCACAACCTGTACAGGTGCAGGCAAACCACCTGAATATTTAGGTACAGGCAAACCACCTGTACAGGTACAGGCAAACCACCTGTACATTTAGGTACAGGGTTAACAATCTGTCCAATTAGGTAGATTCTAACCTACTCTACAGTTAGGTACAGGCTAACCACCTGTACAGGTACAGGCTAACCATCTGCACAGGTACAGGCTAACCACCTGTACAGGTACAGGCTAACAACCTGTACAGGTGCAGGCAAACCACCTGAATATTTAGGTACAGGCAAACCACCTGTACAGGTACAGGCTCACAACCTGTACAGGTGCAGGCAAACCACCTCAATATTTAGGTACAGGCAAACCACATGTACAGGTACAGGCAAACCACCTGGACATTTAGGTACAAAGTTAACAATCTGTCCATTTAGGTACATTCTAAACTATTCTACAGTTAGGTACAGGCACACCACCTGTACAGGTACAGGCTAACCATCTGCACAGGTACAGGCTAACCACCTGAATATTTAGGTACAGGCTAACAACCTGTACTTTCTAGTACAGGCTAACAACACGTCCAGTTTGGTATAGGCATACCACCTGTACTTTTATGTAAAGGGCAAACAATCTGGACATTTAGGAATAGGCTAACCACTGTGCAATTAGGTACAGGCAAATCGCCTGTACAGTTAGGTACAGGCTAACCCTGTACAGTTAGGTACAGGCTAACCCTGTACAGTTAGGTACAGGCTAACCCTGTACAGTTAGGTACAGGCTAACCCTGTACAGTTAGGTACAGGCTAACCCTGTACAGTTATATGTTGGGCTAACAATGAGTAAAGTTAGGCATAGGCAAAGCAGCTGTGTATTTATGTACAGGGCTAACAAACCACCTGTATATTTAGGTACAATGTTTACTGATGCTGGAGAAGAAGCAATTTCCTTACCTGCTGTGAATTGGTCCTTTGAATGTTGGATCAAATCTCCGAGGCTCCCCTGGAAGACAAAAGGACATCAATTAGATTCACTCGTAAAAGTCATCCACCAAAGTCAGAGAATCGTACCGCACTGAAAGAGGCCATTCAGCCATTGTGTCCATACTATCTTTTTCAATGAGCTATTCAATGTGCGTCACTCCTCTTCGCTTTTCCAATATCCCGACAAATTATTCATGTTCAATTATTTATATAATTGAAGACAAGGGTCAGAAAATCATCTCTGCCTTTCCTGGGAGCACGGAGTGGCCAATCATCTCGCCAGTCCTGAGTGTGAGCAGAAGGGGCGACTGCTTCCTGCACGGCCAGTCGCAGGAATGGGGAGGGTAAATAACGCACAGACAAACAAAATAATTCTGTCAGCAAGCACAGACGGGAAACATGGAAATATCCAGCTCAGTGTTTGCGTTTATTTGTCAACCCGTTGAAATGATTTAAATTTGCAATGTGGCATTGACTTGATGATGTGGCAAAGCAGCAGCCAATGGGGGAGATGTGAAATTCACTGACTGTTGTAATGCAGGAGTCACGACATCCAATTTGTGCACAGAAAGCTCCCACAACGGTGAGAATGATCAAATCATCTGTTTTAACGGTGCTGATCGAGGGATGAATATTGTTCAGGATACAAGTAAGAACCTCCTTCCAGACTTTAGAAACAAGTCATAGATTTTTTATGTTCATCTGTCTCAGCAAACAGATCTTCATCTCATCCTAAAATGGCACATTAGACAACAAAGCACTCCCTCAGTACTGACCCTCTGACAGTGCAGAACTCCCTCAGTACTGACCCTCTGACAGTGCGGCACTCCCTCAGTACTGACCCTCTGACAGTGCGGCACTCCCTCAGTACTGACCCTCTGACAGTGCAGCACTCCCTCAGTACTGACCCTCTGACAGTGCAGCATCCCCTCAGCACTAACCCTCTGACAGTGCGGCACTCCCTCAGTACTGACCCTCTGACAGTGCGGCTCCCTCAACACTAACCCTCTGACAGTGCAGCTCTCCCTCAGTACTAACCCTCTGACAGTGCGGCACTCCCTCAGCACTAACCCTCTGACAGTGCGGCACTCCCTCAGTACTAACCCTCTGACAGTGCAGCACTCCCTCAGTACTGACCCTCTGACAGTGCGGCACTCCCTCAGTACTGACCCTCTGACAGTGCGGCACTCCCTCAGTACTGACCCTCTGACAGTGCGGCACTCCCTCAGCACTAACCCTCTGACAGTGCAGCACGCCCTCAGTACTGACCCTCTGACAGTGCAGCACTCCCTCAGTACTGACTCTCTGACAGTGCGGCACTCCCTCAGCACTAACCCTCTGACAGTGCAGCACTCCCTCAGTACTGACCCTCTGACAGTGCAGCACTCCCTCAGTACTGACCCTCTGACAGTGCAGCACTCCCTCAGTACTGACCCTCTGACAGTGCGGCACTCCCTCAGTACTGACCCTCTGACAGTGCAGCACTCCCTCAGTACTGACCCTCTGACAGTGCAGCACTCCCTCAGTACTGACCCTCTGACAGTGCGGCACTCCCTCAGTACTGACCCTCTGACAGTGCGGCACTCCCTCAGTACTGACCCTCTGACAGTGCGGCACTCCCTCAGTACTGACCCTCTGACAGTGCGGCACTCCCTCAGTACTGACCCTCTGACAGTGCGGCACTCCCTCAGTACTGACCCTCTGACAGTGCAGCACTCCCTCAGTACTGACCCTCTGACAGTGCAGCACTCCCTCAGTACTGACCCTCTGACAGTGTAGCACTCCCTCAGTACTGACCCTCTGACAGTGCAGCACTCCCTCAGTACTGACCCTCTGACAGTGCAGCACCCCCTCAGTACTGACCCTCTGACAGTGCGGCACTCCCTCAGTACTGACCCTCTGACAGTGTGGCACTCCCTCAGTACTGACCCTCTGACAGTGCAGCACTCCCTCAATACTGACCCTCTGACAGTGCGGCACTCCCTCAGTACTGACCCTCTGACAGTGCGGAGCTCCCTCAGTATTGACCCAGGTGAGATTGGCTCGATAGAAGTCAGGGGCGGGATTTTCCGACCCCCGCCGGGTCGGAGAATCGCCAGGGGGGCAGCGTGAATCCCGCCCCCGCCGTTGGCCGAATTCTCCGGCGCCAGAGATTTGGCGGGAGCGGGAATCGCGCCACGCTGGTCGGCGGGCTCCCCTTGGCGATTCTCCGGCCTGCGATGTGCCGAAGTCCCGCTCGTTCTATGCAGGTCCCGCCGGCGTAAATTGGATTTGGTCCCATACCGGTTGGACCTGGCGGCGCGGGCGGGCTCCGGGGACCTCGGGCGGTGCGATCTGGCCCCTGGGTGCCCCTAAGGTGGCGTGGCACGCGATGGGGGTGCACCGATCAGCAGGCGGGCCTGTGCCATGGTGGCGCTCTATTCCTACGCGGCGGCCATGTCAGCCTACGCGATGGCCGGCGTGAAGGTGAACCCCCCCCCCTCCGCATGCGTGGGGATGACGTCCTGACGCTCCCATTCATGCGCGGACCCGTGCCGGCCGGCGGAGTCCCTTCGGCCCCAGCTGGCGCAGCACCAAAGGCCTCCCACGGCAGCCAGCGGGGCGCAAACCACTCCCACCTAGACCCTGAAGGTGCGGAGGATTCCGCAACTTTGGGGCGGCCCGACGCCGGAGTAGTTCCCGCCACTCCACTGCGCCGTTTCTGCACGCCCTGCCGATTCCCGGTGAATCCAGCCCCAGATATCTGACGCAATCCGAAGATTGGTGACCCTAGTACACCCTAAGAATCAGCCTTGTTCTATTGATGTGGCTGGCTGCTGAGAGATTGTTTTGAAGCTTGAATGCATGTGGCAATTCAAGGCAGAGAAATCCTGAAAGACGAGTTGGAAGTCCTGGAAGTGGATCCTTGTCGAAAATAGCTTAGGGAAGCATTGTTTGGAAGAAGATTCTAAGGCATGCCTTTTCATGAGCGGAATTTGGGGAAACATTCTGGTGGAAGATGGAGTCGAGTGAGGCCAAATGGCTCAGTGTGTGTTAATCATCTGGGGAGATTTGAGGAGAAATCCACAAAAGTTTGGTTGAATGACATCTACTTCTTGGTTTCACAGTGGGGTGTGTCTGAGCACAGTCAGCCTGTTGGTTTACAGGGACTGTGCATTTACTGGGCATATTAGAACATAAGATACATAAGACAACTGGTAGTGAAGGAATATTGTCTTACAGTCGAACTTTTCATATTAAAAAAAAATTGTGTATCATCTTTTGAGCCAGGATTCCCTTGTGTGACCTTCCCGTGCAGTAGTTACAATTCCTGGGAGCATCATAGGAGTTGGAGAGGTTTTTGAGGGGGGGGGGGGGGGGGTTACAGACAAAAAGCAGGGATGTGGACCTATCAGCACTTTGTTCCCTCAAAGGGCCAGTACAAGTGCAAAGGCCAAATGGCCTCCTTTGTGCTGCAAGATTGGATGATTTTGAGGAGAAAGGGCAATGTTTTTTAATGAATGTGTTTAGTATTATTGTGTTAACAGGCACAGCACAATGTGACTGAACAATCAAAGTGTACTCAGTCTCTTGATGATTAACGCCTTGGCTGCTTTAGCCTTTATCTGTGGAACCAGATCGTCCTGCCTCCAATTGTTCACCTCGCCCGCTGTTATCACTTAATTAAAAGCTTCAAAATGAAACCTGGCGGCAATCTATTTCAGGCTGATGAACAAGAAAGGTGTTTACAAACAGCTTTTCAAACCATGGCACTAATGCAACAGAACCTTTCTCAAGGTTACACAGGCCCAGTTTGCTTTATAACAAAACATAAGAGGCGGGATTGGGAAGAATTCCTGTCATTTCAGCTGGCTCTTGGGAAGAGGCACTGCAGCGATGCAGTTTGAATGAAGTATCGGGACAAGGTATCAATCCCCACCCCGATCAATCCGACCGGCCACCAGTCTATGAACTCAGACCCAGCGGGAAAAGGCCCCGAGGTGGCCGTTAGGGCCCTTAATTATGGCAACGGTGGGCGTCCCTCTGAAGCCCTGTCCACCTCAGTGTAAACCTGCCTCCAGACCGGGGTAGACAAGGTCCTGGAGGGGGTTCCCAACCATGCAATTTCACCCCCCCCCCCCTCCCTCTCCCTCCTCCCCTCCCACCGCGTACACCCCCACCCCCCCCAATCTATCTCAAAACCTGCTGGGGGGGAAAGCATAAAATTCAGCACCGAGTACTCGTTAATGTCTTTAAAGATGTCTGTTGATTTATGAGACTGATTGGAGCTGGGGATAGAAGGGATGGTTTGGGTGGGTGGGTGGGAATGTTTTAGAGATCGGGTTGATGAAATCTCCAGGAATACATTCAACCTGAGTTGATAGCCCTGAACTGTGTGGAGTCTGCACGTCCTCCCCGTGTGTGCGTGGGTTTCCTCCGGGTGCTCCGGTTTCCTCCCACAGTCCAAAGATGTGCGGGTTAGGTGGATTGGCCATGCTAAATTGCCCGTAGTGTAAGGTTAATGGGGGGATTGTTGGGTTACGGGTATACGGGTTACGTGGGTTTAAGTAGTGTGATCATTGCTCGGCACAACATCGAGGGCCGAAGGGCCTGTTCTGTGCTGTACTGTTCTATTCTATAACTCTGTGTCGCTTCACAGAAACTGTCCCCATCCCCCCCTCAGGAGAGCATCAAGGACAAGAGGGCACAGATTCAAAATAGTGGCCAGAAGGAGTAGGAGAGACGCGAGGAAAGATGTTTTTCACCCAGTGGGGGGGGGGGGGGGTTTGGAGTCTGGAACAAACTTCCTGAAAGGGTGGTGGAGGCAGATTTAAATCGAGGTATTGAAAAGGAAATTGAATTGCTGTCTGAACAGAGAGAATGTGCAAGGTGGCAGAGGGTAAATCAGGGAAATGGGATTAGGTAGAATGCACTTTCAGAGAGCCAGACCAGACTAGATGGGCCAAATGGCCTCCTTCTGCACTGTAAGGATTCTGGGCAGGATTCTCCGACCCCCGACGGGCCGGAGAATCGCTGGGGGTCGGCCCTGTCCACCTCAGTGTAAACCTGCCTCCAGACCGGGGCAGACAAGGTCCTGGAGGGGATTCCCAACCATGCAATTCCTGGAAGAATAGAGTCACAGGACCACAAATTAGTTTTAACAACAGCAGAAAAACATTCATTAAACAAAGTTGGATTATGATACAATATTTCTTTGCACCCCCCTTTTCTTAGCAAATACAAACATATTTTACAATGAACAAGGATTATAAAGTGCGTTTTAAGCTGCAATAGTCTCATTAACACAAAGTCCCCTTTAGACACACAGACTGGCTGTGGTCAGGTACACCTAACCTGCACATCTTTGGACTGTGGGAGGAAACCGGAGCACCCGGAGGAAACCCACGCAGACACGGGGAGAATGTGCAGACTCCGCACAGACAGTGACCCAAGCCGGGAATCGAACGTGGGACCTTGGCACTGTGAAGCAACAGTGCTAGCCACTGTGCTGCCGTTTTGCCTAATATCTGACCTAATATCTCCTCTGTAGCCCTGTGCTATGCTGTTTTCTAATGCTCTTGTAAAGCACTTTGTGTATTTCATTGTTGCCGGTGCCACGTGATAGCGAGGCTAGGAATAGGGAGAGAGTGCAGTTGAACACGTGGCTGCAGGAATGGTGTAGGAGGGAGGGCTTCAGGTATTTGGATAATTGGAGCGCATTCTGGGGAAGGTGGGACCTGTACAAGCAGGACGGGTTGCATCTGAACCAGAGGGGCACCAATATCCTGGGGGGGAGGTTTTCTAGTACTCTTCGGGAGGGTTTAAACTAATTTGGCAGGGGAATGGGAACCGGATCTGTAGTCCAGCAACTAAGGTAGACGATAGTCAGGACGCCAAAGCACGTAGTGATGCAGTGGGGAAGGTAACAATGACAAAGGAGAGTACTTGCAGGCAAGGAGATGGGTTGAAGTGTGTATACTTTAATGCAAGAAGCATCAGGAATAAGGTGGGTGAACTTAATGCATGGATCGGTACTTGGGACTACGATGTGGTGGCCATCACGGAAACTTGGATAGAAGAGGGGCAGAAATGGTTGTTGGAGGTCCCTGGTTATAGATGTTTCAACAAGATTAGGGAGGATGGTAAAAGAGGTGGGGGGGTGGCATTGTTAATTAGAGATAGTATAACAGCTGCAGAAAGGCAGTTCGAGGGGGATCTGCCTACTGAGGTAATATGGGTTGAAGTTAGAAATAGGAAAGGAGCAGTCACCTTGTTGGGAGTGTTCTATAGGCCCCCCAATAGCAGCAGAGATGTGGAGGAACAGATTGGGAAACAGATTCTGGAAAGGTGCAGAAGTCACAGGGTAGTAGTCATGGGCGACTTCAACTTCCCAAACATTGAGTGGAAACTCTTTAGATCAAATAGTTTGGATGGGGTAGTGTTTGTGCAGTGTGTCCAGGAAGCTTTTCTAACACAGTATGTAGATTGTCCGACCAGAGGGGAGGCCATATTGGATTTAGTACTTGGTAATGAACCAGGGCAGGTGATAGATTTGTTAGTGGGGGAGCATTTTGGAGGTAGTGACCACAATTCTCTGACTTTCACTTTAGTAATGGAGAGGGATAGGTGCGAGCAACAGGGCAAGGTTTATAATTGGGGGAAGGGTAAATACAATGCTGTCAGACAAGAATTGAAGTGCAGAAGTTGGGAACATAGGCTGTCAGGGAAGGACACAAGTGAAATGTGGAACTTGTTCAAGGATCAGGTACTGCGTGTCTTTGATATGTATGTCCCTGTCAGGCAGGGAAGAGATGGTCGAGTGAGGGAACCATGGTTGACAAGAGAGGTTGAATGTCTTGTTAAGCGGAAGAAGGAGACTTATGTAAGGCTGAAGAAACAAGGTTCAGACAGTGCGCTGGAGGGATACAAGATAGCCAGGAAGGAACTGAAGAAAGGGATTAGGAGAGCTAAGAGAGGGCATGAAAAATCTTTGGCGGGTAGGATCAAGGAAAACCCCAAGGCCTTTTACACATACGTGAGAAATATGAGAATGACTAGAGTGAGAGTAGGTCCGATTAAGGACAGTAGCGGGAGATTGTGTATTGAGTCTGAAGAGATAGGAGAGGTCTTGAACAAGTATTTTTCTTCAGTATTTACAAATGAGAGGGGCCATATTGTTGGAGAGGACAGCGTGAAGCAGACTGATAAGCTTGAGGAGATACTTGTCAGGAAGGAAGATGTGTTGCGCGTTTTGAAAAACTTGAGGATAGACAAGTCCCCCGGGCCTGACGGGATATATCCAAGGATTCTCTGGGAAGCAAGAAATGAAATTGCAGAGCCGTTGGCAATGATCTTTTCGTCCTCGCTGTCAACAGGGGTGGTACCAGAGGATTGGAGAGTGGCAAATGTCGTGCCCCTGTTCAAAAAAGGGAATAGGGATAACCCTGGGAATTACAGGCCAGTTAGTCTTACTTCGGTGGTAGGCAAAGTAATGGAAAGGGTACTGAGGGATAGGATTTCTGAGCATCTGGAAAGGCATTGCTTGATTAGGGATAGTCAGCACGGATTTGTGAGGGGTAGGTCTTGTCTTACAAGTCTTATTGAATTCTCTGAGGAGGTGACCAAGCATGTGGATGAAGGTAAAGCAGTGGATGTAGTGTACATGGATTTTAGTAAGGCATTTGATAAGGTTCCCCATGGTAGGCTTATGCAGAAAGTAAGGAGGCATGGGATAGTGGGAAATTTGGCCAGTTGGATAACAAACTGGCTAACCGATAGAAGACAGAGAGTTGTGGTGGATGGCAAATATTCAGCCTGGAGCCCAGTTATCAGTGGCGTACCGCAGGGATCAGTTCTGGGTCCTCTGCTGTTTGTGATTTTCATTAACGACTTGGATGAGGGAGTTGAAGGGTGGGTCAGTAAATTTGCAGATGATACGAAGATTGGTGGAGTTGTGGATAGTGAGGAGGGCTGTTGTCGGCTTCAAAGAGACATAGATAGAATGCAGAGCTGGGCTGAGAAGTGGCAGATGGAGTTTAACCCTGACAAGTGTGAGGTTGTCCATTTTGGAAGGACAAATCTGAATGCGGAATACAGGGTTAATGGTAGGGTTCTTGGCAATGTGGAGGAGCAGAGAGATCTTGGGGTCTATGTTCATTGTTCTTTGAAAGTTGCCACTCAAGTGGATAGAGCTGTGAAGAAGGCCTATGGTGTGCTAGCGTTCATTAGCAGAGGGATTGAATTTAAGAGCCGTGAGGTGATGATGCAGCTGTACAAAACCTTGGTTAGGCCACATTTGGAGTACTGTGTGCAGTTCTGGTCACCTCATTTTAGGAAGGATGTGGAAGCTTTGGAAAAGGTGCAAAGGAGATTTACCAGGATGTTGCCTGGAATGGAGAGTAGGTCATATGAGGAAAGATTGAGGGTGTTAGGCCTTTTCTCATTAGAACGGAGAAGGATGAGGGGCGACTTGATAGAGGTTTATAAGATGATCAGGGGAATAGATAGAGTAGACAGTCAGAGACTTTTTCCCCGGGTGGAACACACCATTACAAGGGGACATAAATTTAAGATAAATGGTGGAAGATATAGAGGGGATGTCAGAGGTAGGTTCTTTACCCAGAGAGTAGTGGGGGCATGGAATGCACTGCCTGTGGTAGTAGTTGAGTCGGAAAATTTATGGACCTTCAAGCGGCTATTGGATAGGTACTTGGATTAGGGTAGAATAAGGGAGTGTAGGTTAACTTCTTAAGGGCAGCACGGTAGCATTGTGGATAGCACAATTGCTTCACAGCTCCAGGGTCCCAAGTTCGATTTCGACTTGGGTCACTGTCTGTGTGGAGTCTGCACATCCTCCCTGTGACTGCGTGGGTTTCCTCCGGGTACTCCGGTTTCCTCCCACAGTCCAAAGATGTGCAGGTTGGGTGGATTGGCCATGACAAATTGTCCAAAATTCTATGATTAACCTAGGACAAAAGTTCGGCGCAACATCGTGGGCCGAAGGGCCTGTTCTGTGCTGTATTTCTCTATATCTATATCTCTATAAAGTTACGATCATTCTATGTTGTCGATAACTTGTTGAACAACTGCAATATCTATCCCCATGGTCACACCTCACACCTCCTCGCCGTCACTTAATCTTCCAACTCTTCCCTTTCTTCTTACATCAACAACAACAACTTGTTGATGTAAGAAGAAAGGGGCTGGTTTAGCTCACTCGGCTAAATCGCTGGCTTTTAAAGCAGACCAAGCAGGCCTGCAGCACGGTTCAATTCCTGTACCAGCCTCCCCGGAATGTGGCGACTAGGGGCTTTTCACAGTAACTTCATTGAAGCCTACTCGTGACAATAAGCGATTTTCATTTGTCCTGGAGGGGGTTCCCAACCATGCAATTTCACCCTCCCCCCCCCCCCCCCCCCCCTCTCCCTCCTCCCCTCCCACCGCGTACACCCCCACCCCCCAACCTATCTCAAAACCTGCTGGGGGGGAAAAGCATAAAATGCAGCACCGAGTACTCGTTAATGTCTTTAAACATGTCTGTTGATTTATGAGACTGATTGGAGCTGGGGATAGAAGGGATGGTTTGGGTGGGTGGGAATGTTTTAGAGATCGGGTTGATGAAATCTGCAGGAATACATTCAACCTGAGTTGATAGCCCTGAACTCTGTGTCGCTTCACAGAAACTGTCCCCTTCCCCCACTCAGGAGAGCATCAAGGACCAGAGGGCACAGATTCAAAATAGTGGCCAGAAGGAGTAGGAGAGACGTGAGGAAAGATGTTTTTCACCCAGTGGGGGGGGGTTGGAGTCTGGAACAAACTTCCTGAAAGGGTGGTGGAGGCAGATTTAAATCGAGGTATTGAAAAGGAAATTGAATTGCTGTCTGAACAGAGAGAATGTGCAAGGTAACAGAGGGTAAGTCAGGGAAATGGGATTAGGTAGAATGCACTTTCAGAGAGCCAGACCAGACTAGATGGGCCGAATGGCCTCCTTCTGCACTGTAAAGATTCTGGGCAGGATTCTCCGACCCCCGACGGGCCGGAGAATCGCTGGGGGTCGGCCCAGTCCACCTCAGTGTAAACCTGCCTCCAGACCGGGGCAGACAAGGTCCTGGAGGGGATTCCCAACCATGCAATTCCTGGAAGAATAGAGTCACAGGACCACAAATTAGTTTTAACAACAGCAGAAAAACATTCATTAAACAAAGTTGGATTATGATACAATACTTCTTTGCACCCCCCTTTTCTCAGCAAATACAAACATATTTTACAATGAACAAGGATTATAAAGTGTGTTTTAAGCTGCAATAGTCTCATTAACACAAAGTCCCCTTTAGGCACACAGACTGGCTGTGGTCAGGTACACCTAACCTGCACATCTTTGGACTGTGGGAGGAAACCGGAGCACCCGGAGGAAACCCACACAGACACGGGGAGAACGTGCAGACTCCGCACAGACAGTGACCCAAGCCAGGAATCGAACGTTGGACCTTGGCACTGTGAGGCAACAGTGCCAGCCACTGTGCTACCGTTCCGCCTAATATCTGACCTAATATCTCCTCTGTAGCCCTGAGCTATGCTGTTTTCCAATGCTCTTGTGAAGCACTTTGTGCATTTCATTATGCTAAAGATACGATCATTCTAAGTTGTTGATAACTTTGTTGTCGAACAACTGCAATATCTATCCCCATGGTCACACCTCACACCTCCTTGCCTTCACTTCATCTTCCAACTCATCCCTTTCTTCATACATCAACAACAACAACTTGCATTCATATGGCGAACTTTCCGAATGTTAAAACGACTCAAGGCCCTTCACAGGAAGCTAGACACCAAGCCGGGCGGGTAAGGTGAGCACATTCCCTCCAGAATAAACCATTCCAACGCACTGACATTGCACACTTTGCCCTCCATAAACCAGAGGTCACCCAGACTCCAAGCACATCTGTCATTGGGAAACTGTTGGAATCCATTATTCAGGAAGTAGTAACGGGACATTTGGAAAGTCAAAACACAATCCATTAGAGTCAGCATGGTTTTATGAAGAGTAAATCGTGTTTGATTAATTTGCTTGAGTTCTTCCAAGATGTAACAAGTAAAGTGGATAATGGTGCTCCTGTAGATGTAGTGTATCTGGACTTCCAGAAAGCACTTGTTTAGTTGCTGCACAAATGTGCACAAGGGCAGCACGGTAGCATTGTGGATAGCACAAATACTTCATAGCTCCAGGGTCCCAGGTTCGATTCCGGCTTGGGTCACTGTCTGTGCGGAGTCTGCACATCCTCACCGTGTCTGCGCAGATTTCCTCCGGGTGCTCCGGTTTCCTCCCACAGTCCAAAGATGTGCAGGTTAGGTGGATTGGCCATGATAAATTGCCCTTAGTGTCCAAAATCCCCCTTAGTGTTGGGTGGGGTTACTGGGTTATGGGGATAGGGTGGAGGTGTTGATCTTGGGTAGTGTGCTCTTTCCAAGAGCCGGTGCAGACTCGATGGGCCGAATGGCCTCCTTCTGCACTGTAAAATCTATGATCTAAGGTGAGATGCCACAGGTTTGGAGGTAATCTATTCGCTTGGAAAGCGAGCTGACTAAACGACAGAAAGCAGAGGATGGGGATGAATGCGTCTTTTTCTGGTTGGCAATTTGTAACTAGTGGGGCGTCACAGGGTCCAGTCCTCGGACCCCAACTATTTACAATATTTTAATGACTTGGATGTGGGGATAGAAGGTTCCAGAGACAACTTTGCAGTTGTCACAGGTGGGCTAGTAAGTTGAAATGAGGAAATGAGGTCAGGTGAGTGGGCCAAAATCTGTCAGATTGCATTTAACGTGAATAAATGTGAGGTTCTCCATTTTAGTCGGAGGAATCAAAAGGCAGCTTATTCTCTAACTGGAGAGAAACCTTCAGAGTGCTTTAGTGCAGAGGGATCAGGATGTCCTCGTGCATGAATCTCAGAAAGTTAGTCTGCAGGTGCAGGAAGCCAAATGGAATTCTGGTATTCATGGCTAATGGAATAGAGGATAAAAGTGGAGAAGTGTTGCTGCGACTGGATAGGGGCTGGTTTAGCTCACTGGGCTAAATCGCTGGCTTTTAAAGCAGACCAAGCAGGCCAGCAGCACGGTTCGATTCCCGTACCAGCCTCCCCGAACAGGCGCCGGAATGTGGCGACTAGGGGCTTGTCACAGTAACTTCATTGAAGCCTACTCGTGACAATAAGCGATTTTCATTTCATTTTTATTTCATTTCATTCATAGGGCATTGGTGAGACCACATCTGGAACACTGCGAACAGCATTGGTCCCTTTACTTGAGAAAGGATGGAAATGCATTAGGGTCGGTTCAGAGACTGTTCACTAGATTGATTCCAGGGATGAAGGATTGTTTAATGAAGAGAGATTGAGCAGTTTAGGCCAAAACTCGCTGGAGTTTCGAAGAATGAGGGGAGATCTAATTGAGGGAGATAAGATGCTAAAGGGGATTGACAGGGTAGACGTAGAGTGGACGTTTCCCCTTGTTGGACATTCCAGAATGAGAGGCCATAGTTTGAGGCTAAGGGGCGAGAGATTTGAAGCAGAGGAATTCACTCAGAGTGTGGTGGATCTGAGGAATTCTCTACCCCAGAGTGGATTGGAGGGCGGAACATAAACAAATTTACGGAGAAGGTTTTTAATAAGTGGCGGGATGAAGAGTTATGGCGGACTGGAAAAGAGATTATCCATGATTATATAGAATATTCTCGAGGGGCTGAATTGCCTGCCCTTGCTCCTAGTTCTTATGTTAGTAAAGTGGCCACAGTCCCAGATGACCACAGGCTGTTTTCCCCTTTGAGGGGGGGAGAGCTGACTGGTGGGGATTTAACCTGAGGGTCACCACACCTTAGGCCAGGGGCAAGGTTGAGAAAGCGCGGCCTTCATGAGTAACCCTCATGAAGCCGCTACGGGAATTGAACCCACGCCGCTGGCTTTGCTCTGCATCACAAACCTGCTGGCCAACCAACAGAGCTATACCGGCACGTAGCTACATGGTTAAGGAGGAAGGGTTGGGGAGTGTTGTAAGGAGGAGGAAAGGGAGGGGTGATGCTTTTAAACATGCAAATGGCTTTAAAGAGTTTATTTCGTCGCAAGTTGTGAATTTCATGAAATAACAAAAAGCAGAGTAAATGGGAGCAGTTAGTAAAACAACCTTGGCAAGCACAGGACACCCCGTCCAGTGTACAGCCAGCGAAGGACTTTTGAAATGCAGTCAGCGCTAAATTGTTCCAATCGAGCTTCGCCGTTAAATGTATCTTTAATTCACCTCAACCGCTCCCTGCGGTACAGAGTTCCACATTCTCACCACTCTCTGGGTAAAGACGTTTCCCTGAATTCCCCAACTGGATTTATCACTGAATCTCCATTTAATGAGCCTCTCCTGAAAGTTAAAATATCCTCTGAATCTCAGCCAATCAAACGCCTTCGTAATTGTAATGACCTCTGCCAGGTCACCCTCGATTAGATACTGACCATGCATTTTAAACCTTGACGTTGATCATTAACCAGGCAAAGCCTGCTGGCCACGACCGGCCCAAATACTGCTTCTGTGGTTACAACCCAGAGCCGGAAGAGACAGGAGCTGAGACAGGCAGTGTGTGCTGAGCAGAGAGGAGCTGAGACAGGCAGTGTGTGCTGAGCAGAGAGGAGCTGAGACAGGCAGTGTGTGCTGAGCAGAGAGGAGCTGAGACAGGCAGTGTGTGCTGAGCAGAGAGGAGCAGAGAGGAGCTGAGACAGGCAGTGTGTGCTGAGCTGAGAGGGGCAGAGAGGAGCTGAGACAGGCAGTGTGTGCTGAGCAGAGAGGAGCTGAGAGGAGCTGAGACAGGCAGTGTGTGCTGAGCAGAGAGGAGCTGAGAGGAGCTGAGACAGGCAGTGTGTGCTGAGCAGAGAGGGGCAGAGAGGAGCTGAGACAGGCAGTGTGTGCTGAGCAGAGAGGAGCTGAGACAGGCAGTGTGTGCTGAGCAGAGAGGAGCTGAGAGGAGCTGAGACAGGCAGTGTGTGCTGAGCAGGGAGGAGCTGAGACAGGCAGTGTGTGCTGAGCAGAGAGGAGCTGAGACAGGCAGTGTGTGCTGAGCAGAGAGGAGCTGAGACAGGCAGTGTGTGCTGAGCAGAGAGGAGCTGAGACAGGCAGTGTGTGCTGAGCAGAGAGGAGCTGAGACAGGCAGTGTGTGCTGGGCAGAGAGGAGCTGAGAGGAGCTGAGACAGGCAGTGTGTGCTGAGCAGGGAGGAGCTGAGACAGGCAGTGTGTGCTGAGCAGGGAGGAGCTGAGACAGGCAGTGTGTGCTGAGCAGAGAGGAGCTGAGACAGGCAGTGTGTGCTGAGCAGAGAGGAGCTGAGACAGGCAGTGTGTGCTGAGCAGAGAGGAGCTGAGACAGGCAGTGTGTGCTGAGCAGAGAGGAGCTGAGACAGGCAGTGTGTGCTGAGCAGGGAGGAGCTGAGACAGGCAGTGTGTGCTGGGCAGAGAGGGGCTGAGAGGAGCTGGGACAGGCAGTGTGTGCTGAGCAGAGAGGAGCTGAGACAGGCAGTGTGTGCTGAGCAGAGAGGAGCTGAGACGAGAGGAGCTGAGACAGGCAGTGTGTGCTGAGCAGAGAGGAGCTGAGACAGGCAGTGTGTGCTGAGCAGAGAGGGCTGAGCAGGGAGGAGCTGAGACAGGCAGTGTGTGCTGGGCAGAGAGGAGCTGAGACAGGCAGTGTGTGCTGGGCAGAGAGGAGCTGAGACAGGCAGTGTGTGCTGAGCAGAGAGGAGCTGAGACAGGCAGTGTGTGCTGAGCAGAGAGGAGCAGAGAGGAGCTGAGACAGGCAGTGTGTGCTGAGCAGAGAGGAGCTGAGACAGGCAGTGTGTGCTGAGCACCTCTTTTGTCTCAGCGATCCTTCGGCTAGTGACTATTGACAATGTTCCCCAAACCCATGGCAGGACTGAGTAATCATGGCTCCAGCCCGCCTGTCCCCAGCCCCAGCTTAATACACATTGTGTTCACAGCATATTTCATTCTGACATGTGGCATCATTCCAGGTGCCCAATAAAAACAGCAAAGAAAGAACTTGCATTTCACAACCTCAGTATTGACCAAGGTGCTTTTTGGAAGAACAGTCACTGTTGTCATGTAGGGCACTCGGCAACTAACCTGCACACAGCAACATCCCAAAACCAACAATTTGACAAAATCCACATCACCTCTCCAGTCGTTTGGAACGAGGCAGAAATATTATCCGGGTAACAGGCAAAACTCCCTTGTTCTTGGCCAAGAAGTGTGGACGGGAACATTTAGGACCAGTTGGGAGGTCAAACTTGGTTTACTGACTCAGGATAGATTGGAGGAAGGGAGGAAGGGGTTAGGTGGATTGGCCATGATAAATTGCCCGTAGTGTTCTAATAGTAAGGTTAAGGGGGGGGAGTTGTTGGGTTACGGGTATAGGGTGTATACGTGGGTTTGAGTAGGGTGATCATGGCTCGGCACAACATCGAGGGCCGAAGGGCCTGTTCTGTGCTGTACTGTTCTATGTTCTATATATCGATGTAAAATCCAATAAATTGATAACTGTCCCTCTCTCCCCGCAGGGGGCAGGGAGAAGAATATTCACGTGTGTGTGTGTTGGTAAGCCAGCTAGGTGAGTAGATTAGGAACACAGGTACAAACACGGTGGAGGAACGGCAAGCCACAGCATTCAATCTGGATTCTGAATATATTTAATTATCGTCACAATTGACAGACCCGTCCCCACCAGTACTGTACCCCAGTGTTATACAGTGACAGGCCCGTCCCCACCAGTACTGTACCCAGTGTTATACAGTGACAGGCCCGTCCCCACCAGTACTGTACCCAGTGTTATACAGTGACAGACCCGTCCCCACCAGTACTGTACCCCAGTGTTATACAGTGACAGGCCCGTCCCCACCAGTACTGTACCCCAGTGTTATACAGTGACAGACCCGTCCCCACCAGTACTGTACCCCAGTGTTAGACAGTGACAGACCCGTCCCCACCAATACTGTACCCCAGTGTTATACAGTGACAGACCCGTCCCCACCAGTACTGTACCCCAGTGTTAGACAGTGACAGACCCGTCCCCACCAATACTGTACCCCAGTGTTATACAGTGACAGACCCGTCCTCACCAGTACTGTACCCCAGTGTTATACAGCGACAGACCCATCCCCACTAGTTCTGTACCCCAGTGTTAGACAGTGACAGACCCGTCCCCACCAGTACTGTATCCGTGTTATACAGTGACAGACCCATCCCCACCATACTGTACCCCAGTGTTATACAGTGACAGACCCGTCCCCACCAGTACTGTACCCCAGTGTTATACAGTGACAGACCCGTCCCCACCAGTACTGTACCCCAGTGTTATACAGTGACAGACCCGTCCCCACCAGTACTGTACCCCAGTGTTATACAGTGACAGACCCATCCCCCACCAGTACTGTACCCCAGTGTTATACAGTGACAGACCCGTCCCCACCAGTACTGTGCCCCAGTGTTATACAGCGACAGACCCGTCCCCACCAGTACTGTACCCCAGTGTTATACAGCGACAGACCCGTCCCCACCAGTACTGTACCCCAGTGTTATACAGTGACAGACCCGTCCCCACCAGTACTGTACCCCAGTGTTATACAGCGACAGACCCGTCCCCACCAGTACTGTACCCAGTGTTATACAGTGACAGACCCACCCCCACCAGTACTGTACCCCAGTGTTATACAGCGACAGACCCGTCCCCACCAGTACTGTACCCCAGTGTTATACAGTGACAGACCCGTCCCCACCAGTACTGTACCCCAGTGTTATACAGCGACAGACCCGTCCCCACCAGTACTGTACCCCAGTGTTATACAGTGACAGACCCGTCCCCACCAGTACTGTACCCCAGTGTTATACAGCGACAGACCCGTCCCCACCAGTACTGTACCCCAGTGTTATACAGTGACAGACCCATCCCCACCAGTACTGTACCCCAGTGTTATACAGTGACAGACCCGTCCCTACCAGTACTGTACCCCCGTGTTATACACTGACAGACCCGTCCCCACCAGTACTGTACCCCAGTGTTATACAGCGACAGACCCATCCCCACCAGTACTGTACCCCCGTGTTACAGTAACAGACCCGTCCCCACCAGTACTGTACCCCAGTGTTATACAGTGACAGACCCGTCCCCACCAGTACTGTACCCCAGTGTTATAAAGTGACAGACCCGTCCCCACCAGTACTGTACCCCAGTGTTATACAGTGACAGACCCGTCCCCACCAGTACTGTTCCCCAGTGTTATACAGTGACAGACCCATCCCCACCAGTACTGTACCCCAGTGTTATATAGTGACAGACCCGTCCCCACCAGTACTGTACCCCAGTGTTATACAGCGACAGACCCGTCCCCACCAGTACAGTACCCCAGTGTTAGACAGTGACAGACCCGTCCCCACCAGTACTGTACCCAGTGTTATACAGTGACAGACCCGTCCCCACCAGTACTGTACCCCAGTGTTATACAGCGACAGACCCGTCCCCACCAGTACTGTACCCCAGTGTTAGACAGTGACAGACCCGTCCCCATCAGTACTGTATCCCAGTGTTATACAGTGACAGACCCGTCCCCACCAGTACTGTACCCCAGTGTTATACAGTGACAGACCCGTCCCCACCAGTACTGTACCCCAGTGTTATACAGTGACAGACCCGTCCCCACCAGTACTGTACCCCAGTGTTAGACAGTGACAGACCCGTCCCCACCAGTACTGTACCCCAGTGTTGTAAAGTAACAGACCCGTCCCCCCCAGTACTGTACCCCAGTGTTATAAAGTGACAGCCCCGTCCCCCCCAGTACTGTAGCCAGTGTTATACAGTGACAGACCCGTCCCCACCAGTACTGTACCCAGTGTTATACAGTGACAGACCCGTCCCCACCAGTACTGTACCCCAGTGTTATACAGTGACAGACCCGTCCCCACCAGTACTGTACCCCAGTGTTATACAGTGACAGACCCGTCCCCACCAGTACTGTACCCAGTGTTATACAGTGACAGACCCGTCCCCACCAGTACTGTACCCCAGTGTTATACAGTGACAGACCCATCCCCCCCAGTACTGTACCCCAGTGTTATAGTGACAGACCCTCCCCACCAGTACTGTACCCCAGTGTTATACAGTGACAGACCCGTCCCCACCAGTACTGTACCCCAGTGTTATACAGTGACAGACCCGTCCCCACCAGTACTGTACCCCAGTGTTATACAGTGACAGACCCGTCCCCATCAGTACTGTACCCAGTGTTATACAGTGACAGACCCGTCCCCACCAGTACTGTACCCCAGTGTTATACAGTGACAGACCCATCCCCCCCAGTACTGTACCCCAGTGTTATACAGTGACAGACCCATCCCCCCCAGTACTGTACCCCAGTGTTATACAGTAACAGCCCCGTCCCCCCCAGTACTGTAGCCAGTGTTATACAGTGACAGACCCGTCCCCCCCAGTACTGTGTTATACAGTACTGTACCCCAGTGTTGTAAGTAACAGACCTGTCCCCCCCAGTACTGTACCCCAGTGTTATACAGTGACAGACCCGTCCCCCCCAGTACTGTAGCCAGTGTTATACAGTGACAGACCCGTCCCCACCAGTACTGTACCCCAGTGTTATACAGTGACAGACCCGTCCCCCCCAGTACTGTAGCCAGTGTTATACAGTGACAGACCCGTCCCCCCCAGTACTGTACCCAGTGTTATACAGTGACAGACCCGTCCCCACCAGTACTGTACCCCAGTGTTAGACAGTGACAGACCCGTCCCCACCAGTACTGTACCCCAGTGTTATACAGTGACAGACCCGTCCCCACCAGTACTGTACCCCAGTGTTAGACAGTGACAGACCCGTCCCCACCAGTACTGTACCCCAGTGTTATACAGCGACAGACCCGTCCCCACCAGTACTGTACCCCAGTGTTAGACAGTGACAGACCCGTCCCCACCAGTACTGTACCCCAGTGTTATACAGAGACAGACCCGTCCCCACCAGTACTGTACCCCAGTGTTATACAGCAACAGACCCGTCCCCACCAGTACTGTACCCCAGTGTTATACAGCGACAGACCCGTCCCCACCAGTACTGTACCCCAGTGTTAGACAGTGACAGACCCGTCCCCACCAGTACTGTACCCCAGTGTTATACAGCGACAGACCCGTCCCCACCAGTACTGTACCCCAGTGTTAGACAGTGACAGACCCGTCCCCACCAGTACTGTACCCCAGTGTTATACAGAGACAGACCCGTCCCCACCAGTACTGTACCCCAGTGTTATACAGTGACAGACCCGTCCCCACCAGTACTGTACCCCAGTGTTAGACAGTGACAGACCCGTCCCCACCAGTACTGTACCCCAGTGTTATACAGCGACAGACCCGTCCCCACCAGTACTGTACCCCAGTGTTATACAGTGACAGACCCGTCCCCACCAGTACTGTACCCCAGTGTTATACAGAGACAGACCCGTCCCCACCAGTACTGTACCCCAGTGTTATACAGCAACAGACCCGTCCCCACCAGTACTGTACCCCAGTGTTATACAGCGACAGACCCGTCCCCACCAGTACTGTACCCCAGTGTTAGACAGTGACAGACCCGTCCCCACCAGTACTGTACCCCAGTGTTATACAGCGACAGACCCGTCCCCACCAGTACTGTACCCCAGTGTTAGACAGTGACAGACCCGTCCCCACCAGTACTGTACCCCAGTGTTATACAGAGACAGACCCGTCCCCACCAGTACTGTACCCCAGTGTTATACAGTGACAGACCCGTCCCCACCAGTACTGTACCCCAGTGTTAGACAGTGACAGACCCGTCCCCACCAATACTGTACCCCAGTGTTATACAGCGACAGACCCGTCCCCCCCAGTACTGTACCCCAGTGTTATACAGTGACAGACCCGTCCCCACCAGTACTGTACCCCAGTGTTATACAGCGACAGACCCGTCCCCACCAGTACTGTACCCCAGTGTTATACAGTGACAGACCCATCCCCCTGTACCCCAGTGTTATACAGTGACAGACCCATCCCCACCAGTACTGTACCCCAGTGTTATACAGCGACAGACCCGTCCCCCCCAGTACTGTACCCCAGTGTTATACAGTGACAGACATGTCCCCCCCAGTACTGTGTTATACAGTACTGTACCCCAGTGTTATACAGTGACAGACCCGTCCCCCCCAGTACTGTGTTATTCAGTACTGTACCCCAGTGTCTGTGAAATATTTTAATGATATTTCTGTGCGGATCTATGGGGAAAGATATGGGGAGTGGGCCAGTTTGGATAAGTGTTTCAGAGATCTTCCACAGGAAGATGAGGTGAATGGTATTGTATTGTGCTCTATCATTACACATCATCTCCTATTTTGGCATTTGCTGTGGTTCAACCGTGATATTCTGTGTCGGGCTTTGGGTGTGACTAGCCGGGTGTTTCTCAGTAGCGGCAGCACCAAGGGACAC
This sequence comes from Scyliorhinus canicula, assembly GCF_902713615.1. Lineage (NCBI taxonomy): Eukaryota > Metazoa > Chordata > Chondrichthyes > Carcharhiniformes > Scyliorhinidae > Scyliorhinus > Scyliorhinus canicula. The sequence continues at coordinate 3,998,163 of NC_052149.1, forward strand.
CCGCTCTTCACCAGTACTTTGCCCTTTTTATTGGCCTTGGGGATGTTTCTCCCGGAGAGCAGAAGGAAAGGCTCCTCGCAGATCAGAGAGCCATTTTGAAGGGCTGCCCCGATTATCACCCACCCATAAGTGTCGAACGCCTTGGGGTTTTCCCTAATCCTTCCCACTAGGGTTTTTTCATGCCCCCTTCTAGCTCTCCTCAGTCCATTTTTGAGTTCCTTCCTGGCTACCTTGTAACCCTGTAGATCCGAGTCAGATCCTTGCTTCCTCAACCTTACATAAGCTTCCATCTTCCTCTTGACTAGAAGCTTCACTTGTCCTGTCATCCAAGGCTCCTTCACCTTACCATTCCTTCCTCGTCTCAGTGGAACAAAACTATCCAGCACTCGCAGCAAGTGCTCCTTAAACAGCCCCCACATTACTGTTGTGCATTTCCCCAAGACTCTTCCCACTTCATACTCCTCAGCTCCTGTCTAATAGCAGTATAATTTCCCCTCCCCCAATTAAATACCTTCCCATACTGTCTGTTCCTATCCCTCTCCATGATTATGGTAAAGGTCAAGGAGCTGTGGTCACTGTCACCGAAATGCTCTCCCACTGAGATATCTGACACCTGGCCTGGTTCGTTGCCGAGCACCAAATCCAATATGGCCTCCCCCCTAGTCGGCCTATCTACATATTGAGTCAGGAATCCTTCCTGTACACACCTGACAAAATCTGCTCCATCCAAACCATTTGCACTAAGGAGGTTCCAGTCAATATTAGGGAAGTTGAAGTCACCCATGACAACAACTCTGTTACTTCTGCACCGTTCCAATATCTGACCAATCTGTTCCTCCATCTCTCTGCTGCTATTGGGGGGTCTATAGAAAACTCCCAATAAAGTGACTGCTCCTTTCTTGTTTCTGACTCCCACCCATACTGACTCAGTAGACAAACCCTCCTCAGCTACCTCCTTTTCTGCAGCTGTGATGCGCTCCCTAATTAACAGCGCCACTCCCCCTCCTCCTTTACCTCCCTCCCTATTCTTCTGTAAACATCTAAACCCCGGAACATCTAACAACCATTCCTGCCCCAGTGAAATCCATGTCTCTGTAATGGCCACAACATCGTAGTTCCAAGTACTGATCCATGCTCTCAGTTCATCTCCCTTATACCTGACACTCCTTGCATTGAAAGACACACTTTAACCCATTCCACTGAGCACAACTCTGCCCTGTCAACTGTCTATCCTTCCTCACAGACTGCTGCATACTATTTCTGCCTGTTCAACAGCTACCCTATCCTCTGATCCATAGCTCTGGTTCCCATCCCCCTGCCAAACTAGTTTAAACCCTCCCGAAGAGCTGTAGCAAACCTCCCACCCAGGATATTGGTGACCCTCCAGTTTAGGTGCAATCCGTCCTTCATGTACAGGTCCCACCTTCCCCAGAAGGTGTCCCAATGATCCACATATCTGAAGCCTTCCCTCCTGCACCAGCCCTGTAGCCCCATGTTCAGCAGCACTCGCTCTCCGTTCCTTGCCTCACTTGCATGTGGCACCGGTAGCAATCCTGAGATCACCACTCGGCTCGTCCTGCTCTTTAGCTTCCAACCTAACTCCCTAAAATCACTTTTTAAATCCTCCTCCCTTTTCTTAACTATGTCATTGGTGCCTATGTGCACCACAACTTCTGGTTGCTCACCCTCTCCCTTCAGCAGTGATTATACCCCTGCTTTCCCAATGCTGTGCTGTGAGTTCCTTGATAATGGACGCCAGTAATTTCCCGACCAACGATGTTAGGCTCACTGGTCTGTGGCTATGGTCACAGGGGCTGGTTTAGCACGCTAAGGGCTGGTTTAGCACACTGGGCTAAATTGCTGGCTTTTAAAGCAGACCAAGGCAGGCCAGCAGCACGGTTCAATTCCCCTACCAGCCTCCCCGAACAGGCGCCGGAATGTGGCGACTAGGGGCTTTTCACAGTAACTTCATTGAAGCCTACTCGTGACAATAAGCGATTTTCATTTCATTTTTGAACAGCGGGGTTACGTTCGCTACCCTCCAATCTGGAGGAACCATTCCAGAGTCCAAAGAATTTTGGAAAATGACGAGCAATGGATCTACTATTTCTAGGGCCACTCCTTAAGTACTGTGGGACGGATTATCAAGGCTGGAGATTTATCCACCTTCAATCCCATTAATTTCCCCAAAATTAGCATTTCTCTGCGAATACTAATTTGCTTCTGGTCCTCACTAAAACTGGTCTTTCTCATAACTTCCTTTGTGAAGCAAAGTATGGATTTAGTTCCTGAGCCATTTCTTTGTTCCCCGTTCTGAATACCCCCTGACTGTAAGGGGCCTACATTAGTTTTTATCAATCATTTTCTCTTTACGTACCTAGTCAGGTATTTTCTGCTACATAAATGCTGCTTCTCATTGTATGAGAAGGGGCAGATTGCTCACTGGTTAAGATTATTTTTGCTCCTGGCAGTTGTCATTGTGGTTTTCCTGCTGCTGTCAGTGAAGGATCAGCTCTCGCCAGGGGAACAGCGGGAATGGGGCCCAGGATCTGCCTCGCAACGGGCCTGAGCTTGGCTCTGATTTGTGTTTGAGTGGAGTGACTGAAGGCAGCAGTGTGCACACTGTGTGTGTCAGGGAGCTGTGCCTGAACAACATCAACACTGAATATTCAAAGCAGCAAATCTCACTTGCACCTGCCTCATGAGGCCCCTCTCTAATTTAAGCTGTGATGTGTGAGAGAGAGAGAGAGAGAGAGAGGGTTCAGGTGTGTAGTCTTGATAATACTGGACTGGTAATTCAGAGAATGTTGCACAGATTTACACAGACATTTACAGCACACAAACAGGCCATTCGGCCCATCTGGTCCGTGCCGGTGTTTCTGCGCTCACACGAGCCTCCTCCCACCTCCTCGTCACCTCAACCTAACAGCACCTCCTTCTATTCCTTTCTCCCGGGGCGACAAGGTAGCACCGTGGTTAGCACTGCTGCCCTCACAGCGCCAGGGACCCGGGTTCAATTCCGGCCTCAGGTGACTGTGTGGAGTTTGCACGTTCGCCCCGTGTCTGCGTGGGTTTCCTCTGGGTGCTCCGGTTTCCTCCCATGTGCAGGTTAGGTGGATTGGCCGTGATAAGAAATTGCCCCTTCGTGTCCAGGGATGTGCAGGTTGGGTGGGGTTGTGGGGATAGTATAGGACAGTGGACCTGGGTGGGGTGCACTTTCAGAGGGTCAGTGCAGACTCGATGGGCTGAATGGTTTCCTTCTGTACTGTAGGGATTCTATGATTCTATGTGGTCAGCTGTTTTCCCTTAAATGTACCAATACTATTCACTCAACTCACTCCCCGCGGAAGCGAGTTCCACATTCTCCCCACTCCCTGTGGGAGCGAGTCCCACATTCTCCCCACTCCCTGTGGGAGCGAGTCTCACATTCTTCCCATTCCCTGTGGGAGCGAGATCCACATTCTCCCCACTCCCTGTGGGAGCGAGTCTCACATTCTTCCCATTCCCTGTGGGAGCGAGTCCCACATTCTCCCCACTCCCTGTGGGAGCAAGTTCCACATTCTCCCCACTCCCTGTGGGAGCGAGTTCCACATTCTCCCCACTCCCTGTGGGACCGAGTTCCACATTCTCCCCACTCCCTGTGGGAGCGAGTCCCACATTCTCCCCACTCCCTGTGGGAGCGAGTTCCACATTCTCCCCACTCCCTGTGGGAGTGAGTCCCACATTCTCCCCACTCCCTGTGGGAGCGAGTCCCACATTCTTCCCACTCCCTGTGGGAGCGAGTCCCACATTCTCCCCACTCCCTGTGGGAGTGAGTCCCACATTCTCCCCACTCCCTGTGGGAGCGAGTTCCACATTCTCCCCACTCCCTGTGGGAGTGAGTCCCACATTCTCCCCACTCCCTGTGGGAGCGAGTTCCACATTCTCCCCACTCCCTGTGGGAGCGAGTTCCACATTCTCCCCACGGGGACAGTGACCCAGAGCCGGGATCGAACCTGGGACCTCAACGTGGTGAGGCAACAGGGCTAACCCACTGCGCCATCGTGTTGCCCCTGAGAAGGATTTAGTTTGAAATCGCTGCACACCATCTCCCCCCCAGTCACTAGTAACAGTTTACCTAACGGCAGTTGTGTTGAAGTCACCTTTGCGGATCACCAATCTCACTCAGCCCAGCGCCATCTTTCACATGATGTCAAGGTGAGGTTCAGTCGATTGAAACTGACACGCTTACTGCAACAACAGCGTGCATTTACAGAGCACAGTCACACCAAAACAATACCTCCCGCACACGGTGCTTCGTAGGAACAGCTAACAGACAAAATTCAGACCAAAGAAGGAGAGGATGCTGGGATACTTAGTCAAAGCGGTAACTTTAAAGGAGCGGGAGGTGGAGAGGTTTAGGGATAGGTTTTCAGAGTTTGGAGCGGGACTTCCGGTTGCGGCTACGCCTGGGTAGGTCGTATGGTCGGCAGCTCCCGCCGATAACGGACTTTTGGGCCCTTTTACGGAGCTCCAGCGGCACCTGGACGATGATTCCCGGTGTGGGAAGGGAACAGTGAGGATCCCCCAGCGCTGTATGGAGTGGACCAGGAGTGGGGCGATCAAAAAAGCGGCTTTGGAGAAGAGAGAACGGGCGCGGAAAAACAAGATGGCGGCCGGCGGGGATCAGGCAGCGTGGGCCCAGTGGGCACGGGAGCAGCAGGAGTTTCTCAGAAGCTGCTTTGTCGAGTTAAAGGCGGAGATGCTGGCCCCTATGAAGGCTTCTATTGAAAGGTTGGTGGAGACCCAGCAGGGGACGGCGATCAAGGAGGTGCAGCAAAAGGCCTCTGATAATGAGGACGAGATTCTGGGCCTGGTGGTTAGATTGGAGGCGCACGAGGCTCTGCACAAAAGATGGCAGGAGAGGCTGGAAGACATTGAAAACAGGTCAAGGAGGCAGAACCTGTGGATTCTGGGTCTCCCTGAAGGCGTGGAGGGGTCGGATGCTGGGGCGTATGTGACCGCGATGCCAGGAACGTTGATGGGCGCGGGGGCTTTCCCGCGGCCCCTGGAGCTGGATGGGGCGCACAGAGTCCTGGCAAGGAGGCCTCGGGGAAACGAGCCGCCGAGAGCTATGGTGGTAAGATTCCACCGCTTCCCCGATAAGGAGCGTGTCCTGCGATGGAAGGAGCGATGTAGCAGGTGGGAGAACGGTGTGATCCGTATTTACCAGGACTGGGGTGCAGAGCTGGCCAAGAGGCGGCGGGATTCAACCGGGCCAAGGTGGTCCTCCACAGCAAAGGGGTGAAGTTTGGGCTGTTACAACCGGCGAGGCTGTGGGTTACATATCAGGACCTGCACCAGTATTTCCATATGCCGGATGAGGCGTGGACTTTTATAAAGAACGAGAAGCTGGACTCGAACTAATGCACTGCAGTATGTTGTTGGGGCATGGTGGGGGGGGCTGGGGGGTGGGGTGGTGGGGGCTGGCGGGTGGGGTGGGGGGGGCTGGTGGGGTGGTGGGGGCTGGTGGGTGGGGTGGGGGGGGCTGGGGGGTGGGGTGGTGGGGGCTGGTGGGATGGTGGGGGCTGGTGGGTTGGGGGGGTGGTGGGGGCTGGTGGAGTGGTGGGGGCTGGTGGGGTGATAGGGGCTGGTGGGTTGGTGGGGGCTGGTGGGGTGATAGGGGCTGGTGGGTTGGTGGGGGCTGGTGGGGTGATAGGGGCTGGTGGGTTGGTGGGGGCTGGTGGGGTGGTGGGGGCTGGGGCGTGGTGGGTGCTGGTGGGGTGGTGGGGGCTGGTGGGTTGGGGTGGGGGGGGGGCGGTGTTATGTTGGGTTTTCTCCCCGTGTTCTCTGTTGTTTTTGTTGCCCCCTGTGCCCTGGGCCCTCGGGGTTCTGGGCCCTCGGGGTTCTGGGCCCTCGGGGTTCTGGGCCCTCGGGGTTCTGGGCCCTCGGGGTTCTGGGCCCTCGGGGTTCTGGGCCCTCGGGGTTCTGGGCTGGGTCGCAGTTGGGAAAAGCTGCGTCACAGGTGATGGGGTCGGGCCAGACAGTGAGAGCAGTTTATTCGCTCAACGTTGGGGGTAGCACCCGAAGTTTGTTTGTTTGAGAGAGTTGTGTTTTTTCTCTGTACATACAGGGTGTAGAGGGGGGGGGGGGGGGGGGGGGGGGGGGGAACTCTCTTTACCGCATTTAGTTGAAGGGGGGGGGGGGAGGTTGGAGACCCGTAGAGGGAGCCAACAGGGGCACTGGAGGTAGAGGCGGGAGCGGCCGGGGTCAGCATGAGTCAGCTGACTTGCGGGAGTGCAATGGGGGGGAAGGGGGGTTAAGCGAACGCTTGACTAAGGTGAGGGGGCGGGGGGGCTGGGATGCTGCTTTGCTGACTGGAGGGGAATCAATTATCGGAGTAATGGGGAGAGTCGGGACGGGGAGCCTCCGGCTGGGGGGCTGGAGTGTGCGGGAGGCACGGGCACGTGGCTGGCCGAAAAAAAGGAGATGGCTAGTAGGCGGGGGGGGGGGGGGGGGGGGGGGGGGAGGGGGGGGGGGGGGGTAATTAACCCCCTGACCAGGCTGATCACGTGGAACGTGAGGGGCCTGAATTGGCCGGTCAAGAGGGCCTGTGTGTTTTCGCACTGAAGGGGGTTAAAGGCAGACGTAGCCACGCTGCAAGAAATGCAACTGAAGGTTGCGGATCAAACCAGACTGAGGAAGGGATGGGGGGGGCAGGTCTTCCACTCAGGGCTGGATGTGAAGACCAGGGGGGCCGCAATCTTGGTGAGCAGCGGGTGGCATTTGAGGGGGGGTATTGTGGCGGATAAAGGGGGTAGATATGTTATGGTGAGTGGCAGGCTGCAGGGGGCCCGGGTGGTGTTAGTGAATGTGTCTGCTCCAAACTGGGACGATGCAGGGTTCATGAAGCGGATGTTGAGTAGGATTCCGGATTTGGAGTGAAGCAGTTTGGTAATTGGGGGGGGGACTTTAACACAGTCCTGGACCCGGCATGGATCGGTCTAGGTCTGGATCGGGTAAGAGGCCGGCAGCGGCCAGGGTCCTGAGGGGGTTCATGGATCAAATGGGGGGAGTGGATCCTGGAGATTCGCTAGGCCAAGGGCGAAGGAGTTTTCTTTCTTCTCCCATGTCCACAAGGCGTACTCGCGGATTAACGTTTTCGTGGTGAGTAGGGCGCTAATCCCGAGAATGGAGGGGGTAGAGTACTCAGCCATTGCAATTTCGGACCATGCCCCGCACTGGGTGGAGTTGGGGCTGGGGGGGGGAGAGAGGCCAACGCCCTCTGTGGAGACTGGACGTTGGACTATTGGGAAGTGTTAGGCAGATTTGGAATTGGCGAGTGTCATAATATCCACTCATGTATATAATGGAGTGCAGACAGGCAGTGATTGACACACAGGATGACCAGTGAACACACAGGACACAGCAGCCAATCACCAGACAGGACACGACCACTATAAAGCCAGAGGGCACCAGGTTTCCCGCTCTCCCGGGACCCAGCCTCTGAGACAGTCAGAGTCCACGAGCTAGCCAGTGCAAACACCATGCGATAGCTAGTAAGTCTGGTCAGGCTAGTACTAGGTCTCCAGTCAGATCAGTATAGTGTCAACCCACAGCTGAATATGTATATTAGATCTATCGTTGAATAAAATCGTGTTGGATCATCTCCAGTGTTAGACGTCTGTTTCTAGCTTCACTGCATCGAGTGCAGTCCACATCGAACCAACCTGCCTAACACATCAGCGAGGAATTCATAGGGTGGGTTAAATTGCTGTATCAGGCCGCTGTAGCGAGTGTGTCGACGAACCGGCTGCGGTCGGAGTACTTTAGGCTACATCGAGGAATGAGGGAGGGGTGCCCCCTGTCCCCCCTGCTGTTTGCCCTGGCAATTGAGCCGCTGGCCATGGCATTGAGAGAGTCTAGAAACTGGAGGGGGCTGGTTTGGGGGGGCGGGGGTGGGGGTGAGCATTGGGTTTCACTATATGCGGATGACCTGCTCCTGTACATTTCGTATCCGGTGGAGGGGATGGGGGTGGGCATGCAGATCCTTAAAGATTTCGGGGACTTTTCAGGGTATAGGTTGAATGTCGGGAAAAGCGAGCATTTTGTGATACATGCGAGGGGCCAGGAAAAGAGACTGGGAGAGCTTCCACTCAAGATGGTGGAGAGGAGCTTTCGCTATTTGGGCATACAGGTGGCTAAGAGCTGGGATGCCCTGCACAAGCTCAATCTAGCACGGCTGGTGGATCAGATGGAGGGGGACTTTAAGAGGTGGGACATGCTGCCGCTTTCCCTGGCGGGCAGGGTGCAGTCCGTGACGGTGACGGTCCTCCCCAGGTTCTTGTTCGTCTTCCAGTGTCTTCCCATCCTCATCCCCAAGTCCTCCTTCAGGCGGGTGAACAGGATTATCACGGGATTTGTGTGGGCAAACAAGACCCCGCGTGTTAAGAGACTGTTCTTAGAGCGCAGTCGTGGGGGGGGGGGGGGGGGGGGGTGTTGCCAAACTTCTGCAGCTATTATTGAGCAGCGAATATATCCATGATTCGGAAATGGGTGGTAGAGGGAGTGGGGGTGGCGTGGAAACGGTTGGAGGAGGCATCTTGCAGGGACACTAGCCTGGGGGCGTTGATAATGGCACCGCTGCCGCTCCCGCCGACACGGTACACCACGAGCCCGGTGGTGATGGCGACATTGAGGATCTGGGGTCAGTGGGGACGGCACAGGGGGGAGGTAGGGGCCTCAGTCTGGACCCCGATATGGAACGATCACAGGTTTGTTCCAGGTGGAATAGACGGTGGGTTCCTAAGCTGGCACAGAGCGGGTATTAAAAGGATGGGGGACTTGTTTATTGACGGGACTTTTGCTAGCCTGGGGGAGAAATTTGGGTTGCCCCCAGGGAATAACTTTAGGTACTTGCAGGTCCGGGCTTTCGTGAGGAAGCAGGTGGGGGAATTTCAGCTGCTACCGGCCCAGAGGATACAGGACAGGGTGGTCTTGGGCGTGTGGGTAAAGCGCATATGACAGTGGCGAGAATGAGCAAGGTCTTTGGGGTGGAGGACAGGTGTGTGAGATGTTCAGGGAGCCCGGCAAACCATGTCCATATGTTCTGGGTATGCCCGGCACTCACAGAATTCTGGCGAGCCTTTGCAAAGGCTATGTCCAAGGTCCTGGACACTCGGGTAAAGCCGAGCTGGGGAATAGCGATATTTGGGGTGTCAGAAAAAAGAACACCCCACCTTAAAATTAGGAATAGTGAGCAGAGCAAGTGATTGGTGAGCAGAACGTGGTGTAGGTTCAGGAACCAGGGGTGGGATTCTCCGCCACACCCCCCCCCCCCCGCCCCGCAAAGCAGCCGCCCATTTTCGGCCAGTCCCGCCGGCGTGAAATGGACATGGTCTATTACGGCGGGACCTGGCCTATTGGCCGTCTACCTCGGGGGGGGGCGCGGATCCAATTCCCGGTTGGGGGGGGGGGCACGATGGCCTGGCCGCGATCGGTGCCCACAGATCTGCGAGCGGGCCTGTGCCGTGGGGGGCACTCTTTCCCTCCGCGCCAGCCTCTGTAAGGCTCCGCCATGGCAGGCGCGGAGAAGAAACCCCCCTGCGCATGCACGGGAACACGCCGCCGGTTCTGCGCATGCGCCAACTCGCGCCGGCCCTTTGGCACCGGTTAGCGCGGCGGATTCCGCAACTTCCAGGCGGCCTGATGTCGGAGTGGTTCGCACCGCCCTTGGCGCCAGCGCCGGACCATCCGGTCAGTTGCGGGAGAATCCCGCCCCATGAGTCAGAGATTTGAGTGAGTGCAAATTGTGGAGGGTGGAGGGATTCACCTCAGCATCAACCTGCCCGGGGGGGGGGGGGATTCACCTCAGCATCAACCTGCGGGGGGGAGGGGGGGGGGATTCACCTCAGCATCAACCTGCGGGGGGGGGGGGGGGGGGGGGGATTCACCTCAGCATCAACCTGCGGGGGGGGGGGGAGGGGGGGGGGATTCACCTCAGCATCAACCTGCGGGGGGGGGAGGGGGGGGATTCACCTCAGCATCAACCTGCGGGGGGGGGGGGGGGGGGGGGGATTCACCTCAGCATCAACCTGCGGGGGGGGGGAGGGGGGGGGGTGGAGGGATTCACCTCAGCATCAACCTGCGGGGGGGGAGGGGGGGGATTCACCTCAGCATCAACCTGCGGGGGGGGGAGGGGGGGGATTCACCTCAGCATCAACCTGCGGGGGGGAGGGGGGAGGGGGGGATTCACCTCAGCATCAACCTGCGGGGGGGGGAGGGGGGGGATTCACCTCAGCATCAACCTGCGGGGGGGGGAGGGGGGGGGGTGGAGGGTTTCACCTCATCGCCAACCTGCAGGGGGGAGGGGGGGAGGGGGAGGGATTCACCTCAGCATCAACCTGTGGGGGGGGAGGGGGGGGTGGAGGGATTCACCTCAGCATCAACCTGCGGGGGGGAGGGGGGGAGGGGGAGGGATTCACCTCAGCATCAACCTGCGGGGCGGGGGGGGGGGGGGGGGGGGGGGGGGGTGGAGGGATTCACCTCATCGCCAACCTGCGGGGGGGGGGGAAGGGGGGGGTAGAGGGATTCTCCTCATCGCCAACCTGCGGGGGGAGGGGGGGAGGGGGAGGGATTAACCTCAGCATCAACCTGCGGGGGGGGGGGGAAGGGGGGATTCACCTCAGCATCAACCTGCCGGGGGGGGGGGGGGGGGGGGATTCACCTCAGCATCAACCTGCGGGGGGGGGGATTCACCTCAGCATCAACCTGCGGGGGGGAGGGGGGGGGGGGTGGAGGGATTCTCCTCAGCATCAACCTGCGTGGGGGGGGAGGGGGATTCTCCTCAGCATCAACCAGTCGGGGGGAGGGGGGGGATTCACCTCAGCATCAACCTGTCGGGAGGAGGGGGGAGGGGGAGAAGGGGGAGGGGGGGATTCTCCTCAGCATCAACCTGCCGGGGGGAGGGGGGAGGGGGGGGGGGGGAGGGGGGATTCTCCTCAGCATCAACCTGTCGGGGGGGGGGGGGGGGAGGGATTCTCCTCAGCATCAACCTGCGGGGGGGGGGGGTGGAGGGATTCACCTCAGCATCAACCTGCGGGGGGGGGGGGGTGTGGGGGTGTGGAGGGATTCACCTCAGCATCAACCTGCGGGGGGGGGGGGGTGTGGGGGTGTGGAGGGATTCACCTCAGCATCAACCTGCGGGGGGGGGGGGGGGGGGGGGGGGCAGCTACTCTGACAAGTGTCAACTGAGATTAAACGGTAGAAATGGGTCTCAGAATTCCCCAATCACCGAACCTCGCGTAGTGAGTGAAGGCCAATGGAAGACAGTAACCCCCTCGTTATTTATAACTATTCACTCTATTTGCCTTCCTTATCTCTCTGTTCGCTCACACACACTGACTCACTGCGTTTCACTGAAATCTGTGCAGCAGCTTCTAACAATCAGAAAAGTCTGAACATATTCAGACTCCTTAGAGGTTTTTAAAATTATCGAGGAATTTAATGGGGTAAACGTGGGGAAACGTGGAGAATGTGGAACTCGCTCCCACAGGGAGTGGGGAGAATGTGGAACTCACTCCCACAGGGAGTGGGGAGAATGTGGGACTCGCTCCCACAGGGAGTGGGGAGAATGTGGAACTCGCTCCCACAGGGAGTGGCTGAATGAATGGTATTGTGACATTTAAGGGGAAGCTGGATAAACACATGAAATTAAATGAAAACCGCTTATTGTCACGAGTAGGCTTCAATGAAGTTACTGTGAAAAGCCCCTAGTCGCCACATTCCGGCGCCTGTCCGGGGAGGCTGGTACGGTAATCGAACCGTGCTGCTGGCCTGCTTGGTCTGCTTTAAAAGCCAGCGATTTAGCCCAGTGAGCTAAACCAGCCCCTCACTTATTGTCACGAGTAGGCTTCAATGAAGTTACTGTGAAAAGCCCCTAGTCGCCACATTCCGGCGCCTGTCCGGGGAGAGAGGGATAGGATATCATAGCGTGAGATGGAGAGGGGCAGGAGGAGGCTCGTGCAGAACTGAAACACCAGCATAGGCTGGTTGGGCTGAATGGGCTGTCTCATTGAAACTTATAACAGAATAGGAGACCATTCTGCCAGTCATGTCTGTGCCAGCCCTTCCTTGGTCCCACACTCCCTAGTGTGTTGTCTGCAAACATGTCTCCTTTCAACTCTCTCTGAAAATACATACAAATGTACATAGAAAATACGAGTAGTAGGCCATTCAGCCCTTCAAACCTGCTTCACCATTCATTGTGATCATGGCTGATCACCAAATTCAATCCCCTGATCCCGCCTTCCCCCAATATCCCTTGATCCCTTTATCGCCAAGAGTGAAATCTAATTCCTTCTTGAAATTTCACAATGTTTAGGCCTCAACGACTTTCTGTGGGAGTGAATTCCACAGATTCACCGCTCTCTGGGTCAATAAATGTTTCATTTGCCTTCTTTACTGCCTGCTGTACCTGCGAACTTACTTTCAGCGACTGATGCACGAGGACACCAAGGTCTCGCTGAGTATCCGCCTCTCTCAATTTACAATCAAATAAGCTGTACACTTCAGAACCCCCGGAAGAGCCGGAGGAGATGAAAAGGTTCCTGGACGGACTAACCTTCCCAAAAGTAGGCGGGGGACTAGTGGACGGGCTGGGACCCGCGATTAGAGTGGAGGAGGTATTGGGGGGCCTAAAGGCCATGCAGTGGGGGAAAGCCCCGGGGCCGGATGGATACCCAGTAGAGTTTTACAAGTTCTCAGAGATAGTGGGACCGGTCCTGACTAGGGTTTTCAATGAGGCAAGGGACAGAGGGACCCTGCCGATGTCGCAAGCCACCATCTCGCTGATATTGAAGCGGGACAGGGACCCGGAATCCTGCGGGTCATACAGGCCAATCTCCCTGATCAATGTGGATGCCAAGCTCCTGGCAAAGGTCCTGCTGATTAGAATTGAGGACTGCGTACCGGAGGTGATTGGGGACGATCAGACAGTGTTTGTGAAAGGCAGGCAGCTGACAGCTAACTTGAGAAGATTGCTTAATGTGATCATGATGCCCCCGACGGGCAAGGAGGTGGAGGTAGTGGTGGCAATGGACGCTGAGAAGGCCTTCGACCAGGTGGAGTGGGACTATCTGTGGGAGGTGCTTGGACGGTTTGGGTTCGGGGAGGGACTGGTAAATTGGGTCAGACTATTGTACCAGGCCCCTAAAGCTAGTGTTAGGATGAACAGGGTAGTGTCAGATTATTTCAGACTACATCGTGGGACCAGACAGGGGTGCCCACTCTCCCCGTTGCTGTTCGCGCTGGCCATAGAGCTGTTGGCGATTGCATTGAGAGCTGCAAAGGGATGGAAGGGAATGAATAGGGAGGTAGATAGAGCACAGGGTCTCTCTCTATGCGGACGACCTGTTCCTGTACGTGTCGGATCTAGTGGCCGGGATGGGAAGTATACTGGAAACACTGAGGAAGTTCGGCCGGTTCTCAGGGTACAAATTAAATATGGCCAAGAGTTTGTGCTGCAGGCAAGGGGCCAGGCGAATAGGCTAAAGGAGCTGCCATTTAGACTGATTGGGGAAGGTTTCCGGTACTTGGGGATACAGGTGGCACGAGACTGGGGCAGGCTGCACAAGTTAAATTTGGCCAGGGTGGTGGAACAAATGAAGAGGGAGTTGCGGAGATGGGATGCACTCCCGCTGTCACTGGCGGGGAGGGTGCAGACTGTAAAGATGACAATCCTCCCTAGATTCCTGTTCATCTTCCCGTGCCTCCCGATCTTTATCCCGTGGTCCTTCTTCAAAAGGACCGGCAAAATCATCATGAGCTTTGTATGGGCAGGAAAATCCCCGCGGGTGAAGAAGGCGATGCTTGAAAGGAGCCGCAGCGAGGGAGGGCTGGCATTGCCGCGTCAGATCAACTACTACTGGGCGGCCTAACATAGCCATGATAAGGAAGTGGATGGTGGGTACGGGGTCTATCTGGGAGCGGGTGGAGGTGGCTTCGTGCAGGGGCACCGGTTTGGCAGCCCTGGTCACGGCTCCCCTACCGCTGTCGCCGGCCAGGTACTCCACCAGCCCGGTAGTGGGGGCGGCCCTGCGGATATGGGGCCAGTGGAGGAGGCATGTGGGGGAGGTGGGATGCGTCTGTCTGGGCTCCAATATGTGATAACCATCGATTTGCCGCCGGGAACATGGATGGTGGGTTTCGAACATGGCGGCGGGTGAGGATGGTGGGCGATATGTTCCCGGAGGGGAGCTTTGCGAGTCTGAGGGGTTTGGAGGAGAAATTTGCGCTGGTAAGGGGTAATTACTTTAGGCACTTGCAGATGCGGGACTTTGTCCGCAGACAGGTCCCATCCTTCCCACGCCTCCCGCCAATAGGGATCCAAGGACAGAATAGTCTCTAGAGGAGAAGGAGGAGAGGGTAGAGTCTCGGATATTTACAAGGTGCTCATGAAGGGCGAAGAGTCCCAGACGGAGGAACTGAAACTCAAATGGGAGGAGGAGCTTGGCGGGGAGATGGAGGATGGGCTGTGGGCGGAAGCCCTGAGTAGGGTAAATTCGACCGTGACATGTGCCAGGCTCGGCCTGATTCAGTTTAAGGTCGTTATGCCCCACATGACGGTGGCTCGAATGAGCAAATTCTTTGGGGTAGAGGACAAATGCGCTAGGTGCGCGGGAGGACCAGCGAACCACGTTCACATATTTTGGTCATGCCCTAAGCTTAGGGGGTACTGGGAGGGATTTGCGGGCGTCATGTCCCGGGTGCTGAAAACAAGGGTGGCGATGGGTCCAGGGGTGGCAATTTTCGGGGTTTCGGAAGACCCGGGAGTCCAGGGGGAGAAAGAGGCCGATGTTTTGGCCTTTGCTTCCCTAATAGCCGGGCGGCGAATACTGCTGGCATGGAGGGACTCAAAGCCGCCGAAGACCGAACTATGGCTTTCGGACAGAGAGTGTCCGAGAGTGAACGTCAGCACTGGGGGGTGGTGGTGGTGGGGGGGGGGAGAGATTGGAGTAGAGTAGGAGGGATAAATAGGCAGGCAGTATCTATGGGAGAGGAGCGGGTATGTGCATTCTGGTTTGATTGAAGTGTTGATTTTCCATTGACGTTTGCATATTTCTGTAATCTGTAACTGTTATCAATGCCAAAAAATACCTCAATAAAATTGTTTGTTAAAAAAAATTTACAATCAAATAATTTTTTTTTATACATTTAGATTACCCAATTATTTTTTCCAATTAAGGGGCAATTTAGTGTGGCCAATCCACCTACTCTGCACATTTTTGGGTTGTGGGGGCGAAACCCACGCAGACACGGGGAGAATGTGCAAACTCCACACAGACAGTGACCCAGAGCCGGGATCGAACCTGGGACCTCAGCGCCGTGAGGCGGTTCTGCTAACCACTAGGCCACCGTGCTGCCCCACAATCAAATAATAAGCTGCCTGCCCATTTTTGCTACCAAAACGGATAACCTCACATTTGTCCACAGTAACCTGTATCTGCCGTGCATGTGCCCACTCACTCAGCCAAATCGCCAACAGCTCTAATAATAATAATCTTTATTGTCACAAGTAGGCTTACATTAACATTGCGATGAAGTTACTGTGAAAAGCCCCTAGTCGCCACATTCCAGCGCCTGTTCGGGTACACAGAGGGAGAATTCAGAATGTCCAATTCACCGAACAGCACGTCTTTCGGGACTCGTGGGAGGAAACCGGAGCACCCGGAGGAAACCCACGCAGACACGGGGAGAACGTGCAGACTCCACACAGACAGCGACCCAAGCCAGGAATCAAACCTGGGACCCTGGAGCTGTGAGGCAACTGTGCTACACACTGTGCTACAAATGCAACTTTAATTCTGCGTTGCAGTAACATTCCTGGGATGTTGTTGCGCAGTCGTCACAAATTGTGAGGCAATAGTGAGGTAGATATCGGAGCAGCAAAGGCAGAGAGACAGGGAGGGGTGAGGGTGCAGAGAGACAGAGAGAGACAGAGCCATGGTGACTAGCTTCCCTTTCTGCAATGGAATGCGAGTTACTCACCATGCTTGCCATAGTAAACACTGTCCTCTCGAACCATGCCACAGGACTTTCTATTCTCCGCGCTGCTCACTCCCAACTAACCAGCATCTCACTTCCTCAAACACACACTGTTCAAAACAGATTAATGATCAACAGGAGGGAGGGAGGGCTGCTGGCACGTGACCCAAAATGTTTACTGCTGAATTCTTGGGACTGGGACAGTGATTAACATGACACTGCAGCCTGGCATTGAATACACTGACTGCTCACAGTGTGTGGACAAGGGCAGGGACTGATGGGAAAATGTGGCCCGTACATTCCAGTGTCTGAAAGTCAAGACAAGACATAACCATCTAACATTCTGATTGGGACAATTTGGATAGCTGGAGCTGTGACTCCATCTCACATCTTACTTTTAAATTTCACATTCTTGTATTCAAATCTATTCAAGAACTCTCACCCCTCCCTATCTCTGTAACCTCCTCCAGCCCCTACACCCCTCCCTATCTATATAACCTCCTCCAGCCCCTACACCCCTCCCTATCTATATAACCTCCTCCAGCCCCTACACCCCTCCCTATCTATATAACCTCCTCCAGCCCCTATACCCCTCCCTATCTCTGTAACCTCCTCCAGCCCATACACCCCTCCCAATCTCTGTAACCTCCTCCAGCCCCTACACCCCTCCCTATCTCTGTAACCTCCTCCAGCCCCTACACCCCTGCCTATCTATATAACCTCCTCCAGCCCCTACACCCCTCCCTATCTCTGTAACCTCCTCCAGCCCCTACACCCCTCCCTATCTCTGTAACCTCCTCCAGCCCCTACATCCCTCCCTATCCCTGTAACCTCCTTCAGACCCTACAATCCTCTCTATCTCTGTAACCTCTTCCTGCCCCTACACCCCTCCCTATCACTGTACCCTCTTCCTGCCCCTACACCCCCCCCCCCCCCTATCTCGGTAACCTCCTCCTGCCCCTACAACCCCTCCCTATCTCGGTAACCTCTTCCAGCCCCTACACCCCTCCCTATCTCTGTAACCTCCTCCAGACCCTACACCCCTCCCTATTTCTGTAACCTCCTCCTGGCCCTACACCCCTCCCTATCTCTGCAACCTCCTCCTGCCCCCACACCCCCTCCATATCTCTGTAACCTCCTCCAGCCCCTACACCCCCTCCCTATCTCTGTAACCTCCAGACCCTACACCGCTCCCTATCTCTGTAACCTCCTCTAGACCCCTACACCCCTCCCCATCTCTGTAACCTCCTCCAGTCCCTACACCCCTCCCTATCTCTGTAACCTCCTCCAGCCCCCTACACCCCTCCCCATCTCTGTAACCTCCTCCAGTCCCTACACCCCTCCCTATCTCTGTAACCTCCTCCAGCCCCCTACACCCCTCCCTATCTCTGTAACCTCCTCCAGCCCCCTACACCCCTCCCTATCTATGTAACCTCCTCCAGCCCCCTACACCCCTCCCCATCTCTGTAACCTCCTCCAGACTGTATGGCTCACCAAGGTGTATGTCATCCTCCATTTCTGGCCTCTCGCGTGTTCGATATTAATTACTCCACTGGTAGCATAGAATCCCTACGGTGCAGAAAGGGGCCATTCGGCCCATTGAGTCTGCACCAACTCTCTGAAGGAGGGCCCCAGCCAGGCCCACTCCCCCACCCGAACACCGTAACCCCGCCCAACCTGCATGTCTCAGGAAGCAGGGTGCACTCGCCTTCCAATCATCCTCCTGGGACATGTGGTCCTGACAAGGAGGGTAACAGAGGAGGGAGCCAGCAGACTCCTGCCTCCCAATTAACTTGCCATGAAATTTGGTGAAGGGTTTATTAACAGGCCAGAGTGAAGTCCAATCAAATGTTCTAGTTGAGGAGCTGGACAGTCTGGGACGTGTCAATGCAGAGGAGGCCCAGAGGAAAGTCACTATTCATTCTGGCTGCTGTTGAAAAATGGTCCATCAACAAAAAGGAAGTCAGACAGAGGGTATCGGCAGGGGCTCATCGCTTCCACCCCTTGTACAAAGCGACCTGAAGAGTGGACATTTAGACATCTGCCCGGACTGTGGGGTATCTGCCACTTCCTCTCCAGCCTCCTTCCATCATGGCTGCTGTTCGCTCACCGTCACAATGTCCCATCTACAGCCCACTATTGGCATCACTAATTAGAACCATAGAATCCTTAAAGTGCAGAAGGAGGCCGTTTGGCCCATCAAGTTTAAACTGGCCTATGAAGGAGCACCCTACCTAGGGCCACTCCCCCACCCTGTCACCATAACCCCACCTAACATTTTGGTCACTAAGGGGCAATTTAGCCTGGCCAATCCACCTAACCGGCACATCTTTGGACTGTGGGAGGAAACCGGAGCACCCGGAGGAAACCCACGCACACACGGGGAAGACGTGCAGACTCCGCACAGACAGTGACCCAAGCCGGGAATCGAACCTGGGACCCTGGAGCTGTGAGGCAGCAGTGCTAACCACTGCGCTGCTGTGCTGCCCTTGTGGGCGCCAAACTCACCTCCCGGCCAATTAGGGCTTTTGGTTTAAAATCGCATTGCCTCACTGACATTGACGTGGCAATGGGCCCTGGGAATGATCCGGACATACTGGGCGGGATGCTCCGCCGGCCGGATGCTGCGTTTTGCCGGCAGCCCTGGGATTTCCCGACGGCGTGGGGCCGCCCAACAATGGGTAACCCCATTGACCACCCGGCGGAATAGAGCATCCCGCCCGCAGGGTGAAGCAGAAATGTGGCGTGGCGAGACGGAGAAACTCACCCCATGTTCCTGAACCAGGATTGCGAACACAGCCCCTGGATCCTGCAGAAATCCCACTGTGATCTGGGGGGAAATCCCTATTCACTCAGCTACAATGAGGATACGTCACTGGCCATTACTCTGGGCAATGGACACTTTCTCCCTGTCTGCGATTTCTAAAAATAACTCACTTATTTTGGAAAATAAAGGGAATTAGAAATGTCAGAGTTCCCTCCCTCGCCAAGCCTCCCACAGAGTGAATTCCCAGGCAGATCACATTCTCTGCTGAGTATCTCTAATCTCACGTTGCTTCCCACAGCTGTTCCCGGGAATGTGGGATGGGGGAGGGGGATCACTGAGTACCAGTTACACAGGGAATGCTGCACATTCACTTCAATACTGTGGAAAACCGAGACTGTCCTTCCAACCTCAAGGTCAGAGGCCAGAGGGAAGGATCTCATGTCCAATTCTGTGATCACTCACTCACTCGGTCACTCACTCACTCAGTCACTCACTCACTCGGTCACTCACTCACTCGGTCACTCACTCACTCGGTCACTCACTCACTCAGTCACTCACTCACTCACTCGGTCACTCACTCACTCAGTCACTCACTCACTCGGTCACTCACTCACTCAGTCACTCACTCACTCGGTCACTCACTCACTCACTCAGTCACTCACTCACTCGGTCACTCACTCACTCACTCAGTCACTCACTCACTCAGTCACTCACTCACTCGGTCACTCACTCACTCGCTCACTCACTCGGTCGGTCACTCACTCACTTGGTCACTCACTCATTCACTCACACACTCGGTCACTCACTCACTCACTCGGTCACTCACTCACTCACTCGGTCACTCACTCACTCGCTCGGTCAATCATTCACTCACTCACTCACTCGGTCACTCACTCGGTCACTATCTCACTCACTCGGTCACTATCTCACTCACTCACTTGGTCACTCACTCACTCGGTCACTCACTCACTCGGTCACTCACTCACTTGGTCACTCACTCACTCGCTCACCCACTCACTCACTCGGTCGGTCACTCCCTCACTCGGTCACTCACTCACTCACTCGGTCAGTCACTCACTCACTCATTCACTCGCTCACTCACTCACTCGGCCATTCATTTGCTCATTCACTCGGTCACTCATTCACTCGGTCACTCATTCACTCGGTCACTCATTCACTCGGTCACTCATTCACTCGCTCACTCACTCACTCGGTCAGTCACTCCCCAACACTAAAATATCTTGGCCTGGTTTTGACCTGTGCATCAACCTACCAGCAACACCTCCACAATAGCGGAGTCAATGTTAAGCCGAGAGTGAACCTCGTATGGAACCAGGTGATTGCGGCCTGGGGCAGCAGGAGCCAACACTGTACTGACTGCTTCACGCGCCCTGGTCTGCCCAGTAACAGAATAATCCTATTGAACTGGGCTCAGGAACCCCGAACAAACATGGTGCATATCCACCTCTGCTGGATTATTTCTGGAATTTTTTTTTCAATGTACTTTATTACAAACATGTATCAAAATCGGTTACAACAAACTAACACCCCGGGAAACATACCTTCCAACATACTTCACCATAACCCTCAAACTAGACCCCTTACAAGATTCGTCCTCCATCCTAACCCACTTTACCCCTTCTGCTTCCCGTCATCGCCGCGCCTTATCCACATTTCCTGCCCAATAATAATGAAGCAAGTTTGGCAACGCCAACCCCTCCCTCCCCCCCCCCCCCCCCCCCCCCCCGGCTGCCTCTGCCTCTGTAGCAGGGGTCCTCCCCACCCTCGGCACTTCCCCCGCCCAGACAAAGTCAGAAATGATCGTGTCCAACTTCCGAAACAAGGCCTTTGGTATAAATATCGAGAGAGCCTGAAAAATAAACAAGAACCTCGGCAGAATATTCATTTTCACCACTTGGACCCTCCCCGCCAACGCTAAGTGCCGTGTATCCCACCTCTTAACATCCTCCCTGGCCTCCTCCACCAGCTTCGTTAAGTTCCACTTGTGGAGCCCAGTCCATTCCCTCGCTACCTGAATCCTCCAAATACCTAAACCTATCCCTCGCTACCGTAGATGGCATCCCCGCCCTAAATTAGCCCTTTGTCCCAGCTCATTCACCACCTCGCTTTTCCCTACATTCAGTTTGTACCCCGAGAACCCTCCGTACCTCCCCAGCAGGCCCATAATCCTTCCCATACTCTCCAACGGATCCGATTAATCTTTCCAAATTGGACTCTGTACTATAAATGAAACATTTCCCCAGCAGGCTGGATCGTCACTGCAGGAGACTTACTCATCTTCTGAGAATTAATTTCTCGTCCATTTGGTTCTTTGGCTATTGGTTCACATTTTGTGAATGATCCATAGCTGGATGCTCCGATGCTAGAGAGGCTGGTTTAGCACACTGGGCTAAATCGCTGGCTTTGAAAGCAGACCAAGGCAGGCCAGCAGCACGGTTCAATTCCGGTACCAGCCTCCCCGGACAGGCGCCGGAATGTGGCGACTAGGGGCTTTTCACAGTAACTTCATTGAAGCCTACTCATGTTACAATAAGTGATTTTCATTTCATTCCCTCTCTCCCCTCATAATCCCCCGCCACTCTGCCAACCCCCAAAGAGCCATCGCCAATAGCTCTAATTATCTTTATCGCCACAAGTAGGCTGACATTAACACTGCAATGAAGTTACTGTGAAAATCCCCCAGTCGCCACATTCCGGCGCATGTTCGGGTACACAGAGGGAGAATTCAGAATGTCCAATTCACCCAACAGCACGACTTTCGGGGCTTGTGGGAGGAAACCGGAGCACCCGGAGGAAACCCACGCAGACACGGGGAGAACGTGCAGATTCCGTACAGACAGTGACCCAAGCCGGGAATCGAACCTGGGACCCTGGAGTCCAGTGAAAGAAACACTACACCACCATCTCCCCACCATTTCTTGCCCACAGGAGAACAGCCCCAGAATCGCCACTCTAACCTTGTCGCTAAAATTCCTCATCCTTGGAATCATTCTGGTAAATTTGCTCTGTGCAGTGCCTGGAATGTGAATAATCCAAATGGCCGAGATAACGGCGGGGCAAGTGAAATAGAGGCCGTTCGTCGCAGATGGCTGCGCGGAACCCGTGCTACATTATACGCCGTACAAAGCCACCATTTCCATCTGTGGGTCAAAGGCCGCTGTGTCCACCCAAAATCCGGCTTTGCCAATTTCCGGGACAATTCCACCCAATGGTTAGTCCTCTCACTGCCGAGGGGACGTTCGAGACGGCAGTCACCCAATCCTGCTGCTGAGGGTCAGCTTTCAGAAACTCTGGGCGCGATTCTCCGCTGCCCACGACGGGTCGGAGAATAGCGGGAGGGCCTTCCCGACATTTTTCCCGACCTCCCGCTATTCTCCCCCCCCCCCACCCACAGCTGCCCCACGACACAAATCACTACTCGCCGTTTTTTACGGCGAACAGCGATTCTCCCCTGGCCGATGGGCCGAGTTCCCAGGCCTTTACGGCCGTTTTCACGAACGCAAACACAGCTGCTCTCAGCGTTCGTGAAAACGGCCGCAAAGTGCCGTCCCGGACAACCATGGCACCGATTGGGTGGCAAGGGTGGCATGGGCCTGCGATCGGTGGGCACCGATCGCGGGCAGCGGGTCCGATACCCGCGCACTATTTGTTCCTCCGCCGCCCCGCAGGATCAGTCCGCGGGGCGTCTGAGGGGCATACCGGCCCGCGCATGCGCGGGTTTGACGCATATGCGTGATGACTTTATCCGCGCATGCCCGGCTGACGTCAACGTGCGCGTCAGCCGCCGTGACCCTTGGCGCGCGGGCTTAGCGACGGTCGCTAAGCCCGCGATGCCGTGCTTCACGGGGCCGCGCTGCTAGCCCCGCCCGGGGTGGAGAATCGGGTCCCGGGAGGGGGCACGGAGGCTGCCGTGAAACACGGCCAGTTTCACGGCAGCCTTTACGACTCTCCACATTTGCGGAGAATCGCGCCCTCTCTCTTGGTCACATTTCATGTGGAAATCTCCACAAAAAACAAATGGTGGAGCTGTGACATGTTGTGTTGGGTTTGAAGAAATTCCCCAGTGTCCACAAGCTTTGTGGTTAGCACAATTACTTCACATCTCCAGGACCCCGGGTTCAATTCCTGGCTTGTGTCACTGTCTGTGCGGAGTCTGCACATCCTCCCCGTGTCTGCGTGGGTTTCCTCCGGGTGCTCCGGTTTCCTCCCACAGTCCAAAGATGTGCAGGTTAGGTGGATTGGCCATGATAAATTGCCCTTAGTGTCCAAAAATGCCCTTAGTATTGGGGGGGTTACTGGGTTATGGGGATAGGGTGGAGGTGTTGACCTTGGGTAGGGTGCTCTTTCCAAGAGCCGGTGCACTCGATGGGCCGAATGGCCTCCTTCTGCACTGTAAATTCTATGATGATATATGTGGGCGTCGCTGGACAGGCCAGCATTTAATTGCCCATCCCTAATTGCCCTTGAGAAGCCGTACAATGGGAACTAACAGATTTGAAGAAAAAGGTTGCCTCATTTTACTCCGAATGATAAACAATTAGCCGATTTTGCTCGCCAATGTTTAGACAATAGGTCCAGCTGTTAGATCACCTTGTACACAAGCTGTATGGAGCCAGGAATCATCAACTAGTAACAATCCAATTACCACCGGTACATTTTCATCCCCTTTGACTGGACTGAAATGACACCTCTTAACTCAGAAGACAATATCCTCTTGTTTATTTTTGCTCATTAGATTTGAAATACTGAGAGAAAACAGGTAATTAAAAAAGGCAACACAATATATCTGATTAACCTCTTTCCACTGTTTCTGTTACAGATTCTACTTCCTTCATTGGGTTTTTAAGACCAGAAGACTCAGGAATCGACCCATTCGGCCCCTCGAGCCTGCCCCGCCTTTCAATAGGATCGTGTCTGATCCGACATTCCTCCCGTACACGTTCCTGCCCTTTCCCACTAACCCTCGATTCCCTTACCGATCGAGAATCTATCTCAGCTTTAAATATACACGGGGAGCGGCATTCTCCAGTAATGGGGCCGGCGTGAAAACCGGCGCCAACCACTCCGGTGTCCCCGAAAGTGAGCAATTCTCCCCTTTCTAGGGGGCTAGGTTGGCGGCGGAGTGGTTCCCACAGTTCCAGCCGGTCTGAACTGCACGCGCGAATCTGTGCACGTGCGGAACAGCCGGCGTATTTCCGCGCATGCGTGGAACGGCTGGCGTATTTCCGCGCATGCGTGGAACGGCCGGCGTATTTCCGCGCATGCGTGGAACGGCTGGCGAATTTCCGCGCATGCGTGGAACGGCCGGCGTATTTCCGCGCATGCGTGGAACGGCAGGCGTATTTCCGTGCATGCGTGGAACGGCTGGCGTATTTCCGCGCATGCGTGGAACGGCAGGCATATTTTCGCGCATGCGTGGAACGGCTGGCGTATTTCCGCGCATGCCTGGAACGGCAGGCGTATTTTCGCGCATGCGTGGAACGGCTGGTGTATTTCCGCGCATGCGTGGAACGGCTGGCGTATTTCCGCGCATGCGTGGAACGGCCGGCGTATTTCCGCGCATGCGTGGAACGGCTGGCGTATTTCTGCGCATGTGTGGAACGGCCAGTGTATTTCCGTGCATGCGCGGGGGTTCCCTTCTGCACGCCGTCCCCCGGGCAATATGGCAGAGCCCGACAGGGGCCCGGTGCAGAGTAAAGTAGGCCCCCATGGAACCAGCCCGCCCGCCGATCGGTAGGCCCCGATCGTGGGCCAGGCCACCGTGGGGACCAACCCGGGATCTTTTCTGTAAACTTCAAACACAGCTCAGATCTCCATTGCTAACATGCCCCATCTGTTGTCTTAAAGAAGGAAATATTTGCTATTTAACAGCACCATTAATGCCCTCAGCACATTAGATTTCCTTTAAGGGCTGTAACCTCCGGGCTCCCCAATGTCAGATTTGGGCGGTGCTGGGAAATCCCTCTTGGATCTGCCCAGGTAAGGGTTTGTATGGCAGCTGCCCACAAATGCTAACTTCCTCTCGGGCGTGACCTCCTGGCCTTCGATGCTGGTTCCAAACAGCTCTAGCAATCGGAGGTATCAGCATAATTATTGGGGGCAGTAGGTATGTATTCATCACTTATAATTCCTGCCGGACACGTCATTGTGACGTTAGTCGGGAGTTCTGGTCCTTTATTCTTTCAGTGGATGTGGGCACTGTTGGCAAGGCCGACATTTGTTGCCCATCCCTAATTGCCCCTGAACTGAGTGGTTTGCTCGGCCATTTCAGAGGGCATTTAAGTGTCACATTGCTGTGGGTCTGGAGTCACGTGTAGGCCAGACCGGGTAAGGACGGCAGATTTCCTTCCCTAAAGGACATCAGCAAAGCAGATGTTTTTTTAAATTTAAAGTACACAGTTAATTTTTTTTTTCCAATTAAGGGGCAATTTAGCGTGGCCAATCCACCTCCCCTGCACATCTTTTGGGTTGTGGGGACGAAACCCACGCAAACACGGGGAGAATGTGCAAACTCCACACGGACAGTGACCCGGAGCCGGGATCGAACCTGGGACCTCGGCGCCGTGAGGCAGCAGGGCTAACCCACTGCGCCACCGTGCTGCCTCAGATGGGTTTTTACGATAATCGACAATGGTCATCATTACTGAGGCTAGCTTTATGTTCCAGATTTATGACCTGAATTCAAATTGCTGCCGAGATGGGATTTGAATCCATGTGCACAGAATTGCTCCTGTAGTTTAGCGCATTGACAAAACCACTGCACCGCCATCTCCAAAGTGCTTTATAACCAATGGCGTACTGTGAAAATATGGGGAGCACAGCAGCTAGTTTGTGCAGAGCAAGATCCCACGGTTAATGACCACCATCAACAGCCATGTTTTCTGCAGCTTTGGTTCTTCATAAACACCTCCGCCTCTATCTCCTTCTATAAAATACTCCTTAAAACCAACTGTTTGATCTAACATCTCCTGACATGTGTTGTTTGATAGTCACCCCTGTGAAGCCTGGTGGGACATTGTACGGTGTAAAATGTGTCCTAGCGATGAGATTGTAGGATGAATGTTGGCCAGTACACCAAGGGTGACTGTCCTGCTCTTCTTCAAGTCGCTGCAGGAAAGGATGTCCCGAAGCGTGGTACATTGGCGAGACCATGCAGACACTGCGACAACGAATAAACGGGCATCGTGCGACTATCAACAGGCAGGACTGTTCCCTTCCAGTTGGGGAACACTTCAGCAGTCAAGGACATTCAGCCTCTGATCTCCGGGTCAGCATTCTACAAGGAGGCCTTCAGGAGACGCGACAACACAAAATTGCTGAGCAAAAACTTATAGCTAAGTTCCGCACGCATGAATGCGGACTCAACCGGGATCTGGGATTCATGTCGCATTACATTCGGCCCCCACCAACAAGCCTGGACTTGCAGAGGCCTACCGACTGAACTGGCTTGGGACAATTCACACCTCTTTAACCTGGAGTTACCTCTCTCTCTGCATCTTTGATGATTTGATTGCCTGCAGGTGCTCGCATTCCGGGGCATCTCTGACTGTGTCTATATAAACATTTCTGGAACAAGCCTTTCCATTCACCTGAAGAAGGAGCCGTGCTCCGAAAGCTCGTGTTTGAAACAAACCTGTTGGACTTTAACCTGGTGTTGTAAGACTTCTTACTTCTTCAAGTCAACACTGCAGCCATGTGCACCTGAGCAGGCAAACAGGCCTCAGTTTCCAACAGAGGCAGGCAGCTCTGACACTGCAACTCTCCTTCAGTACTGACTGGGGAGTGTTAGCCCAGACTGAATGCTCAGCTCTCTGAAGACAGACTTGATCTCAGTGCCACTGATCTCAATCTGGTCTTGCTCCTCCACAAAGTGGTCCATCCTGACAGAGCAAAGGATCAGTGGCCAATGGCTGATGTGGGAAATGGAAGGAAAGAGACACAGTGTCAATTGGGGTTATCAATCTGAGAACGATTTCTCACTCAGGGAGGTTCTCTGTAGCACAGGTGGTGTCTGAAATGTAGAGTGTTCCATTCGCCGGTACTAACATCCCCCAGCTGGATCAACGGAAGAATATTTTTTTTCGATCAGCAGGACTGATGCTTAAAACATTAACCTCCGGCATCCTCTGTGCAATGCATCAGCCCCACTGTGGAATCCACTATTCACTTCAGGCTCCATTTCTGATGTATAAAAAATCATTCTGAGGCTGTGGATGAAGCTGGCCAGGCCAGCATTAGTTGCCCATTATAATTGCCCCCGAGAAGGTGGTGAGCTGCGTTCCTGAGCCTCAGCAGTCCATGATGTGTAGGTACAACCACTGTGCTGTTAGGGAGGGAGTTCCAGGATGTTGCCCCAGTGACAGTGAAGGAACGGCCGATATATTTCCGAGTCGGGGTGGTGAGTGGCTTGGAGGGGAACCTCCAGGTGGTGGGGTTCCCAGGTATCTGCTGCTCCTGCCCTTCGAGGCAGTGAAAGTTGGAGGTTTGGAAGGTGCTGTCTGAGGAGCTTTGGTGAGTTGCGGAAGGGCATCTTGTGGATTGGTTTGGATTTGTTTGTTGAAAATACATAATAGGGCAACACAAATACATAAACACCGGTATCGGGTGAAGCATACAGGATGTAGTATTAATCAGGTCAGTCCATAAGAGGGTCGTTTAGGAGTCTGGTAACAGCGGGGAAGAAGCTGTTTTTGAGTCTGTTTGTGCGTGTTCTCAGACTTCTGTATCTCCTGAGGTTGAGGGGGGACCTGATTGAGGTCTACAAAATTATGAGAGGTATGGACAGGGTGGACAGCAACAAGCTTTTCCCAAGAGTGGTGGTGTCAGTTACAAGGGGTCACGATTTCAAGGTGAGAGGGGGAAAGTTTAAGGGAGATGTGCGTGGAACGTTTTTTACGCAGAGGGTGGTGGGTGCCTGGAATGCTTTGCCAGCGGAGGTGGTAGAGGCGGGCACGATAGCATCATTTAAGAGGCATCTAGACAGGTATATGAATGGGCGGGAACAGAGGGAAGTAGACCTTGGAAAATAGGAGACAGGTTTAGATAAAGGATCTGGATCGGCGCAGGCTGGGAGGGCCGAAGGGCCTGTTCCTGTGCTGTAATTTTCTTTGTTCTTTGTTCCTGCCCGATGGAAGAAGTTGGAAGAGTGAGTAAGCCGGGTGGGAGGGATCTTTGATTATGCTGTCTGCTTTCCCCAGGCAGCAGGAGATGTAGATGGAGTCAATGGATGGGAGGCAGGTTCATGTGATGGACTTGGCTGTTTTCATGACTCTCTGAAGTTCCTTGCGGTCCTGGGCCGAGCAGTTGCCATACCAGGCTGTGCTGCAGCCCGATAGGATGCTCTCTATGGTGCATCTGTAAAAGTTGGTGAGAGTCAATGTGGACATGCCGAATTTCCTTAGTTTCCTGAGGAAGTCAGGAACGGTGTTAGTCAAGAGCCTGGGTTGCTTTGTCCTGGATGGTTTTCAGCACCTCTTTTTTGAAAAGCTCAGCCTATTGTCCCAATATCGGGATCCTGAAATCCACCCTCCCGTGAATTCCTATCAACATTTTATCACATTCTTTGCTTCAGATTGATTCAATTCCCGCACCAAAGCTCTGACTCCTGCAGAAAATTGCCCTTTTCCTGAAAAGTTTGAAAAATCTGTGCTAACGTTTTGAACCAGTAGCTCCTCAGCTGGCAATGGGGGAGGGATTTTAAATGAACGCAATGTGTACACCTTCCATCCTATCATTTTCTGGAAGGAATTACTTTTAGGGCAGCATTAAACATAGAACATACAGTGCAGAAGGAGGCCTTTCGGCCCATCGAGTCTGCACCAACCCACTTAAGCCCTCACTTCCACCCTATCCCCGTAACCCAATAACCCCTCCTAACCTTTTTGGTCACTAAGGGCAATTTAGCACGGCCAATCCATCTAACCTGCACGTGGGAGGAAACCCACTCAGACACGGGGAGAATGTGCAAACTCCGCACAGACAGTGACCCAGCGAGGGATCGAACCTGGGACCCTGGCGCTGTGAATCACCCGTGCTAACCCCTGTGCTACAATGTTGCCGAGTTGCCTTTGATTGATACCCTGTGTGCCAAAGGGTTGCAGGAGAAGCAACACGGTTCTGCTTGTTTGATACATCCCCCCATTCTGACCAGAATAGATTTATTGCAGTGATTTATATTTAATGTACAGTAAAACACCAGGATATTGAATTCCTGTCTACTGGTGCCAGAGATGCAGAGCGGGGGAATCAGTGCATCTTCTCTCATTCCTGAGGAAGGTTCACTTGCAGATCTGGAGATCCTCCGACGTCCGTGGGCCGGCCCACGTGACCCGATCCAACCCGGCTGGACTCCCCCAGCGCCCCGACCCTGGCCTTGACCTGGAAGCAGGCGAGGACTGCAAATACCCCTCCCATCTGTGGTCTTCTTTGTGATTCTTGTTCTCAGGATGGATGTTGTAGTCTTCACAAAGACCATGGAAGCTAAGGTCATTACCAAAGCTAACTTTTATTGACACTACTTGTTGAAGCTCGACCACTTACTCCTCTCGTAAACAATAATCTACAATCTACACTCTACTAACACTAGTGTCTACACTCTATAGGTAACTGCACTGTCCTCCCTATCACTGATCTCTCCAACTCTCTAGCTCTCCTCCAGCTCTCTCTCAGAAGTGTGAGTCAATGCTTTATATAGGTCTGCATCGAGCTCCATCTAGTGGTTAATTATGATATGACATTAACCCTTTGTATTTTGAACATTCCCATAATGTCACACCATCCGGGTTATTCTCTGTACCAACCCCTTCCATCAGGCAGGAGATACAAAAGTCTGCGAACACGCACTCACAGATTCAAAAGCAGCTTCTTCCCCGCTGTTACCAGACCCCTGAATGACCCTCTTATGGACTGAACTGATCTCTCCACACATCTTGTCTACTGAGTCGTACTACACTCCGTATGCTTCACCCGCTGCCTGTGCCTATGTATTTACATTGTGTGCTTATGTATGTCCTACGTTGTTCATGTACGGTACAATCTGTCTGGACTGTACGCAGAACAATACTTTTCACTGTACCCTGGTACGCGTGGCAATAAATCAAATCAAAATCAAAGCACAGAAGCACAAGACCTGGGTCAACAAAGATACTGAAACCATTAAGGTGTCACCAACAGAAGTCTCACCGCGGAAGTAAACAGTCATGGGTTCAAGCCCCGCGTTAGACATCAAACCAACACCTTGTTGGGAACACGTATAACTTTATGTTTAATTTAGTGTATTTTTGTGCATTAAGAAAGGTGGGACACGATGTATTTTGTTTTGTGAACTTTGTGCAGAGAGATTGGGGGCGGGATTCTCTGACACCCGCCAGTCGGAGAATCGCCGGGGATCGGCGTGAATCCCGCCCCCACCGGCTGCCGAATTCTCCAGCACCAGAGATTCGGCGGGGGCGGCAATCACGCCGCGCCGGTCGGTGGCCGCTCGTAGCAGCCACCACCCCCCCCCCCCCCCCCCCCCCCGGCGATTCTCTGACTCGCAATGGGATGAAGTCCCGCTGGTTCTATGTCGGCCCTGCCGGCGTAATTTGGACTAGGTCCCATACTCGCGGGATCTGGCGTTGCGGGCGGGCTCCGGGTTCCGAGGGGGGGGTGGGGGGGGCGATCTGGCCCCGGGGGCGGGGTGCCCCCACGGTGGCCTGGACCCCGATCGGGGCCCACCGATCTGCAAGCGGGCCTGTGCCGTGGGGGCACTCTTTTCCTACCCGCCGGCCGTGCCAGCCTCCACCCCGCCGAGTACGGGAGAATCTCGCCCCAGAGTCCGGATTCTCCGTCCCAGCAGCCGGCCAATGAGGTTTCCCATTGTAGCCACCCCCACGCCGCCGGGAAATCCGTGGGCGTGAGTGCGCTGCCAGTGGAGCGGAGGATCCGGCCGATGAAGAATCCAGGTTTTCAGGAATTGTTCGGCACATATATTTTTCATACGGATCTTGCAAAGCGATGGGTTACAAAGGGGTTAGTGGTTTAGTGGTTGTGGAAACAAAATGCAAGTAGAAAAGACTGTGCCGTTGCCTAGCGACAGGGGTCTAGAGAGGCACAGAGACATAGAGGAAGACAGCGTGTGTATGTCAGAAGTGAAGACACGAGTAAAATATACTGAAAAGCTGCTGGGGACTGAGTTTAGGGAACTCATGCGTGATGTGTTGGTCAGGCTGGGTCGATGTGGACTGCACTTGATGCAGTGTAGCGAGAGACAGACTTCCCACACTTGATAAGATGCGACACGATTTTATTTAACATCTAAACTAATATACATGTTCAATTGTGGGTCGACACTATACTGAATTGACTGGAGACCTAGTACTAGCCTGACCAGACTTACTAGCTACCAGCATGGTGTTTGCACTGGCTAGCTCACGGACTCTGACTGCCTCAGAGGCTGGATCCCGAGAGAGCGGGAAAAGTCAGTACTGAAGGAGTGCTGCACTGTCAGAGGGTCAGTACTGGAGGAGTGCTGCACTGTCAGAGGGTCAGTACTGAGGGAGTGCCGCACTGTCAGAGGGTCAGTATTGAGGGAGTCCTGCACTGTCAGAGGGTCAGTACTGAGGGAGTGCTGCACTGTCAGAGGGTCAGTACTGAGGGAGTGCCGCACTGTCAGAGGGTCAGTACTGAGGGAGCGCTGCACTGTCAGAGGGTCAGTACTGAGGGAGTGCCGCACTGTCAGAGGGTCAGTACTGAGGGAGTGCTGCACTGTCAGAGGGTCAGTACTGAGGAAGTGCTACACTGTCAGAGGGTCAGTACTGAGGGAGTGCTGCACTGTCAGTGGGTCAGTACTGAGGGAGTGCAGCACTGTCAGAGGGTCAGTACTGAGGGAGTGCTGCACTGTCAGAGGGACAGTACTGAGGGAATGCTGCACTGTCAGAGGGTCAGTACTGAGGGAGTGCTGCACTGTCAGAGGGTCAGTACTGAGGGAGTGCTGCACTGTCAGAGGGTCAGTACTGAGGGAGTGCTGCAATGTCAGAGGGTCAGTACTGAGGGAGTGCCGCACTGTCAGAGGGTCAGTACTGAGCGAGTGCTGCACTGTCAGAGGGTCAGTACTGAGGGAGCGCCGCACTGTCAGAGGGTCAGTACTGAGGGAGTGCTGCACTGTCAGAGGGTCAGTATTGAGGGAGTGCTGCACTGTCAGAGGGTCAGTACTGAGGGAGTGCTGCACTGTCAGAGGGTCAGTACTGAGGGAGCGCTGCACTGTCAGAGGGTCAGTACTGAGGGAGTGCCGCACTGTCAGAGGGTCAGTACTGAGGGAGTGCTGCACTGTCAGTGGGTCAGTACTGAGGGAGTGCAGCACTGTCAGAGGGTCAGTACTGAGGGAGTGCTGCACTGTCAGAGGGACAGTACTGAGGGAATGCTGCACTGTCAGAGGGTCAGTACTGAGGGAGTGCTGCACTGTCAGAGGGTCAGTACTGAGGGAGTGCTGCACTGTCAGAGGGTCAGTACTGAGGGAGTGCTGCAATGTCAGAGGGTCAGTACTGAGGGAGTGCCGCACTGTCAGAGGGTCAGTACTGAGCGAGTGCTGCACTGTCAGAGGGTCAGTACTGAGGGAGTGCTGCACTGTCAGAGGGTCAGTACTGAGGGAGTGCTGCACTGTCAGAGGGTCAGTACTGAGGGAGTGCTGCATTGTCAGAGGGTCAGTACTGAGGGAGCGCCGCACTGTCAGAGGGTCAGTACTGAGGGAGTGCCGCACTGTCAGAGGGTCAGTACTGAGGGAGTGCTGCACTGTCAGAGGGTCAGTACTGAAGGAGTGCTGCACTGTCAGAGGGTCAGTACTGAGGGAGTGCTGCACTGTCAGAGGGTCAGTACTGAGGGAGCGCTGCACTGTCAGAGGGTCAGTACTGAGGGAGTGCCGCACTGTCAGAGGGTCAGTACTGAGGGAGTGCTGCACTGTCAGAGGGTCAGTACTGAGGGAGCGCTGCACTGTCAGAGGGTCAGTACTGAGGGAGTGCTACACTGTCAGAGGGTCAGTACTGAGGGAGTGCTGCACTGTCAGTGGGTCAGTACTGAGGGAGTGCAGCACTGTCAGAGGGTCAGTACTGAGGGAGTGCTGCACTGTCAGAGGGACAGTACTGAGGGAATGCTGCACTGTCAGAGGGTCAGTACTGAGGGAGTGCTGCACTGTCAGAGGGTCAGTACTGAGGGAGTGCTGCACTGTCAGAGGGTCAGTACTGAGGGAGTGCTGCAATGTCAGAGGGTCAGTACTGAGGGAGTGTTGCACTGTCAGAGGGTCAGTACTGAGGGAGTGCCGCACTGTCAGAGGGTCAGTACTGAGTGAGTGCTGAACTGTCAGAGGGTCAGTACTGAGGGAGTGCCGCACTGTCAGAGGGTCAGTACTGAGGGAGCGCCGCACTGTCAGAGGGTCAGTACTGAGGGAGTGCCGCACTGTCAGAGGGTCCGTACTGAGGGAGTGTTGCACTGTCAGAGGGTCAGTACTGAGGGAGTGCTGCACTGTCAGAGGGTCAGTACTGAGGGAACGCTGCACTGTCAGAGGGTCAGTACTGAGGGAGTGCTGCACTGTCAGAGGGTCAGTACTGAGGGAATGCTGCACTGTCAGAGGGTCAGTACTGAGGGAGCGCTGCACTGTCAGAGGGTCAGTACTGAGGGAGTGCTGCACTGTCAGAGGGTCGGTACTGAGGGAGTGCTGCACTGTCAGAGGGTCAGTACTGAGGGAGTGCTACACTGTCAGAGGGTCAGTACTGAGGGAAGATCAGTGGGCCTATCAAACTCCCCATACCCTGATGACTGGAAAATCCTTTGCTCCTTGACCCGCCGACCGCCATCACCCTCCCAGCCTGCCCTGCCGCATCAGTAACCCTCGGTTCCAAGAGCCCTGATTGACTGGGAAAATACAGAGTCAAAAAAAGAAGATAGACTGTGGAAAATTCTGCTCCAACCAGCTGAGCAGATGGAAACCAGTCCGTGAGAATCATATTCCGGTGAAAGGTCATTGAGATTTCTCTCTCGCCACACAGCCCTGCTCGGTATTTGCAGCACTGGAGAATTCTATAGCTCAGCTGAAGGCCAGAGTCCCTCAATTCTTTCCAATGTTTCCATGAAATCAGAAGCTTCAGGAACATTCTCAAAAGGAAAAAAATATCAAATAAACATTGAAAAGTTTGCAGTGTTTATTCCCTTTAGCTTATCATCTCTTTGTGGCCTTGTCGTTTCTTATCTACTCCCAGCCTGACAATAACCACCCAAGGTTAAAGAACACTAAATTAACACGGTGTAACCCTTTGAATAACCTATCCGATTAATCTTCCTCTGTCCTTTCCCCACTGGCCTACAAAGGTTTATCTTTCTATTTATCCAGTTTCCTTTTGAAAGTTATTATTGAATCTGCTTCCACCTCGCTTTCAGGCAACACCTTCCAGACCATAAGACATAGGAGCAGAATTAGGCCACTCGGCCCATCGAGTCTGCTCCGCCATTCAATCATAAGAACATAAGAACATAAGAACTAGGAGCAGGAGTAGGCCATCTGGCCCCTCGAGCCTGCTCCGCCATTCAATTAGATCATGGCTGATCTTTTGTGGACTCAGCTCCACTTTCCGGCCCGAACACCATAACCCTTAATCCCTTTATTCTTCAAAAAACTATCTATCTTTACCTTAAAAACATGTAATGAAGGAGCCTCAACTGCTTCACTGGGCAAGGAATTCCATAGATTCACAACCCTTTGGGTGAAGAAGTTCCTCCTAAACTCAGTCCTAAATCTACTTCCCCTTATTTTGAGGCTATGCCCCCTAGTTCTGCTGTCACCCGCCAGTGGAAACACCTGCCCGCATCTATCCTATCTATTCCCTTCATAATTTTAAATGTTTCTATAAGATCCCCCCTCATCCTTCTAAATTCCAACGAGTACAGTCCCAGTCTACTCAACCTCTCCTCATAATCCAACCCCTTCAGCTCTGGGATTAACCTAGTGAATCTCCTCTGCACACCCTCCAGCGCCAGTACGTCCTTTCTCAAGTAAGGAGACCAAAACTGAACACAATACTCCAGGTGTGGCCGCACTAACACCTTATACAATTGCAACATAACCTCCCTAGTCTTAAACTCATGGCTGATATTTTCTCATCCCCATTCTCCTGCCTTCTCCCCATAACCCCTGATCCCCTTATTAATCAAGAATCTATCTATCTCTGTCTTAAAGACACTCAGTGATTTGGCCTCCACAGCTTTCTGCGGCAAAGAGTTCCACAGATTCACCCCCCTCTGGCTGAAGAAATTCCTCCTCATCTCTGTTTTAAAGGATCGTCCCTTTAGTCTGAGATGGTGCCCTCTGCTTCTAGTTTTTCCTACAAGTGGAAACATCCTCTCCACGTCCACTCTATCCAGGCCTCGCAGCATCCTGTAAGTTTCAATAAGATCCCCCCTCATCCTTCTAAACTCCAACGAGTACAGACCCAGAGTCCTCAACCGTTCCTCATACAACAAGCTCTTCATTCCAGGGATCATTCTTGTGAACCTCCTCTGGACCCTTTCCAAGGATCACAACAACTCGCTGTGTAAAAAACATTCTCCTCATCTCCCCTCTGCTTCTTTTACCCATTCTCTTCAATCTGTGTCCCTCTGGTTACCCTCCCTCCTGTCACTGGAAACACTTTCTCCTGATGACTTTAGACATCCTGAATATTTGTCTCCAATCCTGATCGCTGTGCTCATCCAATGCTTCCCATGATTTAACTGCTCCGCTGTTGGTGGCTGTGTCTGTGGCTGCCTGGGCCCTAAGCTCTGCAATTGCCTCTTTAAACCTCCCCGTCTCGCCCCTTGATCAGGCGGCACTTGGAATATTGCGCACAATTCTGTTCGCCACACTACCAGAAGGAGGTGGAGGCTTTGGAGAGGGTGCAGAGGAGGTTTACCAGGATGTTGCCTGGTCTGGAGAGTGTTAGCTATGTGGAGAGGCTGAACAAACTGGGACTGTTTTCATTAGAAAGATGGAGATTGAGGGGCGGCCTGATAGAGGTCTACAGGATTATGAGGGGCATGGATAGAGTGGATGGGCAGGCACTCTTTCCACAGGGTGGAGGGGTCAGTCACCAGGGGGCATAGGTTTAAGGTCGGTGGGGCAAAGTTTAGAGGAGATGTGTGAGGCAGGTGTTTTACACAGAGGGTGGTGAGTGCCTGGAACGTGTTGCCAGGGGAGGCTGTGGAAACAGATACATTAACGGTGTTCAAAAGTCATCTTGACAAACACATGGATAGGATGGGTATAGAGGGATACGGCACAAGGAAGTGCTGAGGGTTTTAGCCAAGGTTGGTATCATGGCCGGTACAGGTTTGGAGGGCCGAAGGGCCTGTTCCTGTGCTGTATTGTTCTTTGTTCTTTAAAATTTCCTGAAAATCTCCCTTTGCGGCCAAGTTGTTGGCCATCTCTCTGATTATCTCCTCACGTGGTTTGGTGCCAGTTTTTATTTTGATCGCACCTTGAGACATATATTCCATCAAAGGTGCGACATAAATGCAAGTTTATATGGAAATTCGTTCATGGGATGTGGCATTTATTGCCCATCCCTGAGGACATTACAGTCAACTACATAGGGGCTGGTTTAGCTCACTCAGCTAAATCGCTGGCTTTTAAAGCAGGCCAGCAGCACGGTTTGATTCCCGTACCAGCCTCCCCGGACAGGCGCCGGAATGTGGCGACTAGGGGCTTTTCACAGTAACTTCATTGAAGCCTACTCGTGACAATAAGCCATTTTCATTTTCATTTCATTTCATTTCTGTGGGTCTGGAGTCACATGTAGGCCAGACCGGGGTAAGGACGGCAGATTTCCCCTTCCCTAAAGGACATTAGTGAACCAGATGGGTTTTTAGGACAATCGACAATGGTTTCATGGTCACCTTTTAATCTTTGAATTCCAGATTTTTATTGAATTAAAATTTCACCATCTGCCGTGGTGAGATTCGAACTCGGGTCCCTGGAGCATGATTCATGGACAACGCCACTACGCTACCGCCACCCCTATCATTATCAGATTATATCGCTCCAGGAAGGAAGCTTCATTACAGCTTTTCAACATGTGGCTACAGTGATGGAATCACATTTTAGCATTTGTTCAGCCTGGGAAGGCAGGATCACAGAGCGTTCATCCCCAACACCTCCAAAGGTGTGATCTCTGTCACTCACTAATAATACTGTCGCTCCAAGGATCCTGCATTTCTCAAGATGTTAATCTGAAGTGAGTCATCAAGGTTAAATCAAGAAGTTAGCCTGCTGGGTTATGTATAATTGAGACAGTTTATGTATTATAAATTTATACATTCCAGAATCTCAGAAAATAGGAGGTGTGCTCACACTGACAGGTGATTGTTATTTATAATGTTTACAGTGGGGGGTGTGTGACATTCAACTGAAATATCCCACAGTTTCTGTTCATGTGTATCTGTTACATTAATTAATTATGACCAGAATTCTCCCGCCATTGGGATTCCCTGGGCTGGATTCTCCCATTTTGAGGCTATGTCCCCCACGCCGGCAGGGGAATGGTGGTGTTTTACGTCAGAGAAAATAGCGTAAAATGGCCCTCGCTCCTCCGTATGGCTGGGTGCCAGCAGGGAGGCAGCATAGAGCCCCCGACTCCAGCTGGGGGCCAGCAGGGAGGCAGCATAGAGCCCCCGGCTCCAGCTGGGGGTGGGCAGGGACACAGCATAGAGCCCCCGGCTCCAGCTGGGAGCCAGCAGGGAGGCAGCATAGAGCTCCCGGCTCCAGCTGGGGGCCAGCAGGGAGGCAGCATAGAGCCCCCGGCTCTAGCTGGGGCCAGCAGGGAGGCAGCATAGAGCCCCCGGCTCCAGCTGGGTGCCAGCAGGGACACAGCATAGAGCCCCCGGCTCCAGCTGGGGACCAGCAGGGAGGCAGCATAGAGCCCCCGGCTCCAGCTGGGGGCCAGCAGGACAGCAGCATAGAGCCCCCGGCTCCAGCTGGGGGCCAGCAGGGAGGCAGCATGGAGCCCCCGGCTCCAGCTGGGGCCAGCAGGGAGGCAGCATAGAGCCCCCGGCTCCAGCTGGGGGCCAGCAGGGAGGCAGCATAGAGCCCCCGGCTCCAGCTGGGGGCCAGCAGGGAGGCAGCATAGAGCCCCCGGCTCCAGCTGGGGGCCAGCAGGGAGGCAGCATAGAGCCCCCGGCTCCAGCTGGGGGCCAGCAGGGAGGCAGCATAGAGCCCCCGGCTCCAGCTGGGGGCAGCAGGGAGGCAGCATAGAGCTCCCGGCTCCAGCTGGGGGCCAGCAGGACAGCAGCATAGAGCCCCCGGCTCCAGCTGGGGGTGGGCAGGGAGGCAGCATAGAGCCCCCGGCTCCAGCTGGGGGCCAGCAGGGAGGCAGCATAGAGATCCCGGCTCCAGCTGGGGGCCAGCAGGACACAGCATAGAGCCCCCGGCTCCAGCTGGGTGCCAGCAGGGAGGCAGCATAGAGCCCCCGGGGCTCCAGCTGGGGGCCAGCAGGGAGGCAGCATAGAGCCCCCGGCTCCAGCTGGGGGCCAGCAGGGAGGCAGCATAGAGCTCCCGGCTCCAGCTGGGGGCCAGCAGGGAGGCAGCATAGAGCTCCCGGCTCCAGCTGGGGGCCAGCAGGGAGGCAGCATAGAGCTCCCGGCTCCAG
The DNA here is from genome assembly GCF_902713615.1 of Scyliorhinus canicula. Classification (NCBI taxonomy): domain Eukaryota; kingdom Metazoa; phylum Chordata; class Chondrichthyes; order Carcharhiniformes; family Scyliorhinidae; genus Scyliorhinus; species Scyliorhinus canicula. The sequence continues at coordinate 4,036,617 of NC_052149.1, forward strand.
CTGGGGGCCAGCAGGGAGGCAGCATAGAGCCCCTGGCTCCAGCTGGGGGCCAGCAGGGAGGCAGCATAGAGCTCCCGGCTCCAGCTGGGGGCCAGCAGGGAGGCAGCATAGAGCTCCCGGCTCCAGCCGGGGGCCAGCAGGGAGGCAGCATAGAGCTTTGATTCTCCGGCCAATCACCGAACGCAATTTCGGCGACAGGAGAATCCCGCCCTCTGTTCCCGACGGGATTGCGTCCTTGCCTACGGGTTTCCCGGCGGAGTTGGGTGGCTTAAATGGGAAATTCCGCTGACAAGCGGCGGGAAGAGAGAATCTCGCTGCCAGCGATCGGTGTTACCTTGAGAAACATGCGGCTGGGGGTCCAGATAATCCCCCCCACCCCTGTGGATGGGGGTCCAGAGGATCCTCCCCCCCCCCCCAGTATGTCTGGCTTGTCGAATATACCATGGTTTTGTACATTTCTCGTGTTTCCTGCTCCTGCTCACTGTCCACCCATTCCTGTTGAAATCTTGGAGCCTTTCTCAGGGAAGGAGCTTAACTACGATGCCCCTCATAGTCAAATAGCCCATCTACATTCACTAAGTCAGGCTTCAGAAGGAACCTACTGAATGTGGAACAGACTTTGAGACAAAGTCTAGCACTGAAATAATGTGTTTGTGTGTCATGTATATTGGGTAAGTTCAATGATATACAGTCAGGGCATTGTTCCAAAGGGATTTGGGGAATAGTTTCCTGAGGGTAAGGTGCTGAGGAGTAAGTCTGAATCTCTGGGATATTTTTAACCTGCTTTCCCTCCCGACGTGTGAATAGTTACTCCTGTGTTTCTGTGTCTTTCTCACCGGCTGGGGAAGGGTCTCCACCCCGGAAGGGTCTCCGGTATCAGCTTGCTGTGTTCATTGATAGCAGAGGACACAGGGGTGTATTCACACACTGATCCCGCAGCCTGCTCTCTGCTGCTACCATTCCCCATTCCCACTCACAGATACTGGCTGCTGTCACCACCCCAGTAACGCAGGAATACCAGCTCCTCAGTGGGAGGTGCGGAAGCACCGAACCCACCCCGACCCTCACCCAATTCATGTCCCACCAGCTCTTTACAGGTATTCAAGGGCAATCACAACAGTAGCCAGAGTGTGACAGTCCAGTGCTCGCTCTGACCTGAGCACAATTACAGGCATTATTCACTTTGACAAATTGGCCGACAAAAGCATCCTGACCCAGGCCAGTGTCACAGGAGATGGAGAAGGCCACTCAGCCCATCGAGCCTGCTCCACCATTCACCACAATCAGGGCCGATTGTAGGTTTCAACTCCATTTTCCCTCCCGCTCCCCATATCCCGTTATTCCCCGTCTATCCCAACCTTACATATATCCAACAAAGAGGTATCCGTAAGCCATTGAGACAGACAATCCCAAAGTCTGAGTGAAGAGATTTCTCACCATCCCAGCCCGCGGTAATATTGTGCCAGTGTGCAGTCACTGGAGGAGGGCAGAAGCAGACACGGAGGAATGATCGTTTCTCTCGCTGTTGTACCTTTGTGTTGGTCGCTCATTTCAATAACTGGCAGCTAAGGATTAAAGTGTGTCTCGTCTCCATGACAACCGCTTTCAATAATAATGCAGATGTTGCAAAACCCGTACCCATGGTAATTACCATCAATAGAAGCTGGCTTAACTCGGAGCATCTCCAACAGCGCAATGGGCAGGAATGTTCATTCTCCACAGGGAATGTGAAACGAGGTTTAGTGGATTTAAGACACCTCCCTGATTTCGCTATCCACTACAGCTGGTCACAGTGAAGAAAGTTGACAATTATCCCGCCTCGGTTTAGACATCTCAGTGAACGGCAACATTCCCTGAAATGCTTACTGCCAAATACATACCTCCGCATGACCCAGCCCAACACTCCCAATGCAGCACTGAGGGAGTGCTGCACTGTCAGAGGGTCAGTACTGAGGGAGTGCTGCACTGTCAGAGGGTCAGTACTGAGGGAGTGCTGCACTGTCAGAGGGTCAGTACTGAGGGAGTGCTGCACTGTCAGAGGGTCAGTACTGAGGGAGTGCCGCACTGTCAGAGGGTCAGTACTGAGGGAGTGCCGCACTGTCAGAGGGTCAGTACTGAGGGAGTGCCTCACTGTCAGAGGGTCAGTACTGAGGGAGTGCAGCACTGTCAGAGGGTCAGTGCTGAGGGAGTGCTGCACTGTCAGAGGGTCAGTACTGAGGGAGTGCAGCACTGTCAGAGGGTCAGTACTGAGGGAGTGCTGCACTGTCAGAGGGTCAGTACTGAGGGAGTGCCTCACTGTCAGAGGGTCAGTACTGATGGAGTGCCTCACAGTCAGAGGGTCAGTACTGAGGGAGTGCCGCACTGTCAGAGGGTCAGTACTGAGGGAGTGCAGCACTGTCAGAGGGTCAGTACTGAGGGAGTGCAGCACTGTCAGAGGGTCAGTACTGAGGGAGTGCTGCACTGTCAGAGGGTCAGTGCTGAGGGAGTGCTGCACTGCCAGAGGGTCAGTGCTGAGGGAGTGCCGCACTGTCAGAGGGTCAGTACTGAGGGAGTGCTGCACTGCCAGAGGGTCAGTACTGAGGGAGCAGCACTGTCAGAGGGTCAGTACTGAGCGAGTGCTGCACTGTCAGAGGGTCAGTACTGAGGGAGTGCCGCACTGTCAGAGGGTCAGTACTGAGGGAGTGCTGCACTGTCAGAGGGTCAGTACTGAGGGAGTGCTGCACTGTCAGAGGGTCAGTACTGAGGGAGTGCTGCACTGCCAGAGGGTCATTACTGAGGGAGTGCCGCACTGTCAGAGGGTCAGTACTGAGGGAGTGCCGCACTGTCAGAGGGTCAGTGCTGAGGGAGTGCTGCACTGTCAGAGTGTCAGTACTGAGGGAGTGCCGCACTGTCAGAGGGTCAGTACTGAGGGAGTGCCGCACTGTCAGAGGGTCAGTACTGAGGGAGTGCCGCACTGTCAAAGGGTCAGTACTGAGGGAGTGCCGCACTGTCAGAGGGTCAGTACTGAGGGAGTGCCACAGTGTCAGAGGGTCAGTACTGAGGGAGTGTTGCACTGTCAGAGGGTCAGTGCTGAGGGAGTGCCGCACTGTCAGAGGGTCAGTACTGAGGGAGTGCTGCAGTGTCAGAGGGTCAGTACTGAGGGAGTGTCGCACTGTCAGAGAGTCAGTACTGAGGGAGTGCCGCACTGTCAGAGGGTCAGTACTGAGGGAGTGCCGCACTGTCAGAGGGTCAGTACTGAGGGAGTGCCGCACTGTCAGAGGGTCAGTACTGAGGGAGTGCTGCACTGTCAGAGGGTCAGTACTGAGGGAGTGCCGCACTGTCAGAGGGTCAGTACTGAGGGAGTGCTGCACTGTCAGAGGGTCAGTACTGAGGAAGTGCTGCACTGTCAGAAGGTCAGTACTGAGGGAGTGCTGCACTGTCAGAGGGTCAGTACTGAGGGAGTACCACACTGTCAGAGGGTCAGTACTGAGGGAGTGCTGCAGTGTCAGAGGGTCAGTACTGAGGGAGTGCTGCAGAGTCAGTGGTGACACCTTTTGGATGAGAAGTTAAAGCGAGGCCCACTCCTTTCATGTTCCCCCAACACAAATCGAAGAAGGACAAGGGAATTCTGTCCTGGGTCTTGGGCCAATAGTTATCACAGACTCCACATCGCTAAAAATGGCTTGTGTTATCACATTGCTGTGTGTGGGATGTTGCTGTGCTCAAGTAGATTGCCCACCTTCCCAACATGACAACAGTGATCACACTTTGAAAGTACATCATGGGCCCTCAGATACTTTGGGCCATTGGCCATAATAAAGTTGCCATAGAAACGCTCTTTGGGGCAGCACGGTGGCCTAGTGGTTAGCACTGGGACTACGGCGCTGAGGACCCGGGTTCGAATCCCGGCCCCGGGTCACTGTCCGTGTGGAGTTTGCACATTCTCCCCGTGTCTGCGTGGGTTTCACCCCCACAACCCAAAGATGTGCAGGGTAGGTAGATTGGCCACTCTAAATTGCCCCTTAATTGGAAAAAATAATTGGGTACTCTAAATTTATAAAAAACAAGAAATGCTCTTCAGTCGATCACCTATTGGTGAGATTACTTTTATTTTGTAAGTGCAGGAAAAATCTCTGATAAATTCCAAAAATGACACGATGGAATCAGTCATTACATTTTACAAATCAGCGTGCTCACATTTTAGATAGAGTTTACAGGGCCTCAATTTCGCTGGATGCCAACTGTTTCCAGTGACAGGAGGGAGGGTAACCAGAGGGACACAGATTGAAGAGAATGGGTAAAAGAAGCAGAGGGGGAGATGAGGAGAATGTTTTTTACACAACGAGTTGTTGCGATCTGGAAGGTGCTGCCTGACAGGGCGGTGGAAGCAGATTCAATAATAACTTCCCAAAGGAAACTGGATAAATAGTTGAAAGATAAACCTTTGTAGGCCAGTGGGGAAAGGACAGAGGAGTGGGAATAATCGGATAGGTTATTCGAAGGGGTACACCGTGTTATTTTAGGATTCTTTCATCTTGGGTGGGAGTTGTACAGCTAGAAATGGCATGGGCCACAAATAGACAATAAGTTAAAGGGGCTTTGTTCATTTCTTCAATAACCTCCCTGGAAAATGTTTCATTGTCTAGCGGAGGCAGAGGGGTAGAGCGGTTTCGGGGAAGTATTTCCGAGTTGGAAGTCCAGACAGCTGAACGCACGGTCACCAATTGTGGAGCACCTTTCATTAGGAATAAACAAGAGGCCAGAATTTGAGAACACAGACGTCCCGGAGGGTTGTGGGGTCTCGAGGAGATTACACAGAGAGAGGGAGAGGGAGGATTTGGAGATGGAGATGGAGGAGATTACAGAGAGAGGGAGATGGAGGATTTGGAGATGGAGATGGAGGAGATTACAGAGAGAGGGAGATGGAGGAGATTACAGATAGAGGGAGATGGTGGATTTGGAGATGGAGGAGATTATAGAGATAGGGAGATGGCGATGGAGGAGATTAAGCATTAGAGGATTTGATAACAGGATTGAAAATTTTAAAATCAATGTGTCACTTGACCAGGAGCGAGTGCAAACACAGGGGTGATAGTGAGTTAGGAGATAGAATCGCTACAGTGCAGAAGGAGGCCATTCGGCCCATCAAGTCTGCACTGACCCTCCGAAAGAGCACCCCAACCCGGGCCACTCCCCTGCCCCATCCCTGGAACCGTGTAACGCCAACTAACATTTGGACACTTAGGGCAATTAATCATGGCCAATCCAGCTAACCGGCACATCTTTGGACTGAGGGAGGAAACCGGAGCAGACACGGAGTCAAAGTTGAAATTCCACAAAGACCGTCACCCGAGGCTGTAATTGAATGGGACCCTGGCACTGTGAGGCAGCAGTGCTAACCACTGTGAGGCAACAGTGCTAACCAATGTGAGGCAGCAGTGCTAACCACTGTGAGGCAGCAGTGCTAACCACTGTGAGGCAACAGTGCTAACCAATGTGAGGCAGCAGTGCTAACCACTGTGAGGCAGCAGTGCTAACCACTGTGAGGCAGCAGTGCTAACCACTGTGAGGCAGCAGTGCTAACCACTGTGCCACCGTGCTGTCCTGGAGGGAACTCCATGTCAGTGCCAACATGGACAGGAGAGTTTCTGTACTGCGATTCCTGTTGTCAGAGGCTGAGTTAATTGATGTAGATCTTTGGAGTATTATATGAGGTTTAGTCATGGTACGCCCACCTTAATTACCAGGTCAGAGCAGCTTTGCAAACCTATTCTATGTGATGCCGTGATTCCACTCACAGATGGGAGTTTGGGATAAGTCAACAGAGACAGCTATCACTTTGGCATCGCCCCCGCAATAAAATGAGAACAAATAAAGAACTGGCTCAGGAGAGATAACAGGCTGGAAACGGTGATCTTTAATGGCAGGAAAACTGACGCAAAACGGCCACCGATTCGCCGTTTTGCTGGGGGCTGGCAGGGAGGCAGCGTAGAGCTCTGATCCCATCTCATCCTTCTAAACTCCAGCGAGTATAAACCCAAACTGTTCAATCTCTCCTCGTACCTCAACCCTTTCCTCCCCGGAATCAACCTGGCGAACCTCCTCTGAACTGCCTCCAATGCCACCACATCCTTCCTCAAATAAGGAGAACAAAAAAAATGTCAGGATTATTCCCAGTGCTCGTGAGCCTCGGGATCGTAGGATTGAGCAAGCGAACACATGGCTGGAGAATCGGTGCAGGATGGAGGGCGTCCGATTTCTGAGCCATTGGGGCCAGTTCTGGGGCAGGTGGGACCTTTACAAGATCGACTGGCTACACCTTAGCAGGACCGAAACCAACAGGGAGATTTTCCCACGCTGATGGTGGGGGTTCAGACTAGATTGGCAGAGAGATGGGAACTGAGAGAGGGAACTGAGAGAAGCAAAACTGTCAACAGGAAACAGAAAACTAGAAAGTGAAATGAGAAGGCACAGGAAGTGAAGGCAAGCATCAAATAAGATCAGAATGGAGAACAAGACAAAGTAAAGTCACTCTTTCTGAATGCCTGCAGCATTGGCAATAAGGTCGAAGATTTGATGGCACAAGTAGGGGTCAACGGGAATGATTTAATTGCCATTCCGGAGACTTGGTTGCAGGCTGTCAGAGACTAGGAAGTGAATATTCAGGGATATTCAGGGAAGGATAGGCAGAAGGGGAAAGGGAGGTGGGGTAGAACGGTTAATAAGTGCTGAGATCAGTACATAAGTGACAGAGGATCATAGATCAAAGGATGAAGATGTAGGTTGGGATTTTCCAGGAAAATCAGGAAAGCGGTGTTGCATCCAACATGGATAATACAATAATAATTGGCAATTTCAATTTCCATGGCGAGTGAGTAAGCCCAGCACTAATGCTGTAAAGGTTGAATTCCTGGCGTGTATGAGGTGGGTTTCAGGAGCATGTTGTTTTTTTTTAAATAAATGTTTTTATTCTCCATTTTCGCATTTTTCACCAAAATTTATACCCCGCCCACAGACAGTAAACGGTAACAAATTCAAAATCAATCCGCTTAATAATAACAACGATCCCATCCACCCACCACCCCAAACAACGGCCCTCCTGTCAATATCTGCATCCAATAAAACAAACCCTCCCACGATGGAAACAAAAAGCAAAGTAGAAAAAGAAAAAGGGATCCAGGACAGCCCATGGTCACCATAGAGTCCACCCCCCCCCCCCCCGCCCCCCCCCCCCCCCCCCCCGCACACACACTCAACGCCGTCCAACCTCTGAAAGAGTGCCGTACATGATACCCAAGAGTTGTAAACCACCCCCCCCCACTCATTCCCAACTCCTCCCGCCCACTGCCTCTTGTAAAACTCCTTCCCCCAACCTCGGCTCCTTCCCCTCCAACTTTCCACCCCGGCTAGTCCACTCGGACCCTGTTCTGCCAGGCTCCGATGGCCGCAGCCCCTCCCCCCACCTCACTCCCGTTCACTGGCCGGCATAGACCGGCCAGCGTGGAGGCCCCTGCCCGGGTCCCTTTCCCCCTTGCCCGACCCTGGGAAAGCCCAAAAATCCCCCTTTTAGCGCACAGACCCCGCGGCCGTGATTCTCCGCTCCCCACGCGGCTTGGGAGAATCGCGGGAGGGCCCTCCGACAAAATTCATGCCCCCCTCACAACCCCAGCGATTCTCTCCCCCCCCCCCCCCCCCCCCCCCCCCGGCTCGGAAGAATCGCTGCTCACCGTTTTTCACGGCGAACGGCGATTCTCCGACCCGGATGGGCCGAGCGGCCTGCCGTTCGCGGCCGTTTCACGACGGCGGCAAACACACCTGGTCACTGCCGTCGTGAAACGGGAGTGAGAAGCCCGTTTGGGGCTTGTAGGTGGCCTAGAAAGGAAACAGCACCACGACTGTGCTCGGGACTGACTCTCCCGTCAGTGTCATGACGTCCGCCGCGCATGCGCGGGTTGGAGCCGGCCAACCTGCGCATGCGCGGCTGACGTCATTAGGCGCGCCGGCCGCGTCATACTCGGCGCGACGCCCCCGCGGCCGAGATTTACGGAGCGCCGCTCCTAGCCCCGCCGGGAGGGGGGAATAGGGGGCGAGGACAGGCTTTGGTACAGGCTTCCACGACCGATGAGCCTGATCCAGTTCATATCGGGAGGGATCCTCCCCCTCCCCCAATAGTTTAGCTCACTCAGCTAAATCGCTGGCTTTTAAAGCAGACCAAGCAGGCCAGCAGCACGGTTCGATTCCCGTACCAGCCTCCCCGGACAGGCGCCAGAATGTGGCGACTAGGGGCTTTTCACAGTAACTTCATTGAAGCCTACTCGTGACAATAAGCGATTTTCATTTCATTTTATTTCATAGTTCCGCCAGCATCGCAGCCAAATACTCAGTCGGCCTCGATCCTTCAACTCCTTCGGGCAGCCCCACAATCCTCAACTTCTGTCACCTGGATCTGTTTTCCAGGTCATCCATTTTTCCTCGCAGATCCATATTAATCTCCAGAACCTTCCGCATCTCCTTCCCCATCGAGGTAAGTTGATCACCGTGCTGCAATAATGTCTCCTGCACTTCCTTCAGCACCTCCCCTTGCTCCCGCACCTCCGCCACTGCGCTCGCCAACGCCGTCGTCACCGGGGAAATCGCCTCCTCCACCAGCACACTCAAAACCTCCCCCATCTCCTTCCTAATTGTCCCCATGTATTTTGTAAACTGCCTTTCGAATTCCGCAGCCATCACCTTAGTTATTTCTCCAGCCGTAAGCAATGCGGCCTCCCCTGGTGCTCCAGCCTCCATTTTCCTTGGTGACCCCGCAGTGACCTTTCCACTCCCCAACGAACTTTCAGCTGTTTTCACAGCCGTTTTCTTACTGGACCTCGACATATCCCTTCCCTGTGCTTTCTCCTGGCCTTCACCGCCTTCGCTGCCCCCAAGGGCCGGGCGTCAATCCCCGACAATGCCGTTCCCGAACAGGAGCCCTCCAAGGCCATTGAAGAAGCGGTGACGGCTGACTTCCGGTGATGGCGAGCGGGAGGCAGCCGCAATGTGCGGCTGCCTCCCGCTCGCCATCACCGGAAGTCAGCCGTCACCGCTTCTTCAATGGCCTTGGTGAGATCTTTTCACAGTTGTTCCCTCTGCTGCTAGAATTCAGCTTTAATAAAGGCCCTCAGGTCAGCTTGAGGCCTTTAAACTCGCCCTTCCCCCACCTGCATGCTGGAAGAGGCTTTTGTCTTTGCTGCAGCTTCAGCCAAATCTTTCACTGTTTCTGCCGGGTCTGGTAACCAAGAAACATACCATTCCTGGGGGAAAGTGCTCCTCCAACATTCACCTACGCCTTTTCATCAAAATCCCACCCCGTATTGCTTAAAAAAGAGCTCTTTTCTGTAACCTTGGGCAGGTGCTGCCTTTTACTTACTCTATGGTGCACACCGGAAGCCCCCAGGAGCAGTATGTTAAGGTGCCAACTAGGGATCGGGATATTTTAGATTTAGTACAATCGAACGAGAAAGGGCTAATCAATAACCTTGCTATAAAGAAGCCATTTGGAAATAGTGACCATAATGTGATGGCGTTTTACATTAAATTTGAAAGTGATGTAGTTCAATCTGAAACTCGGGTCTTAAATCTGAACAAAGGAAATTATGAAAGTTAGTTGGCTATGGTGGATTGTGAAAATATATTGTGGAAACTCTAAAGCGCAGAAGGAGGCCATTCGGCCCATCAAGTCTGCACCGGCCCTTTGAAAGAGCAATCTACCCAAGCGCACTTCCCCGCCCTGTCCAAAGGACTCCTTAACCTAGCCTGCACATCTTTGGACACTAAGCATCTTTGGATGCTTTAGAGAGGGTGCAGAGGAGGTTCACCAGGGTGTTGCCTGGTATGGAGGGTGCTAGCTATGAAGAAAGGTTGAGTAGATTAGGATTGTTTTCGTTGGAAAGACGTAGGTTGAGGGGGGGACCTGATTGAGGTCCACAAAATTATGAGAGGTCTGGACAGAGTGGATAGCAACAAGCTTTTTCCAAGAGTGGGGGTGTCAATTACAAGGGGTCACGATTTCAAGGTGAGAGGGGGAAAGTTTAAGGGAGATGTGCGTGGGAAGTTTTTTACGCAGAGGGTGGTGGGTGCCTGGAACGCTTTGCCAGCGGAGGTGGTAGAGGCGGGCACGATAGCATCATTTAAGATGCATCTAGACAGATATATGAACGGGCGGGGAACAGACGGAAGTAGATCCTTGGAAAATAGGCGACAGGTTTAGATAAAGGATCTGGATTGGCGCAGGCTGGGAGGGCCAAAGGGCTTGTTCCTGTGCTGTAATTTTATTTGTTGTTTGTTCTTTGAGCCAACTAGGGATCTGGATATTTTAGATTTAGTACAATCGAACGAGAAAGGACTAATCAATAACCTTGCTGTAAAGAAGCCATTTGGAAATAGTGACCATAATGTGATGGCATTTTACATTAAGTTTGAAAGTGATATAGTTCAATCTGAAACTCGGGTCTTAAATCTGAACAAAGGAAATTATGAAAGTTAGTTGGCTATGGTGGATTGGGAAAATATATCGTGGAATCTCTAAAGCGCAGAAGGAGGCCATTCGTCCCATCGAGTCTGCACCGGCCCTTTGAAAGAGCAGTCTACCCAAGCGCACTTCCCCGCCCTGTCCAAAGGACCCCTTAACCTAGCCTGCACATCTTTGGACACTAAGGGGCAATTTAGCGTGGCCAATCCATCGAACCTGAACATCTGTGGACTGTGGGAGGAAACCGGAGGAAACCGACGCAGATACAGGGAGAAAGTGCAACTCTACACAGACAGTCGCCCGAGGTTGGAATCGAATCCGAGTCCCTGGTGCTATGAGGCAACAGTGCTAACCACTTTGCCACCAGGCACACGCAATGGTTAGTATTTAAAGAAACACTTGGTCCGTAACAAATATACATCCCTTTTAGTCACTGAAAACCCAAGTGAACCAACCATGGCTAACAAAAGAATGTAAAGATTGCATTGGATCAAAGGAAGCAGCTTCTGTGGTTTTCACAAAAAGTGGGGAGCCTGTGGATTGGGAGCAATTTAGAATCCAGCAAAGGAGGAGCAAGAAACTAATAAATGAAAAGAATGCCAATGCAAACTCGAGAGAAACATTGAGGCGAATTGTAAAAGCTTATTCAGGTATGTGGAAAGGAAACGACTGACAAGGATAAATGTGGGTCTATTACAGGTGGAGGTAAGAGGATTTATAATGGAGAATAGGGAAATGGCAAAGACACTAAACAATTACTTTGTGTCTGTCTTCACGGAAAATCCCCCAGCAATACTCGGGACCCAGGGGACCGGTGAAACTGAGGAAGTGAAAGATATTAGTTGGTAAACAGGTAGTACCTGGAAAATTAATTGGATTGAAGGTTGATAAATCAAGTGGACGAATGAGCTTAATCCCAGAGTGTTGAAGGAGGTGGCGAGAGAGAGCGGATCATTGGTGCTTTCCTTTCAAAATGCAAAATGCTGTAGATTCTGAAAAGGTTCCCGCACACCGGAAAGTAGCAAATGTAACGTCACTATTTAAGGAGGGAGGGAGAGAGAAAACCCAGGGCTGCAGTCCTGTCAGTTTGATGTCAGGAGTAGAGAAAATGTTCAAATCGATTATAAAAGATGGGAGAATCAGACATTTTGAAAACAATGATATGATTGGGCGGAGTCAACAACGGCAATTTGAAAGGGAAATCATATTTGACAAACCTGTTGGAGTTTATTGAGGATCTTACCTGTAGATAGATAAAGGAGAACCAGTGGATGTGGTATACTTGAATTTTCAGAAAGCTTTTGATAAGGTCCCACAGACGAGGTTAGTAAACAAAATGAATGCACATGGGATTGGGGGATAATATACAGGTATGGATTGAAGATTGGTTGACAGACAGAAAACAGGAAGTAGGAATAAACAGGCCATGATCAGGGTAGCAGGCTGTTAGTAGTGGGGTATCGCAAGGATCAGTGCTGGGGCCATAGTTTCATTATCTATCTCAATGATTTGGATGTGGGAGCCAAATGTAATGTTTCCAAATTTGCTGATGACACAAAACTAATGGAAACGGGAGTAGTGAGGAGGATGCAAGGAGGGTTCAAGAGGACTTGGACAGGCTAAGTGAATGGGCAAGAACGTGGCAGCTGCAATATGATGTGACGTTATCCACTTTGGGAGAAAAAACACCAAAATAGAGTTTTCTCAAATGGTGAGAGGGAGGGAATTAAGACGCCTGGGTGCCCTTGTTCACTAGCCACAAAAATCAAGCAAGCAGGAGCCCCGTCGTTGCTAGGGACCTGAGCACAGGAGTAAAGATGTCTTACTGCAGTTGTCTAGACCCTAAATGAACCTATACCTGGCGTGCTGCACACAGTTATGGTCTCTTTATTTAAGGAAGGATGGAGGGACTGTGACTGAGGTTCACCAGATTAATCCCCGAGATAACGGGATTGTTTAATGAGGAGAGAGGGGGCCTTTATTCGAATAATTAGGTCACCTCATTTTTTTAGTTTACAAAATCTACAGGGCATGAAAGGGTGAATATGGACAGGATGTTTCCCCTGGCTGCTGAGTCCAGAGCCACGGGCCACAACCTCACAATAAGGACCAGGCACCAGCACATCTCCCTGTGAGGATGTAACTCCTGGTCCTGCTACAATGCAGCCGCTGTACCAGGTCCGCCTGTTAGTAAACTGGGCCCAATGCTTCAGAAAGCTGATGCCGCGTAAAATTAAAGCGCATGGGGTCAGGGGTAGAAACATAGAAAATAGCAGCAGGAGGAGGCCATTCAGCCCTTCGAGCCTGCTCCGCCATTCATTATGATCATGGCTGATCATCAGGTACAATACCCTGATCCTGCCTTCCCCCCATATCCCCCGATTCCTTTAGCCCCAAGAGCAAAATCTAATTCCTTCTTGAAGTTACGCAACAATTTGGCCTCAACTACTTTCTGTGGTAGCGAATTCCACAGATTCTCTGGGTGAAGAAATTTCTCCTCACCTCAGTCCTAAAATGTTTACCCCTTATCCTCAAACTCTGACCCCCTAGTTCTGGACTCCCCCACCATCGGGAACATTCTTTCTGAATCTACACCGTCTAATCCTGTTAGATTTCTATGAGATCCCCTCTCACTCTTCTAAACTCCAATGAATATAATTCTGACCGACTTAGTCTCTCCTCATATGACAGTCCCGCCATCCCAGGAATCAGCCTGGTAAACCTTCGCTGCCCTCCCTCCACAGCAAGAACACCCTTCCTCAGATAAGGACACCAAAACTGCGCACAATACTCCAAGTGTGGCCTCACCAGCGCCCTATAGAATTTCAGTAAAATATCTCAATTCCTATATTCCAATCCTCTCGCTATGAAGGCCAACATACCATTTGCCTCCTTTACTCCCTGCTGTACCTGCGCGCTTACTTTCAGTGACTGATACACGAGGACACCAAGGTCTCGCTGAGTATCCGCCTCTCTCAGTTAACACCCATTCAAATAATAATCTGCCTGCCTATTTTTGCTACCGAAGTGGATAGCCTCACATTTATCCACATTATATTGCATCTGCCATGCAGGCGCCCACTCACTCAGCCTGTCCAAATCCCACTGAAACATCTCTGCATCCTCCTCACAGCTCACCCTCCCACCCAACTTTGTATCATCTGCAAATTTGGAGAAAATACATTTAGTTCCCTCGTCCAAATCATTAATATATAATGTGAACAGTTGGGGTCCGAGCACAGATCCCGGATGTACCCCTCTAGTCACTGCCTGCCAATCAGAAAAAGACCCATTTATTCCATAATGTATTGAGAAGGGTAGAAAACCATTTGGCCGACAGGAAACAGACTAAGAATAAGCGGTCTTTTTCAAAATAGCAGGCAGTGGCGAGTGGGTACCACAGTGATCGGTGCTGGAACCCCAGCTATTTACAATATATATTCCCTCGCAGGGAAGATAGTGGAACAGCAATGGCAGGGGTTTGGGGGGGTTATTCGGGAGGCACAACAGAAATTCATCCCAAGGAGGAGGAAAAGGGGCTGGTTTAGCACAGTGGTCTAAATAGCTGGCTTGTAATGCAGAACAATGCCAGCAGCACGGGTTCAATTCCCGTACCAGCCTCCCCGAACAGGCGCTAGAATGTGGTGACTAGGGGCTTTTCACAGTAACTTCATTGAAGCCTTACTTGTGACAATAAGCTATTATTATTATTATTAAACATGCTAAGGAGAGAGCAAGGCATCCATGACGGATGAGGGAAGTCAAGGACAGCATAAAACCAAAAGAAAAATCATATAAAGTGGCGAGGATTAGTGGGAAGCCAGAGGATTGGGAATCATTTAAAAGTGAGCAGAGGACAACTAAAAAAGCAATAAGGGGGGAGAAGATGAAATGTGAGTGCAAGCTAGCTACTATTAGAAAAGAAGATAGCAAGAGTTATTTTCAATATGTAAAAGATAAGAGAGAGGCAAAAGTACACATTGGACCAGTGGAAAATGAGGCTGGATGAAATAGTATTAGGAAACAAAGAGATGGCAGACAAACTGAATAGTTACTTTGGAAGACACCAGTGGGATGCCAGAGCTCCAGGATAATCAGGGGGCAGGGGTGAGTGCAGTGGCCATCACTAAGGAGAAGGTTCTGGAAAAACTGAAAGGTCTGAAGGTGGATAAGTCACCTGGACCGGATGGACTACCCAGCGTCCTAAAAGAGATAGCGGAGGAGATTGTGGAAGCATTGGTGGTGATCTTTCAGGAATCACTGGAGGCAGGAAGGGTCCCAGAGGACTGGAAAGTGGCTAAGGTAACATCACTGTTTAAGAAGGGAGGGAGGCAGAAGAAGGGAAATTATAGGTCGGTTAGCCTGACTTTGGTCATTGGTAAGATTTTAGAGTCTGTTATTAAAGCTGAGATCGCGGAGTACTTGGAAGTGCATGGTAAAATAGGACTGAGTCAGCTCGGCTTTGTCAAAGGGAGGTCATGTCTGACAAATCTGTTGGAGTTCTTTGAGGAGGTGACAAGGAAGTTAGACAAAGGAGAACCAGGGGACGTGATTTATTTAGATTTCGAGAAGGCCTTTGACAAGGTGCCGCATAGGAGACTGTTAAATAAGTTAAGGACCCATGGTGTTAAGGGTAAGATCCTGGCATGGATAGAGGATTGGCTGACTGGCAGAAGGCAGAGAGTGGGGATAAAGGGGTCTTTTTCAGGATGGCAGCCGGTCACTAGTGGGTCGGTGCTGGGACCACAACTTGTCACAATATACATTAACGATTTGGAAGAAGGAACTGTTGCTAAGTTTACAGATGATACAAAGATATGCAGAGGAACAGGTAGTATTGAGGAAGCAAGGGGGCTGCAGAAGGACTTGGACAGGCTAGGAGAGTGGGCAAAGAAGTGGCAGATGGAATGCAATGTGGGAAAGTTTTGCATTTTGGCAGGAGGAATAGAGACATAGACTATGTTCTAAATGGGAAATGCTTAGAAAATCAGAAGCATAACGGAACTTAGGAATCCTAATTCAAGATTCTCTTAAGGTTAATGTGCAGGTTCAGTTGGCAGTTAGGAAGGCAAATGCAATGTTAGCATTCATGTCGAGAGGGCTAGAATACAAGACCAGGGATGTATTTCTGAGACTGTATAAGGCTCTGGTCAGACCCCATTTGGAGTATTGTGAGCAATTTTGGGCACTGTATCTAAGGAAGGATGTGCTGGCCTTGGAAAGGGTCCAGAGGAGATTCACAAGAATGATCCCTGGAATGAAGAGCTTGTTGTATGAGGAACGGTTGAGAGCTCTGGGTCTGTACTCCTTTAGAAGGATGAGGGGGGATCTTATTGAAACTTACAGAATACTGAGAGGCCTGGATAGAGTGGACATGGAGAGGATGTTTCCACTTGTAGGAAAAACTAGAACCAGAGGACACCATCTCAGACTAAAGGGATGATCCTTTAAAACGGAGGTGGAGGAATTTCTTCAACCAGAGGGTGGTGAATCTGTGGAACTCTTTGTCGCAGAAGGCTGTGGAGGCCAAATCACTGAGTGTCTTTAGAACAGAGATAGATAGGTTCTTGATCAATAAAGGGATCCGGGGTTATCGAGAGAGAGCAGGAGAATGGGAATAAGAAGAATATTAACCATGATTGAATGGTGGAGCAGACTCGATGGGCCGAATGATCTAATTCTACTCCCATGTCTTATGGTCTTCGATATTGAAAAGAATTGTACAGCATCCTCATAGCTGTAGCCCAAAAATGTCTCCGCCTCGGAGCCTCTCTCACCATGGGGTGATTCCGCTCTGATTGGTCGCACAGGTCATGTGACCCACACTCTGCGGTGTTATCCTTAAAGGGACAATCACCACATCCCTCCCCCTTTAATTCCTTTATACAATCTTCAATTCACTAAGTCCTAAATGCCGCCTATCCATTATGCACATGAGTTGGACAATAACAAATCCAGTCTTTGAGGGGGTTTCTGCTCATTGGTTGAGCTGTGCAATTCCGTTGTCTGAGATGCTTCCACAGGATTGACGTTAACAGGAACTGCAATAATGGGCGTCTCTCCTGGCTCAGCCGATTCATCGCTATTTACTTTCACGGAGATATCAGTTATGTTGACGGCAGGTCGCTCATGTACTTTGATGCTGACCGGTTCCAAAAACATTTCCAACTGATCGTTGGAGCATCTCGCTGCTCCTCAGGTAGTCCATGTGCTAAACGAACGATCCGTCCCTACTTGGTATGGCAGGGGTCCCGTCTTAGAGACAATAATTCTGTGGACCCAGCATGATCCAGTGTCAGGATCATTTATCCTTGTTGTCAGGATGCACTTTCACAGACTTCATCAACGAACACAAAAGGTATTGATTAATAAGAATTGTACAGCAGCCCCATGGCTGTAGCTATCATCCTGAATTTCTGTTAGAATGGCGGAACAGGCTGGAGAGCCTATTCCTGCTCTTACTTCCTACGTTGCTAATAAAAGAGGGGGGGGGGGGACAGCCAGGTAAACGCGGTGAGCGGACTGGAAAATCCCGCCCATTTACTCTGTTTCTCTCTTCACAGATACGGCCTTGGCCAGCGGCTTGTGGCGATTTGCAGAAAGTAATTCTGTATATGGTATTGTACACAACCTCCGACCAGCAGGTGGCAGTATAGGTCGACCATTCACCCCTGTGCCTCGAGGCAGTTGGGAGTAAGTTGTGTTGAGAACATATGAACATAAGAACTAGGAGCAGGAGTCGGCCATCTGGCCCCTCGAGCCTGCTCCGCCATTCAATGAGATCATGGCTGATCTTTTGTGGACTCAGCTCCACTTTCCGGCCCAAACACTACAACCCTTAATTCTTCAAAAAAACTATCTACCTTTATCTTAAAAACGTTTAATGAAGGACCTCAACTGCTTCACTGGGCAAGGAATTCCATAGATTCACAACCCTTTGGGTGAAGAAGTTCCTCCTCAACTCAATCCTAAATCTACTTTCCCTTATTTTGAGGCTATGCCCCCTCGTTCTGCTTTCACCCGCCAGTGGAAACAATCTGCCCGCATCTATCCTATCTATTCCCTTCATAATTTTATATGTTTCTATAAGATCCCCCCTCATCCTTCTAAATTCCAACGAGTACAGTCCCAGTCTACTCAACCAACTAAACCAACTTTGTGACTCATGCACTCGCACACCCAGGTCTCCCTGCACAACAGCATGTTTTAATATTTTATCATTTAAATAATAATCCCTTTTGCTGTTATTCCTACCAAAATGGATAACCTCACATTTGTCAACATTGAATTCCATCTGCCAGACCCTAGCCCATTCACTTAACCTATCCAAATCCCTCTGCAGACTTCCGGTATCCTCTGCACTTTTTGCTTTACCACTCATCTTAGTGTCGTCTGCAAACTTGGACACATTGCACTTGGTCCCCAACTCCAAATCATCTATGTAAATTGTGAACAATTGTGGGCCCAACACTGAACCCTGAGGGACACCATTAGCTACTGATTGCCAACCAGAGAAACACCCATTAATACCCACTCTTTGCTTTCTATTAATTAACCAATCCTCTATCCATGCTACTACTTTACCCTTAATGCCATGCATCTTTATCTTATGCAGCAACCTTTCGTGTGGCACCTTGTCAAAAGCTTTCTGGAAATCCAGATATACCACATCCATTGGCTCCCCGTTATCTACCGCACTGGTAATGTCCTCAAAAAATTCCACTAAATTAGTTAGGCACAACCTGCCCTTTATGAACCCATGCTGTGTCTGCCCAATGGGACAATTTCTATCCAGATGCCTCGCTATTTCTTCCTTGATAATAGATTCCAGCATCTTCCCTACTACCGAAGTTAAGCTCACTGGCCTATAATTACCCGCTTTCTGCCTACCTCCTTTTTTAAAAGTGGTGTCACGTTTGCTAATTTCCAATCCGCTGGGACCACCCCAGAGTCTAATGAATTTTGGTAAATTATCACTAGTGCATTTGCAATTTCCCGAACCATCTCTTTTAGCACTCTGGGATGCATTCCATCAGGGCCAGGAGACTTGTCTAACTTTAGCCCCATTAGCTTTCCCATCACTACCTCCTTAGTGATAACAATCATCTCAAGGTCCTCACCTGTCATAGCCTCATTTCTATCTGTCACTGGCATGTTATTTGTGTCTTCCACTGTGAAGACCGACCCAAAAAACCTGTTCAGTTCCTCAGCCATTTCCTCATCTCCCATTATTAAGTCTCCCTTCTCATCCTCTAAAGGGCCAATATTTACCTTAGCCACTCTTTTTTGTTTTCTATATTTGTAGAAACCTTTACTATCTGTTTTTATATTATGAGCAAGTTTACTCTCATAATCTATCTTACTCTTCTTTATAGCTTTTTTAGTAGCTTTCTGTTGCCCCCTAAAGATTATAAAGTCCTCTAGTCTCCCACTAATCTTTGCCACTTTGTTGGTGGTTAGAGGTATTTCGCAGTAGCTCCAGAATAGTTGTTAGTGTCAGTAGTCTGTTATTTATTTACTCCAGTTATCTTTATCATCCAGTTGTTTCAGACTAAATTATTGAAGCTAGATTTTCTGTTGTGCATTATTCATATCGGCCAGTCTACAGAATGTGACACTGCTCATTTCCACAGTTTCCTGCTTTTATTTCAGGTCCCCAGTGTCTGCACCACTTTGACCTGCCAGGAGTTGTTGTCTATCATGTGAGGCGGTGAAGAGACGCCCGGATTCTCTGTCCTTGTGCGAGATTCACCGACATTGACAACAGTAATGACATTCCAAATGTCTCGTGAAAGTATGAGAAAAATGTCATTCACTCACTCTGCAGTCTCAGGATTGAAAGGCACAACATCAATTGAATGGAAACGGTTAACAAAGGGTTAATGAAGTAAAGCAGCGATCAATTTCTCTGAAATGTTAACTTAACCGTTTCAGTTTGAAACGGATTTCACGGGGTGATGGTTGACCATGGACAGTCCGTGTAACGGGATTTTAGGAAGGATGTATCTGTACAGGGACAGAGGCTGGAATTTTCCAGCTTTTGGGATTCTCTTTTCCCACTGGAAACGTACTCCTGCCCCCAGGTTTCCCGATGGCTTGGGGTGGCCTCAAGGGGAAATCCCATTGACAAACAGGAGGGGTGGGGGGTGCTAGTGAATTCTGCCACCAGCCATGTGAGAGCCCCCCGAGAAATACACGGCTGGGGGACCGGATAGTCCAGCCCTGGATCCCATCTTTCAAGTTTAACATGACAGGGAAATGGGAGAGGCCTGACAATTTTTCTATCTGTAGAATAATGCCATGGGATCTTTTACATCCACCTGCATGGCCAGGAATGGCCTCGGATTAATGTCTCACCTGGAACTGGCACCTCCAGCAGTGCAGCATCTCTTCAATGCTGCCCCACCCCAAGAGGGCAATGTTCCCTCGCTACAGACACGCCGTGCGGAGCTCCCTCAGGGCTACCTCTCAGGCAGGGCAGAGCTCCTCCAGGGCAGCACGGTCGCACAGTGGTTAGCACAGTTGCTTCACAGCTCCAGGGTCCCAGGATCGATCCCCGGCTTGGGTCACTGCCTGTGCGGAGTCTGTACGTTCTCCCAGTGTCTGCGTGGGTTTCCTCCGGGATGCTCCGGTTTCCTCCCACAGTCCAAAGATGTGCAGGTTAGGAGGACTGGCCGTGATAAATTGCCCTTCGTGTCCAAGAAGGTTGGGTGGGGTTATTGGGTTACGGGGATAGGGTGTGGGCTTGGGTTGAGTGCTCTTTTCAAGGGCCAGTCCAGACTTGATGGGCTGAATGGCCTCCTTCTGCACTGTAAATTGTATGATTCTATGGCAGTGCTCCCTCAGAGCTGCCCCTCCGACAGGGCAGTGCAGCTATTGAAGGAATACATTTATTTTCCAAACAGAAAGTAGGAGTGGGTTGTTGGGGGGGGGGGGGGGGGTTGGTTGGAGGAGTCAATGTGTTGATCAAGCTGTAATGTTGTCAGGATCGGAGTGTTTTAATCTTGGTTTTCCGCCATAAATTTGAATTAAGTGCTCCTGGAACTTTCAAAGTGATTGTGGTAATATGCTATATAAATGCAAATCTGCCTCTCTTTGTGCATTAAACAGCTAAGCATCCTGAGGAAAACAATTATTATCCATGTTAATCAACATTAGGAATGCAAATTTTATTCCTTAATTTCTCTTGGGAACCATAATGAAATTACATCAATAATCAGGAGGGGAAAGTGGCAACACAACCCTAATGCGTTCAATCAGAAACAGAACTGATTTGCTTCACAATATCGTGTGTAGTTTGTTTAGCCAGTCTCGCCAGTATTTAACCAAATACATCAATTGAACAAACACAGCAGCTTTCAAACAGGCTCCGCCTCTTGGTTTCGGGATTACCATTCGTGTGTCACCTGTGCTCAGTTAGTGCACGTTTCCATATGTGCACTGTTCTGATCTCCATATCACACATGGGGCACTGTGCACTGTTCTGATCCCCATATCACACATGGGGCACTGTGCACTGTTCTGATCCCCATATCACACATGGGGCACTGTGCACTGTGCTGATCTCCATATCACACATGGGGCACTGTGCACTGTGCTGATCTCCATATCACACATGGGGCACTGTGCACTGTTCTGATCTCCATATCACACATGGGGCACTGTGCACTGTTCTTATTTTTTTTAATTCATAGAATTTACAGTGCAGAAGGAGGCCATTCAGCCCATCGAGTCTGCACCGGCTCTTGGAAAGAGCACCCTACCCAAGATCAACACCTCCACCCTATCCCCATAACCCAGTAACTCCACCCAACACTAAGGGCAATTTTGGACTCTAAGGGCAATTTAGCATGGCCAATCCACCTAACCTGCACATCTTTGGACTGTGGGTGGAAACCGGAGCACCTGGAGGAAACCCACGCACACACGGGGAGGATGTACAGACTCGGCACAGACAGTGACCCAAGCCGGAATCGAACCTGGGACTCTGGAGCTGTGAAGCGATTGTGCGATCCACAATGCTACCGTGCTGCCCATATCACATATCACACTGCTCTGATCCACATATCACACATGGAGCACTGCGCACTGTTCTGATCTCCATATCACACATGGGGCACTGAGCACTGTGCTGATCCCCATATCACACATGGGGAACTGTGCACTGTGCTGATCTCCATATCACACATGGGGCACTGTGCACTGTTCTGATCTCCATATCACACATGGGGCACTGTGCACTGTTCTGATCCCAATATCACACATGGGGCACTGTGCACTGTGCTGATCTCCATATCACACATGGGGCACTGTGCACTGTGCTGATCTCCATATCACACATGGGGCACTGTGCACTGTGCTGATCTCCATATCACACATGGGGCACTGTGCACTGTTCTGATCTCCATATCACACATGGGGCACTGTGCACTGTGCTGATCTCCATATCACACATGGGGCGCTGTGCACTGTGCTGATCTCCATATCACACATGGGGCACTGTGCACTGTTCTGATCCCAATATCACACATGGGGCACTGTGCACTGTTCTGATCTCCAGATCACACATGGGGCACTGTGCATTGTTCTGATCTCCATATCACACATGGGGCAGTGTGCACTGTTCTGATCTCCATATCACACATGGGGCAGTGTGCACTGTTCTGATCCGTATATCACACTTGGGGCAGTGTGCACTGTGCTGAACTCCATATCACACATGGAGCACTGTGCACTGTGCTGATCTCC
The DNA here is from genome assembly GCF_902713615.1 of Scyliorhinus canicula. Taxonomy (NCBI): domain Eukaryota; kingdom Metazoa; phylum Chordata; class Chondrichthyes; order Carcharhiniformes; family Scyliorhinidae; genus Scyliorhinus; species Scyliorhinus canicula. Next base: position 4,058,851 of record NC_052149.1, read on the forward strand.
ATATCACACATGGAGCACTGTGCACTGTTCTGATCTCCATATCACACATGGAGCACTGTGCACTGTGCTGATCTCCATATCACACATGGGGCACTGTGCACTGTGCTGATCTCCATATCACACATGGGGCACTGTGCACTGTGCTGATCTCCATATCACACATGGGGCACTGTGCACTGTGCTGATCTCCATATCACACATGGGGCACTGTGCACTGTGCTGATCTCCATATCACACATGGGGCACTGTGCACTGTTCTGATCTCCATATCACACATGGGCAATGTGCACTGTTCTAATCTCCATATCACACATGGGGCACTGTGCACTGTTCTGATCTCCATATCACACATGGGCAATGTGCACTGTTCTAATCTCCATATCACACATGGGGCACTGTGAACTGTTGGGAACCCGCTGTGCTGAGACCCTGGAGAACCCCCTGACCCGAGACCCTCGGGAACCCGCTGTGCTGAGACCCTCGGGAACCTGCTGCATCGAGACCCTCGAGAACCCGCTGCTCTGAGACCCTCGGGAACCCGCTGCTCTGAGACCCTCGAGAACCCGCAGTGCTGAGACCCTCGGGAACCCGCTGCTCTGAGACCCTCGAGAACCTGCTGTGCTGAGACCCTCGGGAACCCGCTGCATCGAGACCATCGAGAACCCGCTGCTCTGAGACCCTCGGGAATCCGCTGCTCTGAGACCCTCGGGAACCCGCTGCATCGAGACCCTCGTGAACCCGCTGCTCTGAGACCCTCGGGAACCCGCTGCTCTGAGACCCTCGAGAACCCGCTGCTCTGAGACCCTCGGGAACCCCCTGACCCGGGACCCTCGAGAACCCGCTGCATCGAGACCCTCGAGAACCCGCTGCATCGAGACCCTCGAGAAACCGCTGTGCTGTGACCCTTGAGAACCCGCTGCATCGAGACCCTCAAGAACCCGCTGTGCTGTGACCTTCGAGAACCCGCTGTGCTGTGACCCTCGAGAACCCGCTGTGCTGTGACCCTCGAGAACCCGCTGCTCTGAGACCCTCGGGAACCCGCTGCATCGAGACACTCGGGAACCCGCTGTTCTGTGACCCTCGGGAACCCGCTGCTCTGTGACCCTCGAGAACCCGCTGCATCGAGACACTTGGGAACCCGCTGTGCTGAGACCCTCGGGAACCCGCTGCTCTGAGACCCTCGGGAACCCGCTGCTCTGAAACCCTCGGGAACCCGCTGCATCGAGACCCTCGAGAACCCGCTGTGCTGAGACCCTCGAGAACCCGCTGCATCGAGACCCTCGAGAACCCGCTGCTCTGAGACCCTCGGGAACCCGCTGCATCGAGAACCCTCGGGAACCCGCTGTGCTGAGACCCTCGGGAACCCGCTGCATCGAGAACCCTCGGGAACCCGCTGCTCTGAGACCCTCGAGAACCCGCTGCTCTGAGACCCTCGAGAACCCGCTGCTCTGTGACCCTCGGGAACCCGCTGCATCGAGACCCTCAAGAATCTGCTGTGCTGTGACCCTCGAGAACCCTCTGCTCTGTGACCCTCGGGAACCCACTGCATCGAGACCCTCGGGAACCCGCCGCATCGAGACCCTCGAGAACCCGCCGCATCGAGACCCTCGGGAACCCGCCGCATCGAGACCCTCGAGAACCCGCTGCATCGAGACCCTCGGGAACCCGCTGCATCGAGACCCTCGGGAACCCGCTGTGCTGTGACCCTTGGGAACCCGCTGCTCTGAGACCCTCGAGAACCCGCTGCTCTGAGACCCTCCGGAACCCACAGCTCTGAGACCCTCGGGAACCCGCTGCTCTGAGACACTCGAGAACCCACTGCATCGAGACCCTCGAGAACCCGCTGCATCGAGACCCTCGAGAACCCGCTGCATCGAGACCCTCGGGAACCCGCTGCTCTGAGAACCTCGAGAACCCGCTGCTCTGTGACCCTCGGGAACTCGCTACTCTGTGTCCCTTGAGAACCCGCTGCTCTGAGACCCTCGGGAACCCGCTGCTCTGAGACCCTCGAGAACCCGCTGTGCTGAGACCCTCGAGAACCCGCTGCTCTGAGACCCTCGAGAACCCGCTGTGCTGAGACCCTCGGGAACCCGCTACTCTGTGACCCTCGGGAACCCGCTGCTTCGAGACCCTCAGGAACCCGCTGCTCTGTGACCCTCGGGAACCCCCTGACCCGAGAACCTTGAGAACCCGCTGCATCGAGACCCTCGGGAACCCACTGCGTCGAGACACTCGGTAACCCGCTGCATCGAGACCCTCGAGAACCCGCTGTGCTGAGACCCTCGAGAACCCGCTGCGTCGAGACACTCGGTAACCCGCTGCATCGAGACCCTCGAGAACCCGCTGCTCTGAGACCCTCGGGAACCCGCTGCATCGAGACCCTCGAGAACCCGCTGCTCTGAGACCCTCGGGAACCCGCTGCATCGAGACCCTCGGGAACCTGCTCTGCTGAGACCCTCGGGAACCCGCTGCATCGAGACCCTCGAGAACCCGCTGCATCGAGACCCTAGAGAACCCGCTGTGCTGTGACCCTCGAGAACCCGCTGCTCTAAGACCCTCGAGAACCCGCTGCTCTGAGACCCTCGGGAACCCGCTGCTCTGAGACCCTCGGGAACCCGCTGCTCTGAGACCCTCGGGAACCCGCTGCATCGAGACCCTCGGGAACCCGCTGTGCTGTGACCCTCGAGAACCCGCTGCTCTGAGACCCTCGAGAACCCGCTGCATCGAGACCCTCGAGAACCCGCTGCTCTGAGACCCTCGGGAACCCGCTGCATCGAGACCCTCGGGAACCTGCTGTGCTGAGACCCTCGGGAACCCGCTGCATCGAGACCCTTGAGAACCCGCTGCATCGAGACCCTCGAGAAACCGCTGTGCTGTGACCCTCGAGAACCCGCTGCTCTGAGACCCTCGGGAACCCGCTGCTCTGTGACCCTCGGGAACCCGCTGCTCTGAAACCCTCGGGAACCCGCTGCATTGAGACCCTCGAGAACCCGCTGTGCTGAGACCCTCGAGAACCCGCTGCATCGAGACCCTCGAGAACCCGCTGCTCTGAGACTCTCGGGAACCCGCTGCATCGAAAACCCTCGGGAACCCGCTGCATCGAGAACCCTCGGGAACCCGCTGCTCTGAGACCCTCGAGAACCCGCTGCTCTGAGACCCTCGAGAACCCGCTGCTCTGTGACCCTCGGGAACCCGCTGCATCGAGACCCTCAAGAACCTGCTGTGCTGTGACCCTCAAGAACCCGCTGCTCTGTGACCCTCGGGAACTCGCTGCATTGAGACCCTCGGGAACCCGCTGCATCGAGACCCTCGAGAACCCGCTGCATCGAGACCCTCGGGAACCCGCTGCATCGAGACCCTCGAGAACCCGCTACATCGAGACCCTCGGGAACCCGCTGCATCGAGACCCTCGGGAACCCGCTGCATCGAGACCCTCGGGAACCCGCTGTGCTGTGACCCTTGGGAACCCGCTGCTCTGAGACCCTCGAGAACCCGCTGCTCTGTGACCCTCGGGAACCCGCTGCTCTGAGACCCTCGAGAACCCGCTGCTCTGAGACCCTCCGGAACCCGCTGCTCTGAGACCCTCGGGAACCCGCTGCTCTGAGACCCTCGAGAACCTGCTGCATCGAGACCCTCGGGAACCTGCTGTGCTGAGACCCTCGGGAACCCGCTGCATCGAGACCCTCGAGAACCCGCTGCATCGAGACCCTCGAGAACCCGCTGTGCTGTGACCCTCGAGAACCCCCTGACCCGAGACCCTCGAGAACCCGCTGCATCGAGACCCTCGAGAACCCGCTGCTCTGTGACCCTCAAGAACCCGCTGCATCGAGACCCTCGAGAACCCGCTGCTCTGAGACCCTCGGGAACCCGCTGCATCGAGACCCTCGAGAACCCGCTGTGCTGTGACCCTCGAGAACCCGCTGCATCGAGACCCTCGGGAACCCGCTGCATCGAGACCCTCGGGAACCCGCTGCTCTGAGACCCTCGAGAACCCGCTGCTCTGAGACCCTCGGGAACCCCCTGACCCGAGACCCTCGAGAACCCGCTGTGCTGTGACCCTCGAGAACCCGCTGCTCTGAGACTCTCGGGAACCCGCTGCTCTGTGACCCTCGGGAACCCGCTGTGCTGAGACCCTCTGGAACCCGTTGCATCGAGACCCTCGGGAACCCGCTGCTCTGAGACCCTCGAGAACCCGCTGCATCGAAACCCTCGAGAACCCGCTGCTCTGAGACTCTCGGGAACCCGCTGCTCTGTGACCCTCGGGAACCCGCTGTGCTGTGACCCTCGAGAACCCGCTGCTCTGAGACCCTCGGGAACCCGCTGTGCTGAGACCCTCTGGAACCCATTGCATCGAGACGCTCAAGAACCCGCTGCATCGAGACCCTCGGGAACCCCCTGACCCGAGACCCTCAAGAACCCGCTGTGCCGAAAACCTTGGGAACTGGGAACGAGTCTGCACGTTCTCCCCGTGTCTGCGTGCGTTTCCTCCCACAGTCCAAAGACTTGCAGGTTAGGTGGAGTGACCGTGATGAATTGCTCTTAGTGACCAAAAAGGTTAGGAGGGGTTATTGGATTACGGGGGTAGGGTGGAAGTGAGGGCTTAAGTGGGTCGGTGCAGACTCGATGGGCCGAATGGCCTCCTTCTGCACTGTATGTTCTACGAATTGTTCTATGAATCTGCATATTTAAATGAGCCATTTACCTCCCAGGACCTCATGGCTTCCACAACCTGGACGCGTTGTAATGGCATCTTGGGGGGGGGGGTCTCCAAGCCATTGGAGACCCCCGGGTCATGAGGGACAGGACAGGGTGGTAACCTAGCACTCCCTCTGGCACCTGGGTAACTTGACACCGCCATCCTATCACCCTGCACCGCCATTGTGTCAGGCTGGCTGTGCCAAGGTGCCCAGGCATCAGGTCAGGACTGCCAGGGATAAGCCTGGTGTGGGTGGGGGGGCCTTATCAATGGAGAGGGTGAGCAGGTGTTACCGAGGGCCTCCCATTGGTTGGAGGGGAGGTTGAGAGTGGGGAGGGGGGTAGCTGGACGGCACAAAGTGACCGACCGATCTGCGAGGAGCGATTCCTGCTGGGCCCACCGGAGAGAAACTGCCCAAGGCCAAAACACCGGCAAAGTTCTGTAGCGGCGTGCGCCTTGGCATAGCGGCGTGCGCCTTGGCATAGCGGCGTGCGCCTTGGGCCTTGGCAGAGCGGCGTGCACCTTGGCATAGCGGCGTGCGCCTTGGCATAGCAGCGTGCGCCTTGGGCCTTGGCAGAGCGGCGTGCGCCTTGGCAGAGCGGCGTGCACCTTGGGCCTTGGCAGAGCGGCGTGCACCTTGGGCCTTGGCATAGCGGCGTGCACCTTGGCAGAGCGGCGTGCGCCTTGGCAGAGCGGCGTGCACCTTGGGCCTTGGCAGAGCGGCGTGCGCCTTGGCAGAGCGGCGTGCACCTTGGGCCTTGGCATAGCGGCGTGCGCCTTGGGCCTTGGCAGAGCGGCGTGCGCCTTGGGCCTTGGCAGAGCGGCGTGCGCCTTGGGCCTTGGCAGAGCGGCGTGTACCTTGGCATAGCGGCGTGCGCCTTGGCATAGCGGCGTGCGCCTTGGCATAGCGGCGTGTACCTTGGCATAGCGGCGTGCGCCTTGGCATAGCGGCGTGCGCCTTGGCATAGCGGCGTGTACCTTGGCATAGCGGCGTGCGCCTTGGCATAGCGGCGTGCGCCTTGGCATAGCGGCGTGCGCCTTGGCATAGCGGCGTGCACCTTGGGCCTTGGCATAGCGGCGTGCGCCTTGGCATAGCGGCGTGCGCCTTGGCATAGCGGCGTGTGCCTTGGGCCTTGGCATAGCGGCGTGCACCTTGGGCCTTGGCATAGCGGCGTGCACCTTGGGCCTTGGCATAGCGGCGTGTGCCTTGGGCCTTGGCATAGCGGCGTGCACCTTGGGCCTTGGCATAGCGGCGTGTGCCTTGGGCCTTGGCAGAGTGGCGTGCGCCTTGGCAGAGCGGCGTGCACCTTGGGCCTTGGCATAGCGGCCACGAGAAACACCAGCTGAACACACCCAAAACCGGACATGGGTTTTATTCCAGTTGAACCGCGCCCATAGACAGGTCAAGTGAGTGGGCAGCAAGGCAGCAGCTGGACTATAATGTGGGGAAGTGTGAGCTTAAATAGAGAAGCAGATTATTTTTTTTAAGGTGTGAAAATTGTGAATATTGATGTTCAGCGTGACTTGGCTGCGCTCGTACAAGGAACACACCAAGTTAGGATGCAGGAACAGCAAGTAGATAGGAAGGCAATCGGCATGTTGGCCTTTATTGTCCATGGCTTGGGACACCAGAGAAAAGGAGATTTCCTGCAATTGTGCAGGGGTTTGGGGGAGACCACATCTCCAATACGGGGGACAGTTTGGATCTTGATATTTCAGAAGAAATAGACTCATATGAGAGGCTGTACAGTGAAGATTCACTAGATTGTCTCTGGAATGAGGAACGACTGAGCAAATTTGGTCGCTATTATTTCAGAAAGTGAGAGGCGGTCTGATTGAAACCTCTAAGATTCTGACAGGGCTGATCGAGTGGACGCTGACAGGCGCTGACGGATTGTTTCCACTTAGCAGTCATGTGGAAAGGGCTAGAATACAAGAGCAGGGATGTACTTCGGAGGCTGTTATACGGCTCAGGTCAGACCCCATTTGGAGTGCTGTGAGCAGTTTTGGGCCCCGTATCTAAGGAAGGATGTGCTGGGGCCTTGGAAAGGGTCCAGAGGAGGTTCACAAGAATAATCCCTGGAATGAAGAGCTTGTCATATGAGGAACGGTTGAGGATTCTCGGTCTGTACTCACTGGAGTCTAGAAGGATGAAGGGGGGGGGTATCTTATTGAAACTTACAAGATATTGCGAGAAATGGATAGAATGGACGTGGAGAGGATGTTTCCACTTGTAGGAAAAACAAGAACCAGAGGACACCATCTCAGACTAAAGGGACGATCCTTTAAAACAGAGATGAGGAAGAATTTCTTCAGCCAGAGGGTGGTGAATCTGTGGAACTCTTTGCCGCAGAAGGCTGTGGAGGCCAATTCACTGAGTGCCTTTAACAAGAGATAGATAGGTTCTTGATTAATAAGGGGATCGGGGTTTTGGGGAGAAGGCAGGAGAATGGGGATGAGAAAATATCAGCCATGATTGAACGGCGGAGCAGACTCGATGGGCCGAGTGGCTCCTATATTTTATGGTCTTATGGCAGGAGAATCTGATTGGCAGGGGCACAGTCCCTGTATCGGGACAGATCACCGAGGACGTGGATGAGAAGAAACGTCTTTGCTCAAAGGGTTGTGAATCTTTGGGTTTCTGGACCTGAGAAAGTTTGTGGATGTTCCAGCGTTGAATGTATTTCGGGCTGGGATAGACAGGGGTTTGATCGCTCGGGGAATTAAGGATACGGGGAGCGAGGGGGAAAGTGGAGCTGGAACCAAAGACCAGCCATGAACATATTGGATGGCGGAGTGTCTATGACGGACCGTGGGATGCTTTTCAACGCTAAACAGGTTATAAAAATGCGTGTGGTCCTGGTGGCTACCTCAATCATTTCTGCTTTTTTTTTAAAAATGGCATTTCAGTGAAATGCTGATCCCAAGTGGTTGTCAACAGTGAACGGAACTATTTCCAGAGGAAATTTGTCTTTGGTTACCGGGGAACCCACGGCCATCGTAGAGTGCAGCCCATGTGCCAGATGTAAAAGCAGCATGTTCGAACACAATGTGACATCCAGCTTCTCTGTGCAAGGCGCTGCTCACAAGGAAGCAATGACACACTTGGCTGACGCTGTTAAAATATTGAGGCATCAAATCATCAGCAAAATGCTGGTGCTTAAATTCTCTTTCAGGGAACATTGACTTGCAATTTACTTGCTGCAAACAGCGGGAATCCTCAGAGTGTGTCAGCCTGCCTGGAAAGGCAGAATCCAATTTCAAATTGTAATGGGAGAAAACGTGGCTGGGAAAAGTGTGATAATGAAAAGGACTGTTTGTGTATTTGGACTAAATCGAGCTGGGGGGCCGGGGAGGTGGGCGGGGAGGGGGAGAGGGAGGGGGAGGGGCACGGGGAGGGGGATGGGGAGGGGGAAGGGGGCGGGGAGGGGGGCGGGGAGGGGGAGAGAGAGGGGGGTGGGGAGGGGGATGGGGAGGGGGAGGGGGGCGGGGAGGGAGAGGGGGGGGATGGGGCCGGGAAGGTGGGCGGGGAGGGGGAGGGGGCGGGGAGGGGGACGGGGAGGGAGGGAGATGGGGCCGGGGAGGCGGTCGGGGAGGGGGATGGGGTTGGGGAGGGGGAGAGGGAGAGAGAGGGGCAAGAGGAGGAGGCGGGGAATGGGGACGGGAAGAGGGACAGGGAGGGGCACGGGGAGGGGGACAGGGAGGCAGGCGGGGAGGGGGAGGGGGAGAGGGAGGGAGAGGGGGACGGGGAGGGGGGACAGCGGGTGATAAGAGCTGCATATCTCCAGCCTTTTTCAAAGCCTCACTACAGCCCATAATACTTTTCCGCTACTTTTTAAATGTACTCACTGTTGTAATGCAGGAAACACAGCAGCCAATTTTCGCACAGCAAGCTCCCATTAAAACAATGTGATAACTATCACTCCATCGGGGTTTTACTTTCTGATGTCGACTGAGGGATCATTATTGCCTCCAGGATACCGGGAAGTTGTCCTCTCTGGAATAGTGCCATGGTTCATCCACCCAAGCGGGCGGATTGGGCCTCAATCTGAAAATGCCACCCCTGAGCCATGGCGAGGTCGGCCTTCATTGAGCAGGGGAAGGTGGCGAGGTGGAAGGGTTTTGGACACGGCACTGCAGATTCCTATTGTCCGCCAAGGGTAAAGGTGATTCACAAAAGCCCAGAATCAGAGAGGCAAATGATTCAGGAGGGGGGTTGTAGGGTGGGAGGAGATTACCGAGATGAGAAGGGGTAAGGTCCCCATTGAAACCCCTTCATAATCTATCAAGTCACCACTCCGCCTTGTCTGTTCTAGAGTTAAGTACCACAACCAGCTCTATCTTCCCTGAGATGCTGACTTCTCTGATTTCATCCGTGTGAATCTTTTCTGTAGAGTCCCCAGTGCCCCAATATCCTATTTGTATTATCCAGACCCAGAACTGCTCACAGTGCTGCAGGACTAATGGTTCTGGAAAGAGTAATTGGGAGATCACATCTGATGGAATCAACAATATTAAATATTTGCCATAAAGTCTCTGCTGTCGGGTGGGGGGGGGGGGGGGGCAGCATTGTAGATAGCACTGTTGCTTCACAGCTCCAGGGTCCCAGGTTCGATTCCGGCTTGGGTCACTGCCTGTGCAGAGTCCGCACGTTCTCCCGTGTCTGCGTGGGTTTCCTCCGGGTGCTCCGGTTTCCTCCCACAGTCCAAAGATGTGCAGGTTAGGTGGATTGGCCGTGCTAAATTGCTCCTTAGTGTTGGGTGGGGTTGCTGGGTTATGGGGATGGGGTGGAGGTGTGGACCTTGGGTGGGGTGCTCTTTCCGTGAGCCAGTGCAGGCCCGATGGGCCGAATGGCCTCCTTCTGCACTGTAAATCCTATGATCTTCAGTTGGCCCTGCATTTGCTCTCAATACGCCTGGTTATTATCTGCATCCTCCTCAACCAATCACTTCCTGTGTCACCATTTCTTGCGAAAGGGATCTATAATGCGCTATTTGATCTTCAGTTTGCCCTCCTCGGTCAGGGATCCATTCCCTTCATGGTTTCAGCACAGCCCCATATTCATCATTATCTTCACACAGAGACTGTCCATCCTGACAGCTCTGGTTACAATCAGTTAAGTCGGTAATTTGAAGAGGTCCCCAGACCGGGCCATTCAGATAAAATAACCTTGCTTCAAGATTGAGAATGTCAGGGTAATCTGCTGGGATATTTAACACGGACACCTGATAGTTTTAGCCATATCCTAACTTGCCTCTGGCTTGATCCTGTGTCCGTGGCAAGGAGTACACGCCATAGTTACTTCAGTGGCTGCCCCCTGCTCTGGGACATCCTGAACTCAATGGCAGGTGCTATAGAAATGAAGCCAATGATGGGGGTGTATGATGAAGGTGATAGGATTAATTGAAAAAGCTGCTAAAAAGTAAATACAATACTCAGCGACCGCATAGCGGGGCGTCTTCACTTGGGGAGGAGGGGTGTAATGCCCACGTGTGCTGGGGTTACATTGCCCATGAGTGACGGGGCGTGGGGTATCCTCAAGCTCACTTAGACTCTGAGGCACCCTTTCAAAATGGCACTCCAATCTCTGAGGGGCCAGTCATGCCAGCCAGTACAGCTCCCCACTGACGTGGACTGGACCAGGGAGAAACTCCCTGTTGGAACCAACAATTCTACGGACACGTGCTTTTAGGATTAGAATAGCGGTTTTAATATACTCACAACAGAGCCAACCTATTAGCCATTGAACTTTCGGGGAACTGGCCGGCAGACCATGTGGCACTGATTTTTATACAGCAGCTTCCGGGGGAGGAGTCCTGGGCAGAGCCAAGGGAGAAGCCCCGTACAACTCGAGCATTCCCAGAGCTACTCCCCCTGGAGGAAAGGTAGTGCAACTGCACTTACAATACAGACACATGTATATACAGATTATAATCCGGTGTGAATCACATTCACCACACTCCCCAAGCCCCATCCTGCCCAGTAAACCTCACGAGAGGCCCAGGTGGGATTTCCCGCCTCGCCGCTCCTCGCGAGATCCAATGGAATCTCACAAGATGTCACAATCTGGGACTCACCCACGATGGGCGGGAGCTAAATTTGCATATTTAAGTGAGCAGTTCGGCACACTCGAAGATGCACTTGCCGGATCTAACCAGCACCTGGGATCGAATCCCCTAGCTGAGCATACCCCAACTGGGCACCATTTAGCAATGGTCTCCACATACGGGGGGGCTAGGCACAATGGCACATGGGGTGGGGGGGGGGGGCGGTCTCCCAGGTAATCAGAGGCCCCTTGGGTGGTCGGTCCCTGGGCAGGATGGCACCCTGGCACCACTGGTGCCACGTGCATGCCAGCCTGGCACAGCCAGGGCGAGCGAACCTCATTAGTGCAGGAAATGGGACTAAGTGCAGCCTCAATGGGGCGCTCCTCGTTGAGCCCTCGAAATGAAGTCCCGCCCGGGGTCATTCCCGACGCTATCAGCTCCGGGAAACACCCGGCTAAACGCACTCGACACGGGACACTGTTTCATTTCCATTAATTCGCTCCCTAAGTATGGGTGAAGGGCGGTGTGGATTTCACCCTGCCAAACCTGTCCAAAATGACACAGAAATCGTTTGGTTAAATTGCGCCCCACATTCACCAGACCTTCAAAATCACTGGTTAGACCCCAGCTGAGTACAGTTCTGGGCTCCACACTTTAGGGAGGATGTTGAGGCCTAGGAGAGGGTGCGGAGGGGATTTACTGGAATGGGAGCAGGGATGAGGGATTTCAGTTAATGTGGAGAGACTGGAGAAACTGGGATTGTTCTCCTTGGAGCAGAGAAGGTTCAGAGGAGATTGAATCGAGATTATTCAAAATCAGGAAGAACGTAGAACATAGAACAGTACAGCACAGTACAGGCCCTTCAGCCACGATGTTGTGCCGAACTAGTCCAAAATTAAGATCAAATCAACCTACTCCCAATCATTCTAGTGCACTCCATATGCCTATCCAATAACCGCTTGAAAGTCCAAAAGTATCCGACTCCACTACCATAGCTGGGAGTGCGTTCCACGCCCCAACCACTCTGAGTAAAGAACCTGCCTCTGACATCCCTCCTATAGCTTCCACCATGAACCTTATAGTTATGCCCCCTTGTAACAGCTACATCCACCCGAGGAAAAAGTCGCTGAACGTCCACTCTATCCATCCCTCTCACCTTATACACCTCAATTAAGTCACCTCTCATCCTCCTTCGCTCCAATGTTAAAAGCCCGAGCTCCCGCAACCTTTCCTCAGAAGACCTACCCTCCAATCCGGGCAGCATCCTGGTAAATATCCTTTGCACCCTTTCCAATGCTTCCACATCCTTCCTATAATGAGGTGACCAGAACTGCACACAATACTCCAAATGTGGTCTAACCAAGATCTTCTACAGTTGCAGCATAACCTCACGGCTCTTAAACTCAATCCCCCTGTTAATAAATGCTAACACATTATAGGCCTTCTTCACGGCTCTATCCACTTGGGTGGCAACTTTCAGAGATCTATGGACATGAACTCCGAGATCTCTCTGTTCCTCCACATTCCTCAGAACCCTGACGTTAACCCTGTAATCCACATTCAGATTTTTCCTACCAAAATGAATCACATCACACTTATCAGGGTGTTCTTGAAAATACAGAAAACTGTGTCATTTGAAACATGGAAGTCTGGCAATATCTGGTTTGAGAGGGTACAGGGAAAGATCCCACAAAAGTTTACTAGCAGCTGCAAAGAGCAGGGTTGTAAAATGCAGATTCTTGCTCACAAGCAGGCTAATCAAACACACCAGTCTCATGTGGTAAGCTAAAACAATGGCTCACACCTTCATGGAATGTAACTATCTCAGGAAGCATCTGAAAAAGCATGGATGAGAGTTTCAATTGCATTAAGTGACGAATGTTTAAAACAGGCAAGTCTTTCAAGTCATAACCAAGTTAAATTTTAGCATACAGCTAAAAGCAAAGTTTCACACCTTAATTGAAATAAACTCTCTTAGTAAACAGCTGGAAAGGATGGAAGATACTCAGTCAAATTTGGTGTCAAATTTAAAGTGTAAAATTCTATGAACATCAAACAATTAAAAGAAAATTGGAGACGACCTGTCTACGAGAAACATCATGTAAGTCAAAATCAAAGGCAAAGTTATGAGCTGGGGACAATTGGAAAATTAAACGATTTGAAATCACAGAATTAAAAGTAACACCTATTGAAACCAAAGCATTGTTTAATCAGATCTGAGAGGAGACGATATGCCCAAAATGAATAATTAGTTGTAGTAAGATGTTTACATCAAAGATACTTTTAAACTATCAAAGTGAAACAAGCCCATTTACAAAAGTCGTTAAAACTTAATAACTCTCAGAAAGAGAATATAAACCCAGGGAGCAGAGGACAGCACAGAGGAAACAGCAACAGGAGAGAAGGGGAGGAGAACTCAGAGAGAGAGAGAGAGAGAGCTCGGTCATGGGAAAGACAAGGCAAGCAGCCGAGTTTAAACAGTTATACATCTAAGGAAGACTAAAATTTAAACAGAAGTCAGAGTCAGCTTAGAGATAGCTAGCAGAGCCAGCTCTCACAGCTCGGTGCATGGGAAGAACAGGACACAGCAACCAAGTTCACCAGCGAATACAACTCAAGAAGACCAGATTTTAAGAAGATCGATTGCCAAGGTGGGCCTGAAGCAGCCAGAAGCAAGATCTTTTTTCCTTTCTGTAAAGAAAGTGTTTGCAGCTTTTAAAAGAAAAAATATAATAATAAAAATAACTTAACCTGAAAAAGTGGTTATTAGCTTACTTCACTTCCTTAATAACGCAGGACCCAGGACATCAATGCTATTAAGGGGTAAGTAGGTAAAATTCTTCGGTGAAGGTATGGGTTATACCGGGGGATGACTTGAAAAGATAGTTTGACCTGAATAGCATCCACAGAAGCCTGCACTGGAGTCAGGGAGTGAGAATCCCTGTTCACCATTTAGAATATCAGCCTTTTTTTGGTATAGGGGGAATTCTAAGAATAGTGGTGAGTTTTAACTTCAAGGGTTAAACTCCATCTGCCATTTTTCAGCCCAGCTCTGCATCCTATCAATGTCTCTTTGCAGCCTATAACAGCCCTCCACATTATCCACTACTCCACCAATCTTGGTGTCATCAGCAAATTTACTAACCCAACCTTCAACTCCATCATCCAAGTCATTGATAAAAATCACAAATAGCAGAGGACCCAGCACTGATCCCTGTAGTACACCCGCTGGTAACTGGACCCAGCACTGATCCCTGTGGTACACCGCTGGTGACTGGGCTCCAGGATGAAAATTTACCATCTACCACCACCCTCTGTCTTCTATTTGATAGCCAGTTACTGATCGAATTGGCCAAATAGGGTTAAACCTATTCCCTTTCTTGAACAAGGGGACAACATTCGCCTCTCTCCAGCCTTCTGGCACTATTCCTGGAGACAGTGAGGACATAAAGATCAAAGCCAAAGGCTCTGAAATCTCATCCCTCGCCTCCCAAAGAATCCTAGGATATATCCCATCAGGCCCAGGGGACTTATCTATCCTCAGACTTCTCAAAATGTCTAACACATCTTCCTTCCGAATATCTACCTCCTCCAGCCTACCAGCTTGTATTGCTCTATCCTCCTCAACAACATGGCCCCTCTCCTTTGTGAACACTGAAGAAAAGTATTCATTTAGGGCCTCTCCTATATCTTCAGAATCCATGCACATGTTCCCACTACTGTCCTTGACCGGCCCTAACTTCACCTTGGTCATTCTTTTATTCCTCACGTAAGTGTAAAAAGCCTTGGGATTTTCCTTGATCCTACCCGCCAAGGACTTCTCATGCCCCCTCCTAGCTCTCCTAAGCCCTTTCTTGACCTCCTTCTTAGCTATGTTGTATCCCTCAAGTGCCCTAACTGAACCTTGTTTTCTCATCCTTACATAAGCCCAATTCTTCCTCTTGACAAGACATTCAACCTCTTTTGCAAACCGTGGTTCCCTCATTCGACCATTTCTTCCCTGCCTAACAGAGACATACCTATCAAGGACACACAATATTTGCTCCTTGAACAAGTTCCACATCTCAATTGTGCCTTTCCCTGACAGTTCCTGTTTCCATCTTATGCTCCCCAATTCTTATCTAATCGCATCGTAATTACCCTTCCCCCAGTTTTAAACCTTGCCCTGCCGTATGGCCCTATCCCTCTCCATTGCTATAGTGAAAGTCACCGAATTGTGGTCACTATCTCCAAAGTGCTGTCCCACAACCAAATCTAACACTTGGCCTGGTTCATTACCCAGTACCAAATCCAATGTGGCCCCGCCTCTTGTCGGTCTATCCACATGTGGTGTGAGGAAACCCTCCTGCACACACTGGATAAAAACAGCCCCATCCAAACTATTTGAATTATAGTGGTTCCAATCAATATTTGGAAAGTTAAAGTCACCCATGACAACTACCCTGTGACTACAGCACCTATCCAAAATCTGCATTGCAATCTTTTCCTCCACATCTCTGTTACTGTTTGTGGGTCTATAGAAAACTCTTAACAAAGTGACCGCTCCTTTCCTATTTCTAACTTCAGCCCACACTACCTCAGTAGGCAGATCCTCCTCAAACTGCCTTTCTGCAGCCATTATACTATCCTTGATTAACAATGCAACTCCTCCACCTCTTTTACCACCTTCCCTAATCTTACTGAAATATCTAAACCCCGGAACCTTCAACAACCATTCCTGCCCCTGTTCTATCCATGTCTCCGTAATGGCCACAACATCGTAGTCCCAGGTACCAATCCATGCTTCAAGCTCACCAATCTTATTCCTGATGCTCCTCGCATTGAAGTAGACACACTTCAAACCACCAACATGCCTGCAGGTCCACTCTTGTGACCTTGCTACCTCCCTCACTACTGCACTACCCTCAACTTCCTGAACTCCAGCAACGCTGTCTCCTGGACTACAAATCAGTTTCCCATCCCCCAGCCAAATTAGTTTAACCCCCCCCCCCCCCCCCCCCCCCCGAAGAGCTGTAGCAAATTTCCCTCGCAGGATATTGGTGCCCCTCTGGTTCAGGTGTAACCCGTCCTGCCTGTACAGGTCCCACCTACCCCAGAATGTGCTCCAATTATCCACATACCTGAAACCCTCCCTCCTACACCATCCCTGCAGCCACGTGTTTATCTGCATTCTCTCCCTGTTCCGCACCTCGCTAGCACGTGCCACTGGCAGCAAACCAGAGATGACAACACGGTCTGTCCTGGCTCTCAGCTTCCACCCTAGCTCCCTGAATTCCCGTTTTACATCCCCGTCCCTTTTCCAACCTATGTCGTTGGTACCGATGTGTACCACGACTTGGGGCTGCTCCCCCTCCCCCTTAAGGATCCTGAAAATGAGATCACGAAACAGGAAGAGTTTTGATGGAGCAAATAAGGAGTAACTGTTTCCAGTGACAGGAGGGAGGGTAACCAGAGGGACACAGATTGAAGAGAATGGGTAAAAGAAGCCGAGGGGGAGATGAGGAGGATTTTTTTTACCCAGCGAGTTGTTGTGATCTGGAAGGTGCTGCCTGACAGGGCGGTGGAAGCAGACCCCCTTCTGAGCTGTAAGATTCTGTGTAAAGCTAACAGAAATAATATGACACATCAAAACACAGGACATGAATCAGACTGAATCAGACTGAGCAAGTGCCTTGTCTAGACTGCCCAGCTGATGAAGCAAGGAAAACACAAGGGGATTCGATGGAAATTAGCTGCATGTATTTATTGTGTCTTCAGCAGGGGCTGGTTTAGCACACTGGGTTAAATAGCTGGCTTTGAAGGCAGGCCAGCAGCGTGGGTTCAATTCCCGTACCAGCCTCCACGAACAGGCACCGGAATGTGGCGACTAGGGGCTTTTCACAGTAACTTCATTTGAAGTCTACTTGTGACAATAAGCGATTTTCATTTCAATTGAGATTACCAACAATGTAAAAATAATTTCAGATGACTTCACATCACCTGTGAAATTCACTGGAGAAAATAAGACCAAAAAGATAAAGAAAGCGTTTGCATTTATATAGCCCCCCTGTACAAACTCCAAGGAACATTTTAAAGCCCGTTAAGAATAGTGACATGAACAAAGAATTACAGTACAGCAGAGGAACAGGCCCTTTGGCCCTCCACACCTGGGCAGCACGGTAGCACAGTTACTGCACAGCTCCAGGGTCCCAGGTTCGATTCCCGGCTTGGGTCACTGTCTGTGCGGAGACTGCACGTTCCCCCCGTGTGTTCGTGGGTTTCCTCCGGATGCTCCGGTTCCTCACACAGTCTAGAGATGATGTCAGAGGTAGGTTCTTTACCCAGAGTAGTGGGAGCATGGAATGCACTGCCTGTGGAAGTAGTTGAGTCGGAAACATTCGGGACCTTCAAGCGGCTATTGGATAGGTACATGGATTACGGTAGAATGATGGGGTGGAGATTAATTTGTTCTTAATCCAGGACAAATATTCAGCACAACATCATGGGCTGAAGGGCCTGTTCTGTGCTGTATTTTTCTATGTTCTATGTTCTATGTGCGTGTTAGGTGGTTTGGCCAGGTTAAATTGCCCTTAGTGTCCAAAAGAAAAGGTTAGATGCAGTTACGGGGATAGGGTCGAGGTGGAGGTGTGGGTATCGGGTGGAGGTATGGGCTTAGGTAGGGTGCTCTTTCCAAGGGTCAGTGCAGACTCGATGGGCCAAATGGCCTCCTTCTGCACTGTAAATTCTATGATCATGATGCCCTAACTTTTTAAAAATAAATTTAGTGTACCCAATTCAGTTTTTACAATTAAGGGGCAATTTAGTGTTCAATCCACCTACCCGGTACATCTTTGGGTTGTGGGGGTGAAACCCACGCAGACACGGGGAGAATGTGCAAACTCCACACGGACAGTGACCCAGAGCCGGGATCGAACCTGGGACCTCGGCGCCGTGAGGCAGCAGTGCTAACCCACTGCGCCACCGTGCCGATCATGATGCCCTAACTGAAACAAAACCCTCTGCCCTTACTGGCTCTGTATCCCTCTATTTCCTCCCTATTCATGTATTCATCCAGAAGCCTCTTAAATGTTGCTAATGTGCCGGCTTCCACCACATCCTCTGGCTGCGCGTTCCATGCACCCACCACTCTCTGCGTGAAAATCTTACCCCGCACATCTCCGTTAAACTTTCCCCCTCTCACCTTGAACCCGTGCCCCTGTGTAATTGACACTTCCACCCTTGGAAAAAGCCTCTGACAATCCACCCTGTCTTTGCCTCTCATAATTTTGTAGACTTCTATCAGGTCTCCCCACAGCCTCCGTCTTTCCAGTGAAAACAATCCCAGTTTATTCAACCTCTCCTCATAGCAAACACCCTCGAGACCAGGCAACATCCTGGTGAACCTTCTTTGCCCTCTCTGCAAAGCTTCCACGTCTTTCTGGTAATGTGGTGACCAGAACTGCACCCAATACTCCAAATGCGGCCTAACCAAGGTTTTATACAGCTGCAACATGGTTTCCCAACTCCTGTACTCAATGCCCCGGCTGATGAAGGCAAGCGTGCCATATGTAAGTAAATCATTGAAAAAACTGTTTATTTATAATAAGTAAAGAGATAAACATGTAATGTAAACAATAGAACAATGATTTACTAATCGAACTATTCCCCAACCCCCATCCCACCCTCCATCTATACACACACAAGGCAGCCACATGGTGGAGGGGATAGTAAAGGTGCAAAAATAACAGGGATTAAAAGGGCTGAGATGAATCTTTACTGCTAAGGTTGATTGTCCCTCAGTCTCACTGAGATAGAACTCTCGGCCTGACAGCTTAAAGCAGGGGTTTTCTGTCCGCTCTGCCTCTGAAATGTTTGTCTGCTCTTTGTACAGGGTTTTCAGCTGTGACATCGAGGGAGAAACGGGCCTGGATTCTCAGCAGAGATGTCAGCCTGAACTTTCCCCAGCCTTTCTCACAGAGGTTTAACTTGCACAGGCCTGACTGGGTCGAGAATGCGTGCAGCATTTAAATCAGGCGTTAAACCTTCACACGACTGAAAAAGTATCCAGACCTGCTCATTCCAGCCGTGATATCAGAGTTCCAGCTTTTCTGGGAAAGATATTTGAAAAAAAAAAATTTAGAGTCCCCAATTCATTTTTTTCAATTAAGGGGCAATTTAGCGTGGCCAATCCACCTGCCCAGCACATTTTTAGGTTGTGGGGGCGAAACCCACGCAAACACGGGGAGAATGTGCAAACTCCTCACGGACAGTGACCCAGAGCAGGGATCGAACCTGGGACTTTGGCGCCGTGAGGCAGCAGAGCTAACCACTGCGCCACCATGCTGCCCCTGGGAAAGATATTTAACAGGCTTCTGCTCAGCTCCTTCTCAAAACGAAACTAAAGTAAAAATGGAACCTGCCTTCTGCTCCAGAATCTTCTGAAAGGCGCTACCAATCCCAATCGAAAACAAAAATATTCCCAGAATTCCAGAAGAGGGGATTGGCTGCTAGCCAAGCCCATCAATTTACATCATGAGCTATGCCACAGAGCACACTACATCAAAGAAGAACCAGGCAACGTGCCTCAATGACTGCTGTGCGGTGGCCTTGACATCAATCATTATGAAGTGGTTTGAGAGTTTAGTGATGAGACACATCAACTCCACACTCCCAGAATGCCTTGATCTTCTGCAATTTGCATACCACCGCAACCGGTTCACAACAGGCAAAATCTCGCTGGAGCATCTCGACAACAAGGACTCAGACATCAGATTCCTATTTATTGACTATAGCTCCGCCTTCAACACCATAATCCCAGCCAAGCTCATATCAGAGCTCCAAAACATAGGACTTGGCTCCCCACTCTGCAACTGGATCCTCGACTTTCTGACCCACAGATCACAATAAGTCAGGATAAACAAACACCTTCTCCATGATAGTCCTCAATATCGGGTTCCCGCAAGTCTGCGTACTTAGCCCCCCTACTATACTCCCTATATACACACGGCTGAGTGGCAAAATTTGGTTCTAACTCCATCTGCAAGTTTGCTGATGACACGACCGTAGTGGGCCGGATCTCGACTAACGATGAGTCAGAATACAGGAGGGAGATAGAGAACCTAGTGGAGTGGTGCAGCGACAACAATCTCTCCCTCGATGCCAGCAAAACTAAAGAGCTGGTCATTGACTTCAGGAAGCAAAGTACTGTACACATCCCTGTCTGTATTAACGGGGCCAAGGTGGAGATGGTTAACAGCTTCAAATTCCTAGGGGTGCACATCTCCAAAAATCTGTCCTGGTCCACCCACGTCTACACTACCACCAAGAAAGCACAACAGCGCCTATACTTCCTCAGGAAACTAAGGAAATTCGGCATGTCCACATTGACTCTTGCCAATTTTTACAGATGCAGCATAGAAAACATCCTATCTGGCTGCATCACAGCCTGGAATGGCAACTGCTCGGCCCAGGAACGTATGAAACTTCAAAGAATCGTGAACACAGCCCAGTCCATCAAATGAACCCGCCTCCCATCCATTGACTCTGTCTACACCCCACCCTCCTTGGGAAAGCGGGCAGCATAATCAAAGACCCCTCCCACCTGGTTATTCTCTCTGCCAACCTTTATCATCGGGCAGGATATACAGAAGTCTGAGAACACGCATGAAGAGATTCAAAAACAGCTTCTTCCCCGCTGTTACCAGACTCCTGAATGGCCCTCTTATGGACTGACCTGATCGCTCTACCCATCTCCTCTACTGTTGTAGCACACCGTATTCTTCACCTGTTGTCCATGTCTATGAATTTACATGGTGTATTTATCGTATGTTCTGTATATGGAACGATCTGCCTGGACTACATGCAGAACCATACTTTTCACTGCACTTTGGCGCACATGACAATAAATCTAAATTTAAGTCAAGCGGTGTGCCTGGGCCAGCTCAAATAGTAGCTTTTAGCAGGAGGGGGGTGGGGGTTCAGTTCAAAACCAAAAATCTGTAGTTTTAAAAACAGCCAGCAGGGTAGGCATTAACAGGAAACCAGGATCAGACAAGGATTTAAAAGAGGTTCCTTACAGAGTCAAGAGGTGAGATACCTGCCTGAGGACTACTAATCTTTGATCTGCTCTTCTAGTCACAATATTTATATGGATAGGCCAGTTGAGTTTCTGGTCAATGGTAACTCCCAGGATATTGATCGTGGGGTTTTCAGCGATGGTAATGCCATTGATGTCAAGGGGAGTTGTTTGGATCTTCTCTTGTTGGAGATGGTTATTGCCTGGCACTTGTGCGGTACGAATTTTACTTGCCACTTATTAACCCAAGCCTGAATGTTGTCCAGGTCTTGTTGCAGTTGGCTATGTACTGCTTCATTATCTGAGGAATCGCGAATGAACATTGTGTAATCATCTGTGAAATTTTGGCCTTATGATGGAAGGCGGGTCGTTGATAAAGTCGTTGAAGATGGTTGGGCCTTGGACACTACCGTGAGGAACTGCAGAGAAGTCCTGGGATTGAGATGATCATCTCATAGCATAAGGGTGGCACGGTGGCACAGTATTAGCACTGCTGCCTCACAGCACCAGGGACCCAGGTTCAATATCGACCATTGGTGACTGTGTGGAATTTGCATGTTCTCTCCGTGTCTACATGGGTTTCATCCGAGTGCTCTGGTTTCCTCCCACAGTCCAAGGGTGTGCAGGTTCATAAATTCATAAGATATAGGAGCAGAATTAGGCCATTTGGCCCATCGAGTCTGCTCCACCATTCGATCAAGGCTGATCTCAATCCTGGCCTTAACTCCACCGACCCGCCCGTTCTCCATAACCCTTCAACCAATTACCAATTAAAAAACTGTCTAACTCCTCCTTAAATTTCCTCGCTGTCCCAGCATCCACCGCACTCTGGGGGTAGCGAGTTCCCACACATTCACAACCCTTTGGGAGAAGTAGTTTCTCCTCATCTCTGTTTTAAATTTGCTGCCTCTTTTCCTGAGACTATGACCTCTCGCTCCAGAATGCCCCACAAGAGGAAGCATCTGCTCCACGTCTACTTTATCCATTCCTTTTAGCATCTCAGGTGGATTGGCCATGCTTAATTGCCCCTTTGTGTCCAAAGATGTGCAGGATAGGTGGGGTTACGGGGATGGGGCGGTGGGGTGTTCTTTCAAAGGGTCAGTGCATACTCGATGGGTCGAATGGCCTCCTGCACTCTAGAGATTCTACAATATTGTGGAATTCTGTTGCTGGGGCAGCAGCTCAGAAATCCTGCTCAAATCCCACCCAGGAGCAGTTTGAAAGTTGGCATTGCTTTTTTTTTTATAAATTTAGAGTACCCAATTATTTTTTCCAATTAAGGGGCAATTTAGCGTGGCCAATCCACCTACTCTGCACATTTTTGGGTTGTGGGGCGAAACCCACGCAGACACGGGGAGAATGTGCAAACTCCACACGGACAGTGACCCAGAGCCGGGATCGAACCCGGGACCTCAGCGCCGTGAGGCGGTTGTGCTAACCACTAGGCCACCGTGCTGCCCTAGTTGGCATTGCTGATGTTATGTTAATGCTCCTGACCAACGACACCTAAATCTGTGAATCCACCAAGGCACCAATGAAATACTTTTTGAAGTGTTCTGATGTGAGAATCATGACGGTTAATCTGCACATTGTCAGATCAGAATCTGTTTCAGTGATGTTGGGTAAGTGAAAGAAGTCTGCAGCTCGTATGTCATTTAACGGCAACGGGACCCTTTAATAATAATCTTTATTGTGACAAGTAGGCTTACATTAACGCTGCAATGAAGTTACTGTGAAAAGCCCCTAGTCGCCACATTCCGGCGCCTGGTCAGATACACCGAGGGAGAATTCAGAATGTCCAATTCACCCAACAGCACGTCTTTCGGGACTTGTGGGAGGAAACCGGAGCACCCAGAGGAAACCCACGCAGACACGGGGAGGACGTGCAGACTCCGCACAGACAGTGACCCAGCCGGGAACCGAACCTAGGACCCTGGAGCTGTGAAGCAACAGTGCTAACTACTACGCCACCGTACCACCCTTCAACATCTGCGGCAACACGTTTATTACTCACTACACAACACATTAAAAAGAGGCACAATCACTGGGATATAACACACAGCCCCATTAGCCAGATAATTGCCCTGATCCCTGTAATGTGAGGAGGTTAATTTATTGTAATTTCTATTGACCCACGGTCGGTTCCCATATTCTGATTGGTAAATGTGACGTTCCGGAGTTCTTGCGACACCATCAGTCACTCCTGCTGCTGGGCAGGAACTTTCAAAATGACAACATTATTTATTCCCTTCCGAAACGTGACACAGCCATTACCAATCCACAAACTTAAAATAAATCAGGCAGGGGGGCACCTTTGTGTTATAAATAGGTACAGCAGTGGTTAGCATTGCTGCCTCACGGCGCCGAGGTCCCAGGTTCGATCCCGGCTCTGGGTCACTGTCCGTGTGGAGTTTGCACATTCTCCCCGTGTCTGCGTGGGTTTCGCCCCCACAACCCAAAGATGTGTCGGGTAGGTGGATTGGCCACGCTAAATTGCCCCCTAATTGGAAAAAATGAATTGGGTACTCTAAATTTGGTTTAGCACACTGGGCTAAATCGCTGGCTTTTAAAGCAGACCAAGCAGGCCAGCAGCATGGTTGAATTCCCGTACCAGCCTCCCCGAACAGGCGCCGGAATGTGGCGACTAGGGGCTTTTCACAGTAACTTCATTGAAGCCTACTGTATTGCGTACAGTTCTGGTCGCCTCATTATAGGAAGGACGTGGAAGCTTTGGAACGGGTGCAGAGGAGATTTACCAGGATGTTGCCTGGTATGGAGGGAAAATCTTATGAGGAAAGGCTGATGGACTTGAGGTTGTTTTCGTTAGAGAGAAGAAGGTTAAGAGGTGACTTAATAGAGGCATACAAAATGATCAGAGGGTTAGATAGGGTGGACAGTGAGAGCCTTCTCCCGCGGATGGAGGTGGCTAGCACGAGGGGACATAGCCTTAAATTGAGGGGTAATAGATATAGGACAGAGGTCAGAGGTGGGTTTTTTACGCAAAGAGTGGTGAGGCCGTGGAATGCCCTACCTGCAACAGTAGTGAACTCGCCAACATTGAGGGCATTTAAAAATTTATTGGATAAGCATATGGATGATAAGGGCATAGTGTAGGTTAGATGGCCTTTAGATTTTTTCCATGTCGGTGCAACATCGAGGGCCGAAGGGCCTGTACTGCGCTGTATCGTTCTATGTTCTATGTTCTATGTACTTGTGACAGTAAGCGATTTTCATTTTTATTTTCAAATTTAAAAATAAAATAGGTACAGAGTGAAAAAGCAAGCAGGTTTAATGCAGAATCTTGACAAATCACTCGCTGGGCATCAGGGCGGGGATGGGGCTGTAAAATGTGGCAAAGGGTTATCAAAAGTCCACTGGAAGATCCCCCCCCCACCTCCCCCCTCCACTCCCCCACATGCCCGGAGGGTGGGGCCATAGAATTCTTCCCCTTGTGTCCCAACTCTGGGCTCGACACGTCCCTCCCTAACAGCACGCTGGGTGTTCCTACATCACAGGGACTGCAGCGGTTCAACGCGGCAGCTCACCACCACCTTCCCAAGGGCCATGAGGGATGGGCGACATCGCCTGGCCCAGCCCAGCAACACTCAATTCCCAGAAAGAACAACTATTGTTCCGAGCAGATGGAGCATTTCCAAAAAGAAATCTTACGTGAGGTCATCGTCAGTGAGATCATTTGCCAAACATAGTACGGATTGGGCAGCTCGTGATTCACCAGCCAATTACCTCAGTCTTTCATTCTGTCACTGCTAACCAATCATTTCTCAGTCGAGACACAATCCTTTCTCAAAGATGTGACTGCAGAGGGAATAGATTAATAACATAACTTTCTCTCTCAGTCTTTCTCTCCGTTCCTCACTCTCTCTATCCCTCTGGGAGTGAGCTAACCCCTTGCTGTGTGTCTGTGCAGTGAAATAACAGCAGGAAATGATATCTAAACAGTAACTTTAATGGACGAAAATGTGCCCGGGTGTGTCATAGCCGTGGAAATCAGAAGAAACAGACACCAAGCCACAGAGATGTGAGCTGGAACCTTCCGGTTGTCCACACCGGTGGGATCCTCTAGTCCCTCCGACGGTGCCCCCTTGCCGGGGGGTTCTTGGCGGAGAGGGGTGCGGTCAATCGGACCCCCCATTGACAATGGCAGGACCAGAATATCCCGTCACCGGTCAATGCCTGGCCAGCTCCCGCCGCCATGAAACACCCGGCGGGTCGTGGGGGAAATTCCTGCCCGACAGGATCAAGTATTTTCTCAAAGAAAAGGTTTTAAGGGACAACTTAAAGGTGGAGAGAGAGGTGGAGAGAGAGGGGTGGAGAGAGCGATGGAGGGAGTGATGGAGGGAGGGAGCGAGAGGTGGAGAGAGAGGTCGAGGGAGGTGGAGAGGGAGAGGTGGAGAGAGAGGTGGAGAGAGAGAGGTGGCGAGAGCGAGGGAGAGTGATGGAGGGAGGGAGAGAGAGGTGGTGAGAGAGGTGGAGAGAGGGGTGGAGGGAGCGACGGAGAGGGAGAGAAGGAGAGAGCGGTGGAGAGAGGGAGGTGGAGAGAGAGGTGGAGGGAGGGTGGAGGGAGGGTGGAGGGAGCGATGGAAGGAGGTGGAGAGAGAGGTGAAGAGAGATGGAGAGAGGTGGAGAGAGAGGTGAAGAGAGATGGAAAGAGGTGGAGAGAGAGGTCGAGGGAGCGACGGAGAGGGAGGTGGAGAGAGAGGTGGAGAGAGAGGTGGGGAGAGAGGTGGAGAGAGAGAGGGGTGGAGAGAGAGGTGGAGGGAGAGGTGGAGGGGGGTGATGGAGGGAGGTGGAGAGAGAGATGGAGGGAGATGGAGAGTGGAGAGAGAGCGATGTAGAGAGAGCGATGGTGAGAGAGCGATGGTGAGAGAGCGATGGAGAGAGAGCGATGGAGAGAGAGCGATGGAGAGAGCGATGGAGAGAGAGAGCGATGGAGAGAGAGCGATGGAGAGAGAGCGATGGAGAGAGAGCTATTGGAGAGAGAGCGATGGAGAGAGAGCAATGGTGATAGAGCGATGGAGAGAGAGCGGTGGAGAGAGAGCGATGGAGAGAGAGCGATGGAGAGAGAGGTGGAGAGAGCGATGGAGAGAGAGCGATGGAGAGAGAGCGATGGTGAGAGAGCGATGGAGAGAGGGGTGGAGAGAGCGATGGAGAGAGAGCGATGGAGAGAGAGACGATGGAAAGAGAGCGATGGAGAGAGAGCGATGGAGAGAGAGACGATGGAGAGAGAGACGATGGAGAGAGAGACGATGGAGAGAGAGCGATGGGGAGAGAGCGATGGAGAGAGAGCGATGGAGAGAGCGTGATGGAGAGAGAGACGATGGAGAGAGAGCGATGGAGAGAGAGACGATGGAGAGAGAGACGATGGGGAGAGAGACGATGGAGAGAGAGCGATGGAGAGAGCGATGGAGAGAGAGCGATGGAGAGAGCGATGGAGAGAGCGATGGAGAGAGAGCGATGAAGAGGGAGAGGTGGAAAGAGAGCGATGGAGAGAGAGCGATGGTGAGAGAGCGATGGAGAGAGAGCGATGGAGAGAGAGCGATGGGGAGAGAGCGATGGGGAGAGAGCAATGGAGAGAGAGCGATGGTGAGAGAGCGATGGAGAGAGAGCGATGGAGAGAGAGCGATGGAGAGAGAGCGATGGAGAGAGAGCTATTGGAGAGAGAGCGATGGAGAGAGAGCAATGGTGAGAGAGCGATGGAGAGAGAGCGATGGAGAGAGAGCGATGGAGAGAGAGGTGGAGAGAGAGCGATGGAGAGAGAGCGATGGAGAGAGAGCGATGGAGAGAGAGCGATGGAGAGAGGGGTGGAGAGAGCGATGGAGAGAGAGCGATGGAGAGAGAGGTGGAGAGAGCGATGGAGAGAGAGCGATGGAGAGAGAGCGATGGGGAGAGGGGTGGAGAGAGCGATGGAGAGAGAGTGATGGAGAGAGAGACGATGGAAAGAGAGCGATGGAGAGAGAGCGATGGAGAGAGAGACGATGGAGAGAGAGACGATGGAGAGAGAGACGATGGAGAGAGAGCGATGGGGAGAGAGCGATGGAGAGAGAGCGATGGAGAGAGCGATGGAGAGAGAGACGATGGAGAGAGAGCGATGGAGAGAGAGACGATGGAGAGAGAGATGATGGGGAGAGAGAGCGATGGAGAGAGCGATGGAGAGAGAGCGATGGAGAGAGCGATGGAGAGAGAGCGATGAAGAGGGAGATGTGGAAAGAGAGCGATGGAGAGAGAGCGATGGTGAGAGAGCGATGGAGAGAGAGTGATGGAGAGAGAGCGATGGAGAGATAGCGATGGGGAGAGAGCGATGGAGAGAGAGCGATGGAGAGAGAGCGATGGTGGGAGAGCGATGGAGAGAGAGCGATGGAGAGAGAGCGATGGAGAGAGCGATGGAGAGAAAGCGATGGAGCGAGAGCATGATGGAGAGAAAGATGGAGAGGGTTAGGTTCTGTGGCCAGCACCTTAAACAGCGTTCTGGGGGAAACCATCCAGCCACAGAAAATACTTCCCTCTGTCATAAAAAGCCAAACAATCTTTTTTCCTCCAAATCCTTTACAAATGAACGGTTAGACCCCAGTGGGGAGGGTGTGCGGAGGAGATTTACTGGAATGGGAGCAGGGATGAGGGATTTCAGTTAATGTGGAGAGACTGGAGAAACTGGGATTGTTCTCCTTGGAGCAGAGAAGGTTCAGAGGAGATTGAATCGAGGTGTTCAAAATCAGCAAGAGTTTTGATGGAGTAAATGAGGAGAAAGTGTTTCCAGTGACAGGAGGGAGGGTAACCAGAGGGACACAGATTGAAGAGAATGGGTAAAAGAAGCAGAGGGGGAGATGAGGAGAATGTTTTTTACCCAGCGAGTTGTTGTGATCTGGAAGGTGCTGCCTGAAAGATTCAATAATAACTTTCCAAAGGGATTTGTATTAATGGTTGTAAAGGAAAAAATAATTATTGAAAAAATAGGAGAGCTCCAGGGAAAGATCTCTTACAAATTGTATAGCTTTCAAAGAGCTGTCATTGGCATAATGAAACAAAAGGCCTCCTTCTGTGCTTCAAGATACTGAAGCGATGAATGTCTATACGCAGCAAGACCTGGGCACTGTTCAGCATTTGTGCCACACAAGTGCCAGGCAATGGCCACCTCAAGTGGGAATCTCAACATCGCCTCTTGACATTCAATGGCATTGCCATCGCTGAATCCCCCACTATCAACATCCTGGGGGTGACCATGAACCAGAAACTGAACTGGACTAGTCATACAAGTCATGTGACTACAAGATTAGGTCAAAGGCTGGGAGTCCTATGGCGAATAACTCAACTCCTGACCCCCTCCCCCCCTCCCCCCCCCCCGCCCGCCAAAGCCTGTCCACCATCTACAAGGCACAAGTCAGGAGTGTGATGGAATACTCTCCACTTGCCTGGATGAATGCAGCTCCAACAACACTCAAGAAGTCTAAATCAGGGTCACTCTGGTTGTGTGTGAATACACAGAGTATAGTGAATAGGATTGGGGATTTACAGGAACAGATGCTTGCAGGGAGATGGTGGGTAGTGGTAGTGTCACTGGACTAGTAATCCAGAGACACAGAGTAATGCCAGGTTCAAATCCCGCCTCTGCAGATGGTGACATTTTAATTCAATTTTTAAAAATATGGAATTAAAGTCTAATGATGACCATGAAACCATTGTCAATTCTCGTAAAAACCCATCTGGGTCACTAATGTCCTTTAGGGAAGGAAATCTGCCGTCCTTACCCGGTCTGGCCTACATGTGACTCCAGACCCACAGCAACGTGCTTGACTCTTAACTGCCCCTCAAGGGCAATGAGGGACGGGCAATAAATGCTGGCACAGCCGGCAACGCCCACATCCCATGAACCAATAAAAAAAAGATTACATTGTGGAAAAATGATGCTGTGGCGATAACAGAAACATGGCTCAAGGAAGGTGTTCAGAAAGATAAGAAGGGAAGAAGAGGGGGAGGGTTGTTGGTATTGGTTAAGTGCTGGAGAAAGAGGATGTCCCAGAGGGTTCAATCTATTTAGCTGGAACTAAGGAACAAAAAGGCTGCAATGACATTGCTGGGTGTAATGTCGAGATCGCCAAGTAGATCGGTGTCAGTGGGGGAACATTTAGGAGACAATGATCATTGTAAGATTTAGGGTGATGGTAGAAAAGGACAATGGACAATCCGGAGTATGAATAATTAACTGGGGGAGAGCCAACTTCAATGGGGCAAGAATGGAGCTGGGCTGGATAGTCTGGAACCTAAGGTTAGGGGAACAAAATGTAGCTGGTTAATGAAGCTGCCTTCAAAAAGAAATGGTTTGGCCAGAGTCACGGTATAGTCCCTCAAAAGGGAAGTTCAGGCAAACAAACCAGAGCTTCCTGGAAGAAGTAAGAGTTAGAAATTAAGATAAAGACGAAAACGTGTGTTTATGGCAGTTGTCAGATAGAAGATCCAGTTGAGAACCAAGAGGAATAGAGATGGTCCAGAGGAGAGGTGAAAATGCTCATTTGGGAAGTGAAGGTGGATTATGAGAGAAGAAATAGAAATGGTAAGGGTGGTGAAAAAGGTCACGCAGTGGTTAGCACTGTTGCTTCACAGCTCCAGGATCCCAGTTTCGATTCCTGGCTTGGGTCACTGTCTGTGCGGAGTCTGCACGTTCTCCCCGTGTCTGCAACAAATGGGAACCCGCCACCTGGAGGTTTCCCTCCCAAGCTACTCACCTCCCCAACTAGGAAATATATCGGCCGTTCCTTCACTGTCGCTGGGGCAACATCCTGGAACACCCTCCCTAACAGCACAGTGGGTGTACCTACACCTCAGGGACTGCAGCGGTTCAAGAAGGCGCCTCACCCCCACCTTCTCAAGGGGAAATTAGGGGTGGGCAGTAAATGCTGACCTGACTAGCGACACCCAAAGCCCCTGAAAGAATTCAAAAAATGATTGACTTTCAAATTGTGTGGTGTGTTCAGCTCCCCTGACGTTGATCATTGTTTTGAGTGGCTGATTTCATTTCCTCTGCTCTCTCTCCCTTCACTGCGTTTGTGCTAAACTGCTCTTAATTGGATCCTGATATTTACAGCTGCTCTTCCATGGACGAAGTTAATCGAGGGATGCCATTTGCCATTAGTGGATTGATTGTAAATTAATGCAAGCTTCAATTAAAATCGCAGTTCTCGTTGGCTAAGTTGATCATTATCATGGCGATGGGCTTCTGAATTCAATAAAAATGCCAATTCCTCACAAATAGATGCAATAGAAACATGGAAAGTAGCAGCAGGAGGAGGCCATTCAGCCCTTCGAGCCTGCTTCACCATTCATTATGACCATTATAGCTTGATTCTGCCTCCTCTCATAACCTTTGACCCCCTTCTCCCCAAGTGCTATGTCTAACTGCTTCTTCATTTTGGCCTCAACTACTTCCTGTGGTGGAGGTACCAGCCTCCCCGGACAGGCGCTGGAATGTGGTGACTAGGGGCTTTTCACAGTAACTTCATTTGAAGCCTACTCGTGACAATAAGCGATTTTCATTTCATTTTTCAGAATTCCACGGGCTCACCACTCTCTGGAGGAAGAAATTCCAACTCGTCTCTGTCCGAAATGGTTTACCCCGTATCCTCAGACTGTGACCCCTGGTTCTGGACACCCCCACCATCGGGAACATCTTCCCTGCATCTACCCTGGCCAGTCCTGTTAGAATTTTATAGGTTTCTATGAGTTCTTATGAACTCCAGCGAATAAAATCCTAACCAACTCAATCTCTGCTCATACGTCAGTCTCGTCATCCCAGGAATCATCCTGGTCCCCTTCATCAACTCTACCAGTTACATCCTCAAAGAATTCCAGTAGATTCATCAAGCATGATTTCCAGTGTATCCACTATTTTTTGGGCCACTTCCTTAAGTACTCCGAGATGTAGATTATCAGGCCCTGGGGATTTATCAGCCTTCAATCCCATCAGTTTCCCCGAAACCATTTCTCTACCAATTTTGATCTCCTCAGTTCCTCCTTCTCACCAAACCCTGCATTCCCCAACATTTCTGGTATCTGATTTATATCCTCATTTGTGAAGTCAGAGCCAAAGTATGTATTTGTTGCTCAGCCATTTCTTTGTCTCCTATTATACATTCCCCTGTTTCTGGCTGTAAGGGACCTACATTTGTCTTCACTCTTTCTCTTCACAAACCAATAGAAACTTTTACAGTCAGTTTTTATGTTTCCTTCAAACTTACTCCCACACTCTATTTTCCGCTTCTTGATCAATCCCTTGGTCCTTCTTTGCTGAATTCTAAACTGCTCCCAATCCTCAAACCTGGTGGGCGCGATTCTCCGCCCCCCACGCCGGGTGGGAGAATAGCGAGAGGGCCTCCCGACACTTTTCACGCCCTCCCGCTATTCTCCCCCCCCCCACCACGCCACGAATCGGCGCTTTTTACGGCAAGCGGCGATTCTCCGAGGCCGATGGGCCGAGGGGCCAGGCCTTCACGCCCGTTTCAACACGGCAGCAACCACACCTGCTCGCTGCCGTCGTGAAACGGGCACCAGATGCCCGTTTGTGGCATCTGGGGGCCCGATTGGCACGGCAGTACCACGGCCGTGCCAAGGGGGGCATAGGCCCACAATCGGTGCCCACCGATCGCGGGCCGTACTCTTTTCCCTCCGCCGCCTCGCAAGATCAAGCCGCCACGTCTTGCGGGGCGGCTGAGGGAAAAGACACCAACTGCGCATGCGCGGGTTGCCGTTGTCCAACCTGCGCACGCGCAGCCGATGTCATCGGTCGCGTCAGCCGGCGTGACGCTTGACGTGCGGCCTTGACGACCGTCGTCAAGGCCGCGCCGCCGTGACGCACTGCTGTGTCCCGGCCAAGGTGAATTCCTCAGTGAAAAACATTGTCGTTTTGGGGGCTTGCTGTGCACAAATTGACTTCCTCCATTATCACAGTGACTACACCTCGAAAGTACTTCACTGGCGGCAAAGCACTCTGAAAATATCCTGACGGTGTGAAAGGTGCTTTATAAACGCAGGATCATTCTCACCTCTTGGGCAGTGTGTTAAGAGGGATTAAGTATTGGCCGGGACACAGGGAGATGGAGACACAGTACACAGAAATATGGGACACGGGACACTGGAAGTACACACAGAACACTGGGGCACAGTAAGTAGATACTGGGGCACAGGAAGTAGACACTGGGGCACAGGAAGTTGACTCTGGGGCACAGGAAGTAGACACTGGGGCACAGGAAGTAGACACTGGGGCACAGGAAGTAGACACTGGGGCACAGGAAGTTGACTCTGGGGCACAGGAAGTAGACACTGGGGCACAGGAAGTAGACACTGGGGCACAGGAAGTAGACACTGGGGCAAAGGACACAGGGACACTGAAAGTAGACACTGGGTACTGAGACACAGGGACACTGGAAGTAGACACAGGACACTGGGACACAGGATGTAGACACTGGACACTGGGGCACAGGAAGTAGACTCTCAGACACAGGAAGTAGACACTGGGGCTCAGGAAGTAGACTCTCAGACACAGGAAGTAGACACTGGGGCACAGGAAGTAGACTCTCAGACACAGGAAGTAGACACTGGGGCACAGGAAGTAGACTCTCAAACACAGGAAGTAGACTCTCAGACATGGGAAGTAGACTTTGGGGCACAGGAAGTAGACTCTGGGGCACAGTAAGTAAACACTGGGGCACAGGAAGTAGACTCTGGACACTGGGGCACAGGAACAAGACACTGGGGCACAGGAAGTAGACACTGGACACTGGGAAACAGGATGTAGACACTGGGACACAGGATGTAGACACAGAACACTGGGGCACAGTAAGTAGATACTGTACACAGGACATAGACACTGGGACACAGGAAGTAGACACTGGGACACAGGAAGTAGACACTGGGGCACAGGAAGTAGACTCTGGGGCACAGGAAGTAGACACTGGGGCACAGTAAGTAGACACTGAGGCACAGGAAGTAGACACTGGAGCACAGGAAGTAGACTCTGGGGCACAGTAAGTCGACACTGGGGCACAGGAAGTAGACTCTGGGGCACAGTAAGTAAACACTGGGGCACAGGAAGTAGACACTGGGGCACAGAAAGTAGACACTGTGACACATGAAGTAGACACTGGGGCACAGAAAGTAGACACCGGGGCACAGGAAGTAGACACTGGGGCACAGAAAGTAGACACTGTGGCACATGAAGTAGACACTGGGGCACAGAAAGTAGACACTGTGGCACAGGATGTAGACACTGATGCACAGGAAGCAGATTCTGGACACTTTTCAGACAGAGATGAGGAGAATTTATTTTCCCTCAGAAGGTTGTTAGCTCTTCCTGCTCATGAAAAGGTTCCCAACACCTTTCAACAAGATAAGATCCCTCTCCACCTAAATGACACCTCCTGTTACGACCTGATCTTTCCAGCTTTTCCTCTTTCACTCCATCCCGCCCTCCAACCTCTCCTTTAAAGCTCACCAGGAGTCTCTTAAAGGTTCTATCCATCTTCTCAAGGACCTGGGTCCTCATCAGCCTCCAGCTCAGTAATCCGTCCCTCAATCATTCATACTGTGATCCTTCATTCCAATGCAAGCCACAAGGTTCAACTCCACTTGAGGAATTTTCAGAAGGAGGGAGATCCACTCCCAAACGGTAACCCGCCTGATTTCTGGCTGTAATCCTCTGGGATTACTGACAGCAGCCAATATCATCAGAGTTTTACTTCCAGTAAATGCTGTATCTTGGACTGTGGAGGCAGCCACAAGACAATTTTAAACACATGTTTGGGACAATTTTCAAAAGGATACAGGAGTAGGATCTGGGAGTTTGTGTACACAGGCCGCTGGATGTGAAAGAACAAATTGATTACTCTGTTGGAAAAGTATTTGGAATCCTGGGCTTTATAAATAGTGTCAAAAAAGTACAAAATCAATAAACATTTATGAATCATTGCATAGTGCTCCCAGCTGGATGATTGTGTCCAGCTCTGGGCTCCACACTTTAGGGAGGATGTCACGGCCTTGGAGAGGGTGCGGAGGAGATTTCCTGGAATGGGAGCAGGGATGGGGGATTTCAGTTAATGTGGAGAGACTGGAGAAGCTGGGATTGTTCTCCTTGGAGCAGAGAAGGTTCAGAGGAGATTGAACCGAGGTGTTCAAAATCACAAAGGCTTTTGATAGGGTAAATAAAGAGAGACTGTTTCTGGAAGGGTTGGGAACTTTTTGGAAATATATCGCTGTTCCTTCACTGTCGCTGGGTCAAAATCCTGGAACTCCCTCCCTAACAGCACAGTGGGTGTGCCTACACCTCAGGGACTGCAGCGGGTTCAAGGCAGCAGCTCACCACCACCTTCTGAAGGGCAACTAGGGATGGGCAACAAATGCTGGCCTAACCAGTGACCCCCCCCCCCCACTGGAGCAACATGAAGAGAGTGATTTTTGGCGAGACTTTGATTTGATTTGATTTGATTTATTATTGTCACATGTATTAATATACAGGGAAAAGTATTGTTTCTTGCATGCTGTACAAACAATGCATACCGTACATAGGGAAGGAAGGAGAGACTGCAGAATATAATGTTACAGTTATAGCAAGGTGTAGAGAAAAGATCAACTTAATACGAGGTAGGTCCATTCAAAAGTCTGATGGCAGTAGGGAAGAAGCTGTTTTTGAGTCGGTTGGTACATGACCTCAAACTTTGGTATCTTTTTCCTGACGGGAGAAGGTGGAAGAGAGTATGTCCGGGGTGCGTGGGGTCCTTAATTATGCTGACTGCCTTTCTGAGGCAACGGGAATTATAGACAGAGTCGATGGATGGGAGGCTGGTTTGTGTGATGGACTAGGCTACATTCACAACCTTTTGTAGTTTCCTGCGGTCTTGGGCAGAGCAGGTTCCATACCGAGCTGTGATACAACCAGAAAGAATGCTTTACAGCGCAGTACAGGCCCTTCGGCCCTTGATGTTGCGCCGACCTGTAAAACCACTCCAAAGCCCATCTACACTATTCCCTTATTGTCCATATGCCTATCCAATGACCATTTGAATGCGTTTAGTGTTGGCGAATCCACTACTGTTGCAGGCAGGGCATTCCACGCCCTTACTACTCTCTGAGTAAAGAACCTACCTCTGACATCTGTCCTATATCTATCTCCCCTCAATTTAAAGCTACGTCCCCTCGTGCTGGACATCACCATCCGAGGAAAAAGGCTCTCACTGTCCACCCTATCTAATCCTCTGATCATCTTGTATGCCCCAATTAAGTCACCTCTTAACATTCTTCTCTCCAACGAAAACAGCCTCAAGTCCCTCAGCCTTTCCTCATAAGATCTTCCCTCCATACCAGGCAACATCCTGGTAAATCTCCTCTGCACCCTTTCCAATGCTTCCACGTCCTTCCTATAATGCGGCGACCAGAACTGCACGCAATACTCCAAATGCGGCCGCACCAGAGTTTTGTACAACTGCAACATGACCTCATGGCTTAAACTCAATCCCTCTACCAATAAAAGCTAACACACCGTATGCCTTCTTAACAACCCTGTCAACCTGGGTGGCAACTTTCAGGGATCTATTGACATGGACACCAAGATCTCTCTGCTCGTCCACACTACCAAGAATCTTACCATTCGCCCAGTACTCTGTCTTCCTGTTATTCCTTCCAAAATGAATCACCTCACACTTTTCTGCATTAAACTCCATTTGCCACCTCTCAGCCCAGTTCTACAGCTTATCTATGTCCCTCTGTAACTTGTAACATCCTTCGGCACTGTCCACAACTCCACCGACTTTAGTGTCATCTGCAAATTTACTCACCCATCCTTCTACGCCCTCCTCCAGGTCATTTATAAAAATGACAAACAGCAGCGGCCCCAAAACAGATCCTTATGGTACACCACTAGTAACTGGACACCAGTCTGAACATTTCCCATCAACCACCACCCTATGTCTTCTATCAGCTAGCCAATTTCTGATCCAAATTGCTAAATCACCCTGAATCCCATGCCTCTGTATTTTCTGCAATAGCCTACCGTGGGGAACCTTATCAAACTGAAATCCATATACACCACATCAACTGCTTTACCCTCATCCACATGTTTGGTCACCTTCTCGAAGAACTCAATAAGGTTTGTGAGGCATGACCGACCCTTCACAAAACCATGTTGACTATCTCTAATCAAATTATTCCTTTCCAGATGATTATACATCCTATCTCTTATAAACCTTTCCAAGACTTTTCCCACAACAGAAGTAAGGCTCACTGGTCTATAGTTACCGGGGTTATCTCTACTCCCCTTCTTGAACAAGGGGTCAACAAGGGGGAAAAGTACAGAGAGTGGGTCAAAAAGGAGAACTCATTCAATAAGGCAGCTATCACGATGGGCCGAATGGCCACATTCTCTGCTGCAGTGTTCCAAACAATGAACAGCACAGCTGCTATCGCTGTTCTGAGATCCACGATGCAGAAAGTCGAGTCAGAAACAGTTAAACAGAGCAACTGAGTTCACTGTGGCCGTTCCTTTTGCCACACAATCCTTTCACATCTCCAGCTCAAATTCAGATTATTTCTGTGTGGGATGTCATTCATGTGAACTCTAGATGCCAATCAGCTCTGACCTCATGGGGCGTTCATAGAGTCAGCGAGTCGTACTGTGCAGAAAGGGCCCTTCGGCCCATCGAACCTGCACTGACAATAACTACCCCCTAATCTCACGTTAATCCCACTGAGCAGCACTTGTCCCATCCCTTGAATGTGAGGGTGTTTCAATTGTTCATCCAAGTGCTTTTTAAAGATTGTGAGGTTTCCAGCCTCCACTTCCTTGCCAGGCCGTGCATTCCAGATTCTCACCACCCTATGAGTGAATTTCTTTTTCTCAAATATTCTCAGAAGCGCCTGCCCCTCCCCCTAAAACAATGCCCCCTTGTGATTGGCCCCTCAACCACGGGGAATACCTGCTTCCTATTTACCCTGTCCAAACCCCTCATAATCCTATACACCTCAATCATACCCCCCTCACCCTTCTCTGCTCCAAAGAAAACAATCGCAGTCTATCCAGTCTCTCCTTATAGCTCCATCCTGGTGAATCTCCTCTGCACCCCCTCCAGTGCAATCACCTCCTTCCGATAGTGACATGACCAGAACGATACACGGTACTCCAGCTGTGGCCGAACCAACGTTCTGTACAGATCCAACATAACCTCCTTGCTCTGATATTCTGTGCCATGACTAATAAAGGCAAGTGGCCCAGATGCCTTCTCAACTACACTATTCACCTGCTCTGCCACCTTCAGGGATCAGTGAAGAAGTACACCAAGATCCCTCTGTTCCTCTGGGCTCCCAGTGTCCTGCCATTCATTGCATATTCCCTTTTCCTGTTTCTTCTTCCAAAGTGCATCAGCTCGCACTAATCAGGGTTAAACACCATCTGCCACTGCTCTGCCCGTCTGGCTAACCCGTCTATATAGAAAACAAAGTACAAAGAAAAGTACAGCACAGGAACAGGCCCTTCGGCCCTCCAAGCCTGTGCCGAACATGCTGCCCGTCTAAACTAAAATCTTATACACTTCCGGGGTCCGTATCCCTCTATTCCCATCCTATTCATGTATTTGTCAAGGTGCCCCTTAAACGTCACTATCGTCCCTGCTTCCACCACCTCCTCCGGCAGCGAGTTCCAGGCACCCACTACCCTCTGTGTAAAAAACTTGCCTCGTACATCACCTCGAAACCTTGCCCCTCGCGCCTTAAACCTACGCACCCGAGTAATTGATCCCTCTACCCTGGGAAAAAGCCTCTGACTATCCACTCTGTCTATGCCCCTCATAATTTTGTAGACCTCTATCAGGTCACCCCTCTTCCTGTAACCTACGGCACCTCTTCTTCACTGATAACCACCCTACCAATCTTGGTGTTATCTGAAAATTTAAGAATTATTCCCCCCACATTCTCGTTTAACTCATTTTCTAGATTTAACAAACAATAAGGGACGCAGCACTGATCCCTGCGGAGCGCCGCTGGACACAGGCCTCCAGTTACTCAAACAGCCTCGACCAACAGCCTTTGTGTCCGATGATTAAGGCAATTTGCACAATTTCTGCAGAACTCTGTTTCAGAATTTCTTTTGCTGGGAATTATCAACATCAAAGAGAGTCTCCTAAAGGGCACTTCACCTTCAAAATCACACCTGCGGTTCCAAAATTCGCTCTAAACTCAGTCGGAAGATTGAGAATTTAAAATCCATTCCACAGCCTACAACCCAAACACCAATCTAACAGGTCCAGACCCAGGAATGAGGGAGTGCTACACTGTCAGAGGGTCAGTACTGAGGGAGTGCTGCACTGTCAGAGGGTCAGTACTGAGGGAGTGCTGCACTGTCAGAGGGTCAGTACTGAGGGAGTGCCGCACAGTCAGAGGGTCAGTACTGAGGGAGTGCCGCACTGTCAGAGGGTCAGTACTGAGGGAGTGCTGCACTGTCAGAGGGTCAGTACTGAGGGAGAGCTGCACTGTCAGAGGGTCAGTACTGAGGGAGTGCTGCACTGTCAGAGGGTCAGTACTGAGGGAGTGCTGCACTGTCAGAGGGTCCGTACTGGGGGAGTGCTGCAGTGTCGGAGTGTCAGTGTTGAGGGAGTGCCGCACTGTCAGAGGGTCAGTATTGAGGGAGTGCCGCACTGTCAGAGGGTCAGTACTGGGGGAGTGCTGCACTGTCAGAGCGTCAGTACTGAGGGAGTGTTGCACTGTCAGAGGGTCAGTACTGAGGGAGTGCCGCATTGTCAGAGGGTCAGTACTAAGGGAATGCCGCACTGTCAGAGGGTCAGTACTGAGGGAGTGCTGCACTGTCAGAGGGTCAGTACTGAGGGAGTGCTGCACTGTCAGAGGGTCAGTACTGAGGGAGTGCCGCACAGTCAGAGGGTCAGTGATGAGGTAGTGCTGCACTGTCAGAGGGTCAGTACTGAGGGAGAGCTGCACTGTCAGAGGGTCAGTACTGAGGGAGTGCTGCACTGTCAGAGGGTCAGTACTGGGGGAGTGCTGCAGTGTCGGAGTGTCAGTGTTGAGGGAGTGCCGCACTGTCAGAGGGTCAGTATTGAGGGAGTGCCGCACTGTCAGAGGGTCAGTACTGGGGGAGTGCTGCACTGTCAGAGCGTCAGTACTGAGGGAGTGCTGCACTGTCAGAGGGTCAGTACTGAGGGAGTGCTGCACTGTCAGAGGGTCAGTACTGAGGGAGTGCTGCACTGTCAGAGGGTCAGTACTGAGAGAGTGCCGCACTGTCAGAAGGTCAGTACTGGGAGAGTGCAGCACTGTCAGAGGGTCAGTACTGAGGGTGAGCCGCACTGTCAGAGGGTCAGTACTGAGGGAGTGCTGCACTGTCAGAGGGTCAGTACTGAGGGAGTGCCGCACTGTCAGAGGGTCAGTACTGAGGGAGTGCCGCACTGTCAGTGGGTCAGTACTGAGGGAGTGCCGCACTGTCAGAGGGTCAGTACTGAAGAAGTGCCGCACTGTCAGAGGGTCAGTACTGAGGGAGTGCCGCACTGTCAGTGGGTCAGTACTGAGGGAGTGCCGCACTGTCAGAGGGTCAGTACTGAGGGAGTGCTGCACTGTCAGAGGGTCAGTACTGAGGGTGAGCCGCACTGTCAGAGGGTCAGTACTGAGGGAGTGCTGCACTGTCAGAGGGTCAGTACTGAGGGAGTGCTGCACTGTCAGAGGGTCAGTACTGAGGGAGTGCTGCACTGTCAGAGGGTCAGTACTGAGGGAGTGCCGCACTGTCAGAGGGTCAGTACTGAGGGAGTGCTGCACTGTCAGAGGGTCAGTACTGAGGGAGTGCCGCACTGTCAGAGGGTCAGTACTGAGGGAGTGCTGCACTGTCAGAGGGTCAGTACTGAGGGAGTGCTGCACTGTCAGAGGGTCAGTACTGAGGGAGTGCTGCACTGTCAGAGGGTCAGTACTGAGGGAGTGCCGCACTGTCAGTGGGTCAGTACTGAGGGAGTGCCGCACTGTCAGAGGGTCAGTACTGAAGAAGTGCCGCACTGTCAGAGGGTCAGTACTGAGGGAGTGCCGCACTGTCAGTGGGTCAGTACTGAGGGAGTGCCGCACTGTCAGAGGGTCAGTACTGAAGAAGTGCCGCACTGTCAGAGGGTCAGTACTGAGGGAGTGCTGCACTGTCAGAGGGTCAGTACTGAGGGTGAGCCGCACTGTCAGAGGGTCAGTACTGAGGGAGTGCTGCACTGTCAGAGGGTCAGTACTGAGGGAGTGCTGCACTGTCAGAGGGTCAGTACTGAGGGAGTGCTGCACTGTCAGAGGGTCAGTACTGAGGGAGTGCCGCACTGTCAGAGGGTCAGTACTGAGGGAGTGCTGCACTGTCAGAGGGTCAGTACTGAGGGAGTGCCGCACTGTCAGAGGGTCAGTACTGAGGGAGTGCTGCACTGTCAGAGGGTCAGTACTGAGGGAGTGCTGCACTGTCAGAGGGTCAGTACTGAGGGAGTGCTGCACTGTCAGAGGGTCAGTACTGAGGGAGTGCCGCACTGTCAGTGGGTCAGTACTGAGGGAGTGCCGCACTGTCAGAGGGTCAGTACTGAAGAAGTGCCGCACTATCAGAGGGTCAGTACTGAGGGAGTGCCGCACTGTCAGTGGGTCAGTACTGAGGGAGTGCCGCACTGTCAGAGGGTCAGTACTGAAGAAGTGCCGCACTGTCAGAGGGTCAGTACTGAGGGAGTGCTGCACTGTCAGAGGGTCAGTACTGAGGGTGAGCCGCACTGTCAGAGGGTCAGTACTGAGGGAGTGCTGCACTGTCAGAGGGTCAGTACTGAGGGAGTGCTGCACTGTCAGAGGGTCAGTACTGAGGGAGTGCCGCACTGTCAGAGGGTCAGTACTGAGGGAGTGCCGCACTGTCAGAGGGTCACTGTTGAGGGAGTGCTGCACTGTCAGAGGGTCACTGTTGAGGGAGTCCTGCAT
Organism: Scyliorhinus canicula; assembly: GCF_902713615.1. Lineage (NCBI taxonomy): Eukaryota > Metazoa > Chordata > Chondrichthyes > Carcharhiniformes > Scyliorhinidae > Scyliorhinus > Scyliorhinus canicula. The sequence goes on from NC_052149.1 coordinate 4,099,610, forward strand.
AAGACCATAAAACGTGGGAGTAGAAGTAAACCCTTCAGCCCATCGACTGATTGCTGTGATAATCCTCAACCCCACTTTACCAGCTTATCCCCATTAAGCTTCATTGTGTTACTGATGAAGAATCTGTCTATCCCAGCCTTACTGCACTGCCAGACGTGCTACTGTTCCGATGCGGATTGCTACTGCACCTCCATCTGTTCTTGCAGATGCGTGGAGAATATCTGACAGCCTCCATTTCAATGGACAAGAGGGAAGTTTTCCCCTGTGTGCTGGGGCCATATTTATCCTGTAACCAACCTCACTGAAACATATTAACTTCTCATTTTCCAAATGGGAAAGGGCTTCGGAAATCAGAAGCACAAAGGGACTTGGGAGTCCTTGTCCAAGATTCTCTTACGGTTAATGTGCAGTTTCAGTCGGCAGTTAGGAAGGCAAATGCAATATTAGCATTCATGTCAAGAGGGCTAGAATACAAGAGCAGGGATGGACTTCTGAGTCTGTATAAGGCTCTGGTCAGACCCCATTTGGAGCATTGTGAGCAGTTTTGGGCCCTGTATCTAAGGAAGGATGTGCTGGGGCCTTGGAAAGGATCCAGAGGAGGTTCACAAGAATGATCCCTGGAATGAAGAACTTGTCATAGACTTAGACATAGAACATACAGTGCAGAAGGAGGCCATTCGGCCCATCGAGTCCGCACTGACCAACTTAAGCCCTCACTTCCACCCTATCCCCACAACCCCATAACCCCTCCTAACCTTTTTTGGTAACTAAGGGCAATTTATCATGGCCAATCCACCTAACCTGCACATCTTTGGACTGTGGGAGGAAGCCGGAGCACCCGGAGGAAAACCACGCACACATGGGGAGGATGTGCAGACTCCGCACAGACTGACCCAGCGGGGAATCGACCCTGGGACCCTGGCGCTGTGAAGCCACAGTGCTATCCACTTGTGCTACCATGCTGCCCAGGAATGTCGAATGAGGAATGGTTGAGGACTCTGGATCTGTACGCGTTGGAGTTTGGAAGGATGAGGGGGGAATCTTATTGAAACTTACAGGATACTGCGAGGCCTGGATAGATTGGACGTGGAGAGGATGTTTCCACTTGTCGGAAAATCTAGAACCAGAGGACACCATCTCAGACTAAAGGGACGATCCTTTAAAACAGAGATGAGGAGGAATTTCTTCAGCCAGAGGGTGGTGAATCTGTGGAACTCTTTGCCGCAGAAGGCTGTGGAGGCCAATTCACTGAGTGTCTTTAAGACAGAGATAGATAGGTTCTTGATTAATAAGGGGATCAGGGGTGATGGGGAGAAGGCAGGAGAATGGGGATGAGAAAATATCAGCCATGATTGAATGGTGGAGCAGACTCGATGGGGCGAATGGCCTAATTCTGCCCCAATGTCTTCTGGTCATTATCACGTTGCTCTTTGTGGGATCTTGCTTGCTGCCCCGTTTCCCACATTGCAACACTTCACATGGAGGCAAGAGGCTGTTTAGCACAGGGCTAAATCGCTGGCTTTGAAAGCAGACCAAGGCAGGCCAGCAGCACGGTTCAATTCCCGTAACAGCCTCCCCGAACAGGCGCCGGAATGTGGCGACTAGGGGCTTTTCACAGTAACTTCATTTGAAGCCTACTCGTGACAATAAGCAATTTTCATTTCATTTTCATTTGGCCGTGAGGTGCTGAGCATGTGAAAGGCGAAAAAAAATGCAAACCTTTCTCCCTTTACCACAATCTCCGATATCCTGAACTCTTTCTGTGCAGCCAACACTGGTAAACACACTGACACCATCTCAAATCCATGCCCCGACATCTTGCACTCTGCCAAATGTCAACTCTCTCAAACCATCTGTTTCACTGGAAACGTGTGAACAGGAACAGTGCTGCCTGCCCACACACCTACACACTGGCACTTATAATCCTGTAAGCGCCCTAAAAATAACCTCACTCCGAAGCACACCACATGTGCATTCATTTCTAATACTCTGCTTAACCACAGACCATTACGGAAAGGAATATTACTGGAGCCTGGTGGTTTGAATTTATTTGTTAGCTATCGTTCCTGGCGTTAAGGGATAAACTCTTCCCACAATTATAACAGCAATTGCTTTCCAAATGGTTGATTCGCCAGGAAAGAGTCAAGTTCAAATGAAGCACCGAGATATCTCATCCCAATGCGACATATTACACAGCACAGAAACAGGCCATTCAGCCCACTCTTACGCTGGTGTTTCTGCTCCACACACGAGTCTTCACTCCCCCGTTTCAACTCACCCAATCAGCAGATCTTTCATTTCTTTCTCCCTCGTGTTTATCAGCTTCTCTCTAAATGTATTCTTTTATTCTTTCACGGGGTGTGCTTAGCCCAGCATTTGTTGCCCATCCCTAGTTGCCCTTCAGAAGGTGGCCTTCTTGAACCGCTGCAGCCCCTGAGGAGTAGGTACACCCACTGTGCTGTTAGGGAGGGAGTTCCAGGATGTTGCCCCAGTGACAGTGAAGGAACGGCCGATATATTTCCCAGTCAGGGTGGTGAGTGACTTGGAGGGGAACCTCCAGGTGGTGGGGTTCCCAGGTATCTGCTGCTCCTGTCCTTCGATGGTGGTGGGTCATGTGTTTGGAAGGTGCTGCCGAAGGAATGGTACACACGGCTGCTGCCGTGTGTCGATGTTGGAGGGAGTGAATGTTAAGCTTCTTGAATGTTGGAGCTGCACTCATCCAGGCAAGTGGAGAGTATTCCATTACATTCCTGACTTGTGCCGTGTAGATGGTGGACAGTCTTCTTCGGGGGGGGGGGGGGGGGGGAGGTGTTGCTGGTGGCCACAGTATTAATGTGGCTGGGTCCAGTTCAGTTTCTGATCAATGGTAACCCCCAGGATGTTGATAGTGGGGGATTCAGCGATGGTAATGCCATTGAATGTCAAGGGGCAATGGTTAGATCCTCTCTTGTAGGAGATGGACATTCCCTGTACTGCGTGTGGTTTGAATATTGCTTACCACTTCCCAACCCAAGCCTGGATATTGTCCAGGATTTTCTGCATTTGAGGAGTCACGGGTGGTACTGAAAATTTCGCAATCGTAGAAACATAGAAATTAGGAGCCGGAAGTGGCCATTCGGCCCTTCGAGCCTGCTCGCTAGTCAATATGGTCATAGCTGATCCTCCATTTCAATGCCATATTCCTACTATTTCCCCATATCCCTTGATGCCACGAAAATGTAAAATATTCGGTGCGCTCTAACGGTCTCGTCGCCCCTGACTCAGGACGTAACGAGGCCGGTAAATCTCACGAGAGGCCCCGTGCGAGATTTACAACACTTGTTATGCCTCACACAATCTAAGGGGATCTTGTGATCTCCCGATCACCAGGCAGACCACACCCAAGTACCTTTGGTCCATGTTTATGGAAGCCACTGCTAAACGGCGCACACTTAGGTTCTAAGGTTAACGGCAACCTCAATGGGCAGGATCCCAGGTCAACTCACCTGATGAAGGAGCTACGCTCCGAAAGCTAGTGATTCCAAACAAACCTGTTGGGACTTTAACCTGGTGTTGTATCCAAAATGGTCTAACTGTTGGAGGGGGACAGCCACACTACCTGCCTTCCTCTACTCTGCCTGCTGGTCACCCATTCCCTTTCTGCCTGTTCAGTCTTTACCTGCGTAGTGACCATCTCACTGAACATGCTTTCCATGACACTCTCCGCATCGCGGATGCTCCCCAGTGAGTCTACCCACCTCTCCAACACTACACTTAGCCAGTAGCTGCAGTTGGACTCATTTCCTGCACATGTCGTCACCAGGGACACTGGAGGTGTCCATGGCTTCCCACATATTGCAGGAGAAGGTATCCATGGCTTCCCACATATTGCAGGAGAAGGTGTCCACGGCTTCCCACATATCGCAGGAGAAGAATATCACAGGTGCACATCACGGGTCAATCATCAGTGAACATCCCCACTTCTGATTGAGAAGGTCCATTGCTGAAGCAGCTGAAGATGGCTGGGCCGAGGACACGACCCTGAGGAACACCTGCAGTGATGTCCTGGAGCTGAGATGATTAACGTCCAACAACCACAACCATCTTCCTTTGTGCCGGGTATGACTCCGACCAATGGAGAGTTATCCCCCCATTTCACATGGACTCCAGTTTAGCTCGGGCTCCTTGATGCCGCACTCGGTCAAATGCCTTGATGTTGAGGGCAGTCACTCTATCTCACCTCTTGAGTTCAGCTCTTTCGGCCTGTTTGAACCACGGCTGTAATGAGGTCAGGAGCTGAGTGACCCTGGCGGAACCCAAACTGAGTGTCTGTGAGCAGGTTATTGCTGAGTAAGTGCCGCTTGATAGCTCTGTTGATGACTCTGTAGCCATCTGGGATGGCCACTTCCAACTAGGTACAGAGAAACCTGCAAAGTCTGGTGGGTAAAATGGACAAGCCAAGACTCAGACAGGCTCTGAGCCTGAAATGCATATTTGTTAGCAAGAAGCCCAGACAGTATTAAAACTCCGTCCAATTAGCATTTTAATGGGGCCGATTAACATTTGATGGCCCATCTTCACCAAAACAAAGGACTGGTACTCAAGCAACCGGGACAGTCCCAGACATTTCAGCGCCACTACCTGTTCAGGGGACGCAACAGGTAAACAACGGGGTCAGTGACCGCTTGGGACACGGCCAGCCATCCAGATCCCCGCCCACTTATTGGCTAAGGAATCGAGCAGAGTGATCAGGGATCACCCAATTAGTGGGGCCCAAACTGAAGGACCACCCAAAAGAGCGCGGAAACCCCCAAGTATAAGAAGAAGAGTTTGCCACATGTTCGTTGTCTCTTGGCCTTGGTACCCCGGTCACGGCCATCTCCAATTGCAGCAACACCAAAAGCAAGTCCAAGTTCAACGCTCGCTACCAGATGGATGATCCCAGCTGAGCAGCAGTTACTCCTTCGAACCCGAGAGATCCAGAATCAAACAGCAGCCACTGTTTCTCTGACCTAAGCCAGGTGCCCAAAGTCAAGTACAGGTTGTTTTAGTCGATTGGTGTAGTTAACTAGTAGCGTTTATGTTGCATGACTAATTGTGTGTGAATAAAGTACCCTTGAGTTTGAACTAACTAACTGGTGTTTGGCTCTTTGATCAATAGCCGGTTAAAGCTTGTGGTGGTATCAAAGAAAGAACAAAGAAAAATTACGGCACAGGAACAGGCCCTTCGGCCCTCCAAGCCTGCGCCGATCCAGATCCTCTATCTAAAACTGTTGCCTATTTTCTAAGGATCTGTATCCCTCTGCTCCCTGCCCATTCATGTATCTGTCTAGATACATCTTAAATGATGCTATCGTGCCCGCCTCTACCACCTCCGCCGGCAATGCGTTCCAGGCACCCACCACCCTCTGCGTAAAGAACTTTCCACGCATATCTCCCTTAAACTTTCCCCCTCTCACCTTGAACTTGTGACCCCTAGTAACTGAGTTCCTCACTCTGGGAAAAAGCTTCTTGCTATCCACCCTGTCCATACCTCTCATGATTTTGTAGACCTCAATGAGGTCCCCCCTCAACCTCCGTTTTTCTAATGAAAATAATCCTAATCTACTCAACCTCTCTTCATATCTAGCGCCCTCCATACCAGGCAACGTCCTGGTGAACCTCCTCTGCACCTTCTCCAAAGCATCCACATCCTTTTGGTAATGTGGTGACTAGAACTGTACTCAATATTCCAAATGTGGCCGAACCAAAGTCTTATACAACTGTAACATGACCTGCCTACTCTTGTACTCAATACCACTTCCGATGAAAGCAAGCATGCTGTATGCCTTCTTGACCACTCTATCGACCTGCGTTGCCACCTTCAGGGTACAATGGACCTGAACACCCAGATCTCTCAGTGCATCAATTTTCCCCAGGGCTCTTTCATTTACCGTATAGTTCGCTCTTGAATTGGATCTTCCAAAATGCATCACCTCGCATTTGCCCGGATTGAACTCCATCTGCCATTTCTCCGCCCAACTCTCCAATCTATCTATATTCTGCTTTATTCTCTGACATTCTCCTTCACTATCTGCTACTCCACCAATCTTAGTGTCATCTGCAAACTTGCTAATCAGACCACCTATACCTTCCTCCAGATCATTTATGTATATCACAAACAACAGTGGTCCCAGCATGGATCCCTGTGGAACACCACTGGTCACAGTTCTCCATTTTGAGGAACTCCCTTCCACTACTACTCTCTGTCTCCTGTTGCCCAGCCAGTTCTTTATCCATCTAGCTAGTACACCCTGGACCCCATGAGACTTCTCTTTCTCCATCAGCCTACCATGGGGAACCTTATCAAACGCCTTACTGAACTCCATGTATATGACATCAACAGCCCTTCCCTCATCAATTAACTTTGTCACTTCCTCAAAGAATTCTATTAAGTTAGTAAGACATGACCTTCCCTGCACAAAACCATGTTGCCTATCAGTGATAAGCCCATTTTCTTCCAAATGGGAATAGATCCTATCCCTCAGTATCTTCTCCAGCAGCTTCCCTACCACTGACGTCAGGATCACCGGTCTATAATTCCCTGGATTTTCCCTGCTACCCTTCTTAAACAAGGGGACAACATTAGCAATTCTCCAGTCCTCTGGTACCTCGCCCGTGTTCAAGGATACTGCAAAGGTATCTGTTAAGGCCCCAGCTATTTCCTCTCTCACTTCGCTCAGTAACCTGGGATAGATCCCATCCGGACCTGGGGACTTGTCCACCTTAATGCCTTTTAGAATACCCAACACATCCTCCCTCCTTATGCCGACTTGACCTAGAGTAATCAAACCTATCCCTAACCTCAACATCTGTCATGTCCCTCTCCTCGGTGAATACCGATGCAAAGTACTCATTAAGAATCTCACCCATTTCCTCTGACTCCGCGCATAACTTTCCTCCTTTGCCCTTGAGTGGGCCAATCTTTTCTCTAATTACACTCTTGCTGCTTATATATGAATAAAAGGCTTTGGGATTTTCCTTAACCCTGTTTGCTAAAGATATGATTTGATACCTGGCGACTCTGAACATTGGGACATAGAAAACACAGAACAAAGGGCAAACTCACTGATTGCCATAATTGGAACAGAACCACAGAAAAGACAAAGTAGGAAAGGAACCGGCCACAACTCCTTCCATCACTTTGCTGATGATGGACAGTAGACTGATAGGGCGGTAATTGGCTGGGGTTGATTTGTCCTGTTTCTTGTGTACAGGACATTACTGGGAAGTTTTCCCACATTGCCGGGTAGATGCCGGTGTACTGGAACGGCTTGGCTCGGGGTACGGCAAGTTCTGGAGCACAAGTCATCAGTACTATTGCTGGGATATTGTCAGGGCCCTGAGCCTTTGCTTCAAGCCTTTTCTTGATATCACATGGAGTGAATCGTATTGGCTGAAGACTGACATCTGTGATGCTGGGGACCTCCGGAGGAGACCGAGATAGAAATTTCATAGAATTTACAGTGCAGAAGGAGGCCATTCAGCCCATCGAGTCTGCACCAGCTCTTGGAAAGAGCACCCTACCCAAGGTTAACGCCTCCACCCTCTCCCCATAACCCAGTAACCCCACCCAACACTAAGGGCAATTTTGGACACTAAGGGCAATTTAGCATGGCCAATCCACCTAACCCGCACATCTTTGGGCTGTGGGAGGAAGCCGGAGCACCCAGAGGAAACCCACGCACACACGGGGAGGATGTGCAGACTCCGCACAGACAGTGACCCAAGTCGGAATCGAACCTGGGACCCTGGAGCTGTGAAGCAATTGTGCTATCCACAATGCTACCGTGCTGCCCCAAGATGGATAATCCACTCGGCACTTGTGACTGAAGATTGTTGCGAATGCCTCAGCCGTGTCTTTTGCACAGATGGGCTGGGCTCCTCCGTCATTGAGGATGGGGATAATTGTGGAGCCTCCTCCTCCGGTGAGTTGTTTAATTGTCCCACCACCATTCACGGCTGGATGTGGCAGGACTGCAGAGCTTAGATCTGATGCGTTGATTGTGGGTCTCCAGTCCCTCTATATCTTTATTATTAAATGTTGCAGGATGGTGTGCAGCACTCCAAGTGTGGTCTAATCACTATCAGTATTGGGGCAGCACGGTGGCATGGGGGTTAGCACTGCTGCCTCACAGCGCCAGGGACCCAGGTTCAATTCTGACATCAGGTCATTGTCTGTGCGGAGTCTGCACGTCCTCCCCGTGTCTGCGTGGGTTTCCTCCGGGTGCTCCGGTTTCCTCCCACAGTCCAAAGACGTGCAGATTAGGTGGATTGGCCATGATAAATTGCACTTAGTGTCCAAAAAGGGTGGGTGGGGATACTTGGTTACAGGGTGGAGGTTTGGGCTTAAGTCGGGTGCTATTTTCAAGTTCCAGTGCAGACTCGATGGGCCGAATGGCCTCCTTCTGCACTGTAAATTCTATGAAAAGCCTGGTTTGGAGTGTGTTTGACTGGAGTAGTCATATTTTTTAAAAGAATAATGTTTCGCAAGACCAGAAAGACCAGAGGTGAAATTGACCATTGTAAAAGCTTGGGCTAATGCACCGTTGTTTGAGTGGGGGGCGGGGGGAATCCCTGGGGAGTTAATGTGTTTCCAGCTTGGGGAGATGATGTCTTTGCTGGGTGGAGCTGAGGTATTCAGACATCTTGAGAAAGCGTTTTGAGGAGTTCCGATCTAACCAACAGAGTCCACAAGTAAGGTTGTTTTCTCTGACAGTTGGACAGTCAAAACAGATTAATAGTATTGAAAGCAGTGCAGACTTGTCAGAGGACATGAGGGAAGCTGAAACAAACCAGTTGAAAAAGCATTTTGAAGACATCTAGCCAGAAAATGCAGGGGTTATAACAGGAGACAAATCTGCTCTGAAAAGCAAGTATTTCTGTATCATTGGGATGGAGAATGGGTTGAGGGCTGTATGATTTTCTTTGTTGTTGCTTAACTGGGAATAGAGTAAGGGTTTGGTATTTACTTTATTGAGAAGTATTGTTTGAGGGGTAATTGAAAGTTATTTTCAGATGTGCTGTTAAAGAGTTAATATTGTGTGAATAATAAAGGTTTGTTTTAAAAGACCAAATCCCTATTTCTTGGAGCATTCTCTTAAAAAATGAAAATGAGGGCAGCACGGTGGCTCAGTGGGTTAGCCCTGCAGCCTCGGGGCAGCACGGTGGCGCAGTGGGTTAGCCCTGCAGCCTCGGGGCAGCACGGTGGCTCAGTGGGTTAGCCCTGCAGCCTCGGGGCAGCACGGTGGCTCAGTGGGTTAGCCCTGCAGCCTCACGGCGCCGAGGTCCCAGGTTCGATCCCGGCTCTGGGTCACTGTCCGTGTGGAGTTTGCACATTCTCCCCGTGTCTGCGTGGGTTTCACTCCCACAATCCAGAAATGTGCAGGGTGGGTGGATTGGCCACGTTAAATTGCCCCTCAATTGGAAAAATAATGAACTGGCCTCTCTTAAAGTGATTTTTTAAAATGAAACTGTAATATTGGGGTTTCAGTCCGGTAACTGTTGTTGTCTGGTCAGGGATCGTAATAGTGGGGTTGATTATGATAAGCTTGCTGCCCCCCTGCCCCCACCCCCCATGGCCGAACAGCTGGCTGGGACTCATGAGAGAGTGTGGCCACTTGACAAGGCAGCAGAAAGTTTCGGTGTCTTCAGCATGACAGGAACACACGGGGGCGGAGAAGGGGGGGGGGGGTGCAGAGGGTGTGGGATAGTAAAGGGTGGCAAGAAAAATAAGATTTGGAAAAGAATACTGCTTCAGCCTCACCAACAGTGGCGGCACGGTAGCCCAGTGGTTAGCACAGTTGCTTCACAGATCCCGGGTTCGATTCCCAGCTCAGATCACTGTCTGTGCGGAGTCTGCACGCCCATCCCCATGCCTGCGTGGGTCTCCTCCGGGTGCTCCGGTGATGTGCAGGTTAGGTGGATTGGCCATGCTAAATTGCCCCTTAGTGTCCAAAAAGGTTAGGTGGGATTGCGGGGTAGGGTAGACACATAAGGTGTGGCCTTAAGTAGGGGTGCTCTTTCCAAGGGCTGGTGCAGACTCGATGGGCTGAATGGCCTTCTTCTGCACTGTAAATTCGATGATTCAATGAACATTCTCTGAAAGTTGCCATGGTGACGAGGGAGTTTTGAACTCAGCATGGAGACAATCAGCTATTCCATAACTATAAATAATTAAATCATTCACACTCAAACACTGCCTCGCAGTGAAAGTGTTGCAGACGAGCACAGAAATGTAAACAAAGTAGAAAGGAAGCATTCATCAGGAATAAATGGCGTGGGTTTGTATTCGGAGGTCAGCTTGGCTCTTTGGGGGCAGAGCTTTGGACAGGGCGCTGACACCAAAAGGTCAGCACTGAGGGAAGGTGGTGACCATGTGGCCAGGCTGATCCTCTGAGGACACAGGTTCAAATCCCAACATGACAGCTGGGCGAATTTAAATTCAATTGAAAGCCAGTTCTCAGTCATGGTGACCGTGAGACAAGAATCGATTGTTGTAAAAACCCATCTGGTTCACCAATGACCTTAAAGGACATTGGTATGGCAACTGCTCGGCCCAGGACCACAAGAAACTTCAGAGAGTCGTGAACACCGCCCAGTCCATCACACAAACCTGCCTCCCATCCATGGACTCCATCTACACCCGCTGCCTGGGGAAAGCGGGCAGCATAATCAAAGATCCTTCCCACCCGGCTTACTCACTCTTCCAACTTCTTCCATCGGGCAGGAGATACAGAAGTCTGAGAACACGCACGAACAGACTCAAAAACAGCTTCTCCCCCACTGTCACCAGACTCCTAAATGACCCTCTTATGGACTGACCTCATTAATACTACACCCCTGTATGCTTCACCCGATGTCTGTGTCTATGTATTTACATTGTGGGCCTTGTGTTGCCCTACTGCGTATTTTCTTTTTATTTTATTTTCCTGTCCTAAATGATCTGTTTGAGCTGCTCGCAGAATAATACTTTTCACTGTACCTCGGTACCCGTGACAATGAACAAATCCAATCCAGGAAGGAAATCTGCCATCCTTACCCGGCCTGGCTGACATGTGACTCCAGACCCACAGCAACGTGGCTGACACTTAAATGCTCCCCTGAGATGCCCTCGCCAGACACTCAGTTCAAGGGCAATTAGGGATGGGCAACAAAGGCTGGCCCAGCCCCAGCCACGCCCACATCCCGTGAAAGAATCTTTGAAAATCAGAGCTCCATCTGCCTGAACCGATGATTCAACTGGACATTAAGAACAAAGAACAGCCCATTCCTTCAAGGGATTGATGTTTCAGGTTTGAGGATTTCATCGAATGCCTGCAGTGCAGAAGGAGGCCATTCGGCCCATCGAGTCTGCACCAACCCTCCGAAAGAGCACCTAAATTGCCCTTGGTGTTGGGTGGGGTTACTGGGTTATGGGGATAGGGTGGAGGTGTGGACCTTGGGTTGGGTGCTCTTTCCAAGAGCCGGTGCAGACTCGATGGGCCGAATGGCCTCCTTCTGCACTGTAAATTCTATGATCTATGATCTACCTAGTCACACTCCCCTGTCCTATCCCCATAACCGAACCTAACCAGGACACAAAGGGGCAATCCTGTACCATGGCCAATTTGTTCTGATTAAGTTCAGGCACCTGAAATGTTTCTCTCTCCACAGATGATACCAGAGATTTGCAGGAACTTTTTCATTCGAATAGATGATAGATTTCCAGCTCTTGCGGAACTTTGCGTTGCTGCTCTTAGTTCAAGCAGCCTTGGAGCACAACGCACAGTTCCAGCCTCCGCATTGTAAAACGTATGTTCCAACACCGGAGAGGGAGCAAAATAGATTTTGCAGAAAGATACAAGACTCAGGCAATACCAGAGTGTTGACATTGGATACAGAGCAAAGCAAGGGGCATTCAGTCCAATCAGTCCCTGCCGCTAAGGGGGAGAGGGGTAACGGAACACTCAGATGGAAGCAATTCCCAGAGCAGAGCAGCAGCTGGGCTGAATGGCCCTTTTTATAGAGCAATGCAATTCATCAACACCAATCTGAAGGGATCGAACATTCTCCTGCTCATTACTGTGTCTTCGCATAATTAAATCTGAAACCCGTCGCTGTACAACATGGGCCAAATTAATAACAAGCAAATTGTGTACATCCACCAGAGCCCCCGGGGTCTGAGGGAGTGCCGCACTGTCAGAGGGTCACTACTGAGGGAGTGCCGCACTGTCAGAGGGTCACTACTGAGGGAGTGCCGCACTGTCAGAGGGTCAGTACTGAGGGAGTGCCGCACTGTCAGAGGGTCAGTACTGAGGGAGTGCTGCACTGTCAGAGGGTCAGTACTGAGGGAGTGCTACACTGTCAGAGGGTCAGTACTGAGGGAGTGCCGCACTGTCAGAGGGTCAGTACGGAGGGAGTTGCTGCACTGTCAGAGGGTCAGAACTGAGGGAGTGCTGCACTGTCAGAGGGTCAGTACTGAGGGAGTGCTGCACTGTCAGAGGGTCAGTACTGAGGGAGTTGCTGCACTGTCAGAGAGTCAGTACTGAGGGAGTGCTGCACTGTCAGAGGGTCAGTACTGAGGGAGTGCTGCACTGTCAGAGGGTCAGTACTGAGGGAGTGCTGCACTGTCAGAGGGTCAGTACTGAGGGAGTTGCTGCACTGTCAGAGAGTCAGTACTGAGGGAGTGCTGCACTGTCAGAGGGTCAGTACTGAGGGAGTGCTGCACTGTCAGAGGGTCAGTACTGAGGGAGTGCTGCACTGTCAGAGGGTCAGTACTGAGGGAGTGCTGCACTGTCAGAGGGTCAGTACTGAGGGAGTGCTGCACTGTCAGAGGGTCAGTACTGAAGGAGTGCTGCACTGTCAGAGGGTCAGCACTGAGGGAGTGCTGCACTGTCAGAGGGTCAGCACTGAGGGAGTGCCGCACTGTCAGAGGGTCAGTACTGAGGGAGTGCTGCACTGTCAGAGGGTCAGTACTGAGGGAGTGCCGCACTGTCAGAGGGTCAGTACTGAGGGAGTGCCGCACTGTCAGAGGGTCAGCACTGAGGGAGTGCTGCACTGTCAGAGGGTCAGTACTGAGGGAGTGCCGCACTGTCAGAGGGTCAGTACTGAGGGAATGCCGCACTGTCAGAGGGTCAGTACTGAGGGAGTGCCACACTGTCAGAGGGTCAGTACTGAGGGAGTGCTGCACTGTCAGAGGGTCAGTACTGAGGGAGTGCCGCACTGCCAGAGGGTCAGTACTGAGGGAGTGCCGCACTGTCAGAGGGTCAGTACTGAGGGAGTGCTGCACTGTCAGAGGGTCAGTACTGAGGGAGTGCTGCACTGTCAGAGGGTCAGTACTGAGGGAGTGCTGCACTGTCAGTGGGTCAGTACTGAGGGAGTGCTGCACTGTCAGAGGGTCAGTACTGAGGGAGTGCTGCCCTGTCAGAGGGTCAGTACTGAGGGAGTGCCGCACTGTCAGAGGGTCAGTACTGAGGGAGTGCTGCCCTGTCAGAGGGTCAGTACTGAGGGAGTGCCGCACTGTCAGAGGGTCAGTACTGAGAGAGTGCCGCACTGTCAGAGGGTCAGTACTGAGGGAGTGCCGCACTGTGAGAGGGTCAGTACTGAGGGAGTGCCGCACTGTCAGAGGGTCAGTACTGAGGGAGTGCCGCACTGTCAGAGGGTCAGTACTGAGGGAGTGCTGCACTGTCAGAGGGTCAGTACTGAGGGAGTGCCGCACTGTCAGAGGGTCAGTACTGAGGGAGTGCTGCACTGTCAGAGGGTCAGTACTGAGGGAGTGCTGCACTGTCGGAGGGTCAGTACTGAGGGAGTGCTGCACTGTCAGAGGGTCAGTACTGAGGGAGTGCTGCACTGTCAGAGGGTCAGTACTGAGGGAGTGCTGCACTGTCAGAGGGTCAGTACTGAGGGAGTGCCGCACTGTCAGAGGGTCAGTACTGAGGGAGTGTTGCACTGTCAGAGGGTCAGTACTGAGGGAGTACTGCACTGTCAGAGGGTCAGTACTGAGGGAGTGCTGCACTGTCAGAGGGTCAGTACTGAGGGAGTGCTGCACTGTCAGAGGGTCAGTACTGAGGGAGTGCTGCATTTTTGGAAAGATATTTCACTGACATGTTAAATCCCCACAGGAGATGTAAAGGTTCTCACGTTCACTATTTAAGGAAAAACGAGGGATTATCATTATATCCAATATTTATCTAGCAAGCAACTTCACTAAAAAGAGATGATCTGATTATCCACAGGTTATTATTGTTGGGAGCTTGCTGTGCAGGAATGGCCATTTTCACAATGCTGCAGTGACTGCTTTGCAAAGCTCCTTTCTTGTCAATAAAAGGCACTCCATTCGGTTTCTGAAAGGTAAAAAATAATGTATTCTGCCTCATTGTCAATGCGAATGGATTTAATTATTAATTAAGCCCAATACTATGGCTGGAAAAGTGTAGTAACAACAATTTGATTTAAACATTAACAAACGGCTATTTATCAAAGAAGATGGATGATTTCTGCGGGGAGGTATGCAAGGAGAATTTGTTGGTTGTGGTGTTTTCTGCACGAAGACATTGATTACACTTCATGAGGAATAATTAATTGTTTGTGAAGATTTTTCAGACACCATGAGTTCATCAAAATGCACGGTTTAAATATAACTCTTTTGTCTCGACAGTTAGACGGGTGGCTTCCAAACACCCCTCAAGCTCCGCAGCTATTTGAAACCACAGTATTGCACTTTAGACAAATCCTCCCTGTCCAATGCTTTGCTATGATCAATGTGTAACATGTCTCCCTTTGGGGTGGGATCTTGCTATGCACAGGTTGGCTCCTACACTCCCCGACAGCAGTGCTTTTCAAACCTTATCTCCCTGGACCCATTTTACCAAATGGCCGACATTCGTGACCCACGCCGTCCAACCTTCGCGACCCACACTGGCCGACCTTCGCGACCCACACTGGCCGACCTTCGTGACCCACACTGGCCGACCTTCGCAACCCACGCCGTCCAACCTTCGCGACCCACGCCATCCAACCTTCGCGAACCACGCTGGCCGACCTTCGCGACCCACACTGGCCGACCTTCGCGACCCACGCCGTCCAACCTTCGCGACACACGCTGGCCGACCTTCGCGACACACGCTGGCCGACCTTCGCGACCCACGCCATCCATCCTTCGTGACCCACGCCGTCCAACCTTCGCGAACCACGCTGGCCGACCTTCGCGAACCACGCTGGCCGACCTTCGCGACCCACACTGGCCGACCTTCGCGACCCATGCCATCCATCCTTCGTGACCCACGCCGTCCAACCTTCGCGACACACGCTGGCCGACCTTCGCGACCCACACTGGCTGACCTTCGCGACCCACGCCGTCCAACCTTCGCGAACCACACTGGCCGACCTTCACGACCCACACTGGCCGACCTTCGCGACCCACGCCATCCATCCTTCGTGACCCACGCCGTCCAACCTTCGCGACACACGCTGGCCGACCTTCGCGACCCACACTGGCCGACCTTCGTGACCCACGACGTACAACTTTCGCGATCCACACTGGCCGACCTTCGCGACCCACACTGGCCGACCTTCGCGACCCACACTGGCCGACCTTCGCGACCCACACTGGCCGACCTTCGCGACCCACACTGGCCGACCTTCGCGACCCACACTGGCCGACCTTCGCGACCCACACTGGCCGACCTTCGCGACCCACACTGGCCGACCTTCGCGACCCACACTGACCGACCTTCCCGACCCACACTGGCCGACCTTCGCGACCCACACTGGCCGACCTTCGCGACCCACACTGACCGACCTTCGCGACCCACACTGGCCAACCTTCGCTACCCACACTGGCCAACCTTCGCTACCCACACTGGCCAACCTTCGCTACCCACACTGGCCAACCTTCGCTACCCACACTGGCCAACCTTCGCTACCCACACTGGCCAACCTTCGCTACCCACACTGGCCAACCTTCGCTACCCACACTGGCCAACCTTCGCGACCCACACTGACCGACCTTCGCGACCCACACTGACCGACCTTCGCAACCCACACTGGCCGACCTTCGTGACCCACGCCGGCCGACCTTCGCGACCCACGCCGTCCAACCTTCGCGACCCACACTGGCCGACCTTCGCGATCCACACTGGCCGACCTTCGCGATCCACGCCGGCCGACCTTCGCGATCCACACTGGCCGACCTTCGCGACCCACCATTTTCACTTACCTTTAATGTGACAGGTGAGCCTAGTTGCTCCTCACGTTCTCACGTACTTTGTCATTCAATGTTCCATTTCTGCTAAGGATTTGAGTTGACGATTTAAGTTCTTGCTGCATCCTTTGAAAAAATTCAAGACCTCATTCTCAAACTCGCATGTTCAGTCTTCAAATGCCTTTGAAGATTTGAGGGTTTTAAACTTTCATTTGCCAGTACTCCCCTGCATATAACACACATGGATTTCGCATCCTGATTTGCATTGGCAAAATGAACAAATCCATACGTCAAGAAATCATCTTCATACTGCTTTGTTCCCGATTTCACTTTATTCTTAGTTAGCTGTTCACTGGAGCCCCTGGATCTCTGTATATTTCTAACACCAGCACTTCTTTGTCCTGCCATAGACTCTCCTGTGCAGCTCGCACCAGCACTGCTTTGTCCTGCCATAGACTCTCCTGTGCAGCTCACACCAGCACTGCTCTGTCCTGCCATAGACTCTCCTGTGCAGCTCACACCAGCACTGCTTTGTCCTGCCATAGACTCTCCTGTGCAGCTCACACCAGCACTGATCTGTCCTGCCAAAGACTGTCCTGTGGAGCTCACACCAACACTGCTCTGTCCTGCCATGGACTCTCCTGTACAGCTCACACCAGCACTGCTCTGTCCTGCCATAGACTCTCCTGGGCAGCTCACACCAGCACTGCTTTGTCCTGCCATGGACTCTCCTGGGCAGCTCACACCAACACTGCTCTGTCCTGCCATAGACTCTCCTGGGCAGCTCACACCAGCACTGCTTTGTCCTGCCATGGACTCTCCTGGGCAGCTCACACTATCACTGCTTTGTCCTGCCATAGACTCTCCTGGGCAGCTCACACCAGTACTGATGTGTCCTGCCATAGACTCTCCTGTGCAGCTCACACCAGCACTGCTCTGTCCTGCCTTAGACCCTCCTTAGCAGCTCACACCAGCACTGCTTTGTCCGGCAGCAGACTCTCCTGTGCAGATCTCTCCAGTAGATTCAGTTGTGAGATCCAGGCCTGTTTGTGTCTCCGGCTCTCTCTTCCCTATACCAAAATGAACCATCTTCAGTTCGTCACAGTCCTGTACAGGATACGTGTATCGGTGTACATGCTGGGTATATGACCTGCTCTCTGCTGCCGCTTCTGGTGGGAAGACTACATCGTTCACATTTAAAACCCAGTCGCGGTCCGGCATTCTCAACTTAAATGCCGGCCGCAGCTGTTGGGCGATTCACTCGCGATCGGAAAGGCTGCGACCGATCGCTCCACGACCCTCCGGAACCTTCCCACGACCCACCGGCGGGTTTGCAAACCACAGTTTGAAAAGCCCTGCCATACAGCCCAACAGTGGTTACATGTTCTAAAAAGCACTGAATTGAATTTGAAGAGTATTGGGAGAATGTTGAGGTTGTGAAATGGCATTGGGCAAATCTGAAGCCTTCCAATAGCAAATTTGAAATAGATTTATGGGGAGGAAGGAGATAAGTTAAAGATGCTGAATTGACAGAATGTGATTGCCATAACCCACCACATTGGATCTATGTGGGGGTGGGGGTGATTGCCTTCCCCACGCCCCTTGCAGAGACTGAGTTCCCTCACTAAGAGGACGGGGTAAACTCTATCCGTATTGTATATCAGGCGGCACTGACGATCGAGACCCAGTTGGGATCTATCGGGAGTACAGCCTTGTAAGTAAACCTATGTTTCTACAATGCAGCTCAGTGTGGACTGCCCTTGACTCATAAAAATGATGGAAATCAAGCAGGCTTAACAGGACCGTTGAACCTGCAAGCACCTGATTCCCTTTCTTAATCCACATTTATTACAATAATGTTATCCAACAGCCCCATTTCCGACTCCTCAGATCCTGAAGCAGTCTGTGTCCGTATGCAGTAAGAACTGGGCAATATCCAGGCTCGGGCTGACACGTGGCAAGTGACATTCTCGCCAAATAAGTGCCGACAATGACCATGTCCAACACGAGACAATCTAGCTTTAATAAGGACAAGGAGATGTCACACTGAACAAGAGTAAGAACAAAGTTTTATTTACAAACAATATATATCCACTTCCCGGGAGATCACTGGCAGCCTTGTTGGCTGACCTTAAATACACTGGGTTAATGAGATAACTTGCCCCTAGTGGGGGAGTACGAACTCGGGAAGGACGACGGGGAAGTTGAACATTCCCACCCCAGAGATCCCGTGCGGGATATTACACTAACCATCGCCCCTTGATGGTCTTATCATTGCTGAATCCCCCACTGTCAACAACCTGGGAGCCAACAGTGATGAGAAACGGAACTGGACTCGCCATACAAATACTGTGACTACCAGGGCAGGTCAGAGGCTGGGACTCCTGCGGTGAGTAACTCACCTCCTGACCCCCCCCCCCCCCCCCCGCCCCCCCTGCTCCAAAGCCTGTCCACTATCTACAATCACCACCTCCACCACTGTCACCTCCCCCACTTCAGTCCTGGAGAAGGGTCAGATTGGACTGAAAACGTTAACTCTGTTTCTCTCTCCCCAGATGCTGCCAGACATGCTGCGTTTGGTTTGCCCGGTATTTTCTGTTATTTTCCAGATTTCCTGAACCGCAGCATTTTGTTTTTATCTTGAGTTAGCCATTAATGTAGCTGTTAACACCAACAGCATTGTTCAGCAAAGGTTGAATGTCGAGGGGAGATGGTCAGATTCTTCCATGTTGGAGTTGGGCGTTGCCCGGCATTTGTGTAATAGGAATGTTACCCCAGACTTGTCAGCACCTGGATATTGTCCAGGCCTTGCCAGGCCTGAGCACAGCCTGTTTCAGTGACTGAGGAGTCACAATGGATGCTCAACGTTGTGCAATCTTCAGCAAACAACCTGACCTTATGAAGGAGGGAAGGTCATTGAGCAAGAAGCTGATCAGGCTGAGGACACCCTGAGGAATTGGTGCTATGAGGATAGACTGCGGAATGGGACTGACCAGAGGGGCTGCATGGACTCAGCGTGCTGCATGGCCACCTTCAATACCTTAATGACACTCAGAGAGGGGCGAATGATTAGTGACAATTGCATCACTTTTGGGAACTCTTCCTCAGCAGAAACATTCCCAGTAAATATTATCGCACTTCCTTCAGTTTCATAATTCATAAATTGACACAATGAGAAAAAGCAACTATTCAGTTGGTTTTGAACAATAACCGAAAGCATCTTTATCAGTCCTGCGTCCAGGTCCTGCCTCCAGAACCTTACGGCCAACATTTCTTGACACATTGGGCTGGATTCTCCAATTCTGGGCCTATTTCCCCCACGCCGGCGGGGGAGCGTTGGAAAAACTGCTGCAAAACGCCCCCCAGTTCCCCATTTGGCTGGGGGCTATCAGGATGGCAGCACCCGGCTCGAGCTGCCGATGCGCCTCAGGGAATTGCCGGGTCCCTGGCCACGCAAGCGTTTGGCGGCGGCCAGACTGTGCTTCATGGCGGAAGCTGTTCGCAGGCCCGGCCCGCAAAATACTGCCCCCCCTTCAGCCGGACCGCGCACCCCGGGCCGCCCCACCACAGTCCCGTCAGCCCCGAATAATGTCCCCCGACTGTGGCGGTGCCGGACGTAGTCGGCAGGCACCAGGCTGAGTTCCCAACGGGGTGAGACCCGCGCTGTGGGGAACTCGGCCCGTCGAGGGCGGAGCATCGGGGGGCGGGCCTCAGGCAATGGCTTGAGGCCGGCGATACGGCGCACTCCTACAGTACGCTGCTTTGGAGGGGCGGAGCATCGCGAAACCGGCACCGCCCCCAATTCGGTCGGGAAATGTGATTCTCCGGCCATTCGCCGAACCCGATTTCGCGGTCGGTGACCATAACAATCCAGCCCATTATTTCTGAATATCGGTTCTAAGTTTGCATATCATTTATTCTATGATGGAAGGGAGGTAATTGATGAAGCAGCTGGAGATGGTTGGGCCGAGGACACTACCCTGAGGAACTCCTGCAGTGATGTCCTGGAGCTGAGATGATTGACCTCCAACCACCACAACCATCTCCCTTTGTGCCGGTATGACTCCAACCAGCGGAGAGTTTCCCCCCTGATTCCCATTGACTCCAGTTTAGCTCGGGCTCCTTGATGCCGCACTCGGTCAAATGCTGCCTTGATGCCAAAGGCAGTCACTCTCACCTCACCTCTGGCATTCAGCTCTTTTGTCCATGTTTGAACCAAGGCTGTAATGAGGTCAGGAGCTGACTGACCCTGGCAGAGCCCAAACTGAGTGTCTGTGTGCAGATTATTGCTGAGTAAGAGCCATTCTTCACTACTCTTCTCCTAAATCATTCAGCTGAGGGAGAGCAGACAAGTACTTGATTTTAATTCTCATACAAATAATGGCACCTCCAGCAGTGCAGCGCCCCCTCAGTACTGACCCTCTGACAGTGCGGCACTCCCTCAGTACTGACCCTCTGACAATGCAGCACTCCCTCAGTACTGACCCTCTGACAGTGCGGCACTCCCTCAGTACTGACCCTCTGACAGTGCGGCGCTCCCTCAGTACTGACCCCCTGACAGTGCGGCGCTCCCTCAGTTCTGACCCTCTGACAGTGCGGCACTCCCTCAGTACTGACCCCCTGACAGTGCGGCACTCCCTCAGTACTGACTCTCTGACAGTGCGGCACTCCCTCAGTACTGACCCCCTGACAGTGCGGCGCTCCCTCAGTTCTGACCCTCTGACAGTGCGGCACTCCCTCAGTACTGACCCTCTGACAGTGCGGCACTCCCTCAGTACTGACCCTCTGACAGTGCGGCACTCCCTCAGTACTGACCCTCTGACAGTGCAGCACTCCCTCAGTACTGACCCCCTGACAGTGCGGCGCTCCCTCATTACTGACCCTCTGACAGTGCGGCACTCCCTCAGTACTGACCCTCTGACAGTGCAGCACTCCCTCAGTACTGACCCTCTGACAGTGCAGCACTCCCTCAGTACTGACCCTGTGACAGTGCAGCGCTCCCTCAGTACTGACCCTCTGACAGTGCGGCACTCCCTCAGTACTGACCCTCTGACAGTGCAGCGCTCCCTCAGTACTGACCCTCTGACAGTGCAGCACTCCCTCAGTACTGACCCTCTGACAGTGCGGCACTCCCTCAGAACTGACCCTCCCAGAGTACAGCACTCCCTCAGTACTGACCCTCTGACAGTGCGGCACTCCCTCAGTACTGACCCTGTGACAGTGCAGCACTCCCTCAGTACTGACCCTGTGACAGTGCAGCGCTCCCTCAGTACTGACCCTCTGACAGTGCAGCACTCCCTCAGTACTGACCCTGTGACAGTGCAGCACTTTCTCAGTACTGACTCTCTGATAGTGCAGCACTCCCTCAGTACTGACCCTCTGACAGTGCGGCACTCCCTCAGTACTGACCCTCTGACAGTGCGGCACTCCCTCAGTACTGACCCTCTGACAGTGCAGCGCTCCCTCAGTACTGACCCTCTGACAGTGCAGCACTCCCTCAGTACTGACCCTCTGACAGTGCGGCACTCCCTCAGTACTGACCCTCCCAGAGTACAGCACTCCCTCAGTACTGACCCTCTGACAGTGCGGCACTCCCTCAGTACTGACCCTGTGACAGTGCAGCACTCCCTCAGTACTGACCCTGTGACAGTGCAGCGCTCCCTCAGTACTGACCCTCTGACAGTGCAGCACTCCCTCAGTACTGACCCTGTGACAGTGCAGCGCTCCTTCCCTGGATAATGAGGTCAGGCCTCTGGATTTGAACTAACGATCTGTCTGACTCAGAGTGCGAGAGTTCTACGCACAGAACCAGAACAAAAAAATAATTAGCATCTCAAGTTCGTGTCATTTGGTAGTCTCCAGATGGCATTGTTTTTGAACGGTTAAGAAGAAGCAAAAATAGATTTCTGATATCTGACACTGGACTGTGTGGCATTTCGCTGCTTCCAAACACTCAAGAGGCTGTTTGCTGTGATGCAGAATCGAACATCTGAGTGAATGAGCGAGGGGCAGTAAACAAAGACTCCAGTATCACCACATACCGGCAGCTCTTCCCAAACCATGACAACCTCCTGAAAATTAATGTGTCTTCAGCTCGCCTACTGTGTCAAAGAAAGCACCAGTCACATTTCCATAGTGCCTGTTGCCACCTCAGTCTACCGCTTCGAGTCTCACAGCCACTTTGGAAGGGTAGTCATTGTTGTAATGGAGGAAATTCAGACGTCAACCTGCGCAGAGTAAGATCCCACAATGGCCAGAGTGATAATGACCAGGTGGTGTGTTTTAATAATATAGGGCGAGGGAGCAGCACGGTGGCACAGTGGTTAGCATTGCTGCCTACGGCGCTGAGGACCCGGGTTCGAATCCCGGCTCTGGGTCACTGTCCATGTGGAGTTTGCACGTTCTCCTCGTGTCTGCGTGGGTTTCACCCCCACAACCCAAAGATGTGCAGGATAGGTAGATTGGCCATGCTAAATTGGCCCTTAATTGGAAAAAATAATTGGGTACTCTAAAATTTAAAAAAATTAATTTAAAAATAAATAAATAATATTGGGCGAGGTGCAAATATTGGTCCAGAATCTCAGTGAGAGCTTCACTGCTCTTCTTCAAAGTGGGATCTTGGACATTCACCTGCGGGAGGGCATTCAAAGTCTTCATTTGCCTTCAAACGAATAATAGCATCTCCAACAGTGTAGCACTCCCTCATTACTGGCCCACCGACAGTATATCACTCCCTCAATTCTGCCCCTTCAACAGCGTCACACTCCCTCAATTCTGCCCCTTCAACAGCATCACACTCCCTCAATGCTAACTCCGACACTGCAGCTCTCCCTCAGTGCTGCTCCTTTGATGGTTTAGCAATCCCTCAATTCGTCCCCTCTGACTGTCCTGTGCTCATTCAATCTTGACCTCTGGTAGTGCAGTACTCCCTCATTCCTGACTCCCTAGCAGCTGTAAGGATCCTCCTGTTAAACCCTGTCTGTCCCTTGTTTTTCCTTTTAATTTCTGTTATTCCGCTATTTCAATTTTTGTACTTGGACAAAAAGTCACCCATGCCTTTAAGATGGGCTACACCTTCAACGAAGAAAAAAAACAACTCCCAGCAGGCTGTGCTATTGCTCTGACATTAATGATGGCACATCTTGATGGACTTGGCTGGCGGCGAATAGACTGTTTCAGATTGCCAGGCCGTATTAGTGGATGATGCTGACTGATCATGCTTTTCTCTGGAATGTTCCTTACTCTGTGAGACTCTGTTTTTGTTTTTAGCTTTGGTTTGATCAAGAAGCTGGAGAGCCATCAGCCTTCATCTCTCTCAGACATGATAGACTCTGTCTAAAGGTTCAAAGTAAAGACCTATCTCTCTCTACAGTCAGATTGACCTGCCAGGAAGTTCAGTCCAGCAACAACTGCAGGCAGGGCCGGGTAGTTCAAATAAACCTTTCTAGAATCTCATAAGCGGAACTCAGTTTTTCCTCAGTAAAACTCGGGGACATTCTGGTGAGAGTTGGAAACAAATAGGAAATACACAGGCCTGAGGCGGATCTTCTGAGTGAATGCCCAGGGTAATAAAAGCGAAAGTGACTCTCCAGAGGGAATCCTACAACCAGAGATTAGTGATTGAACGTTACTGCCAGGCGATCAGCTCTAATCATACATTGGTTGCTAAAGTCCTTGAGCATTCTGGGAGGACAGTGCAGCACTCCCTCAGCACTGACCCTCTGACAGTGCGGCACTCCCTCAGCACTGACCCTCTGACAGTGCAGCACTCCCTCAGTACTGACCCTCTGACAGTGCAGCACTCCCTCAGTACTGACCCTCTGACAGTGCGGCACTCCCTCAGTACTGACCCTCTGACAGTGCAGCACTCCCTCAGAACTGACCCTCTGACAGTGCGGCACTCCCTCAGTACTGACCCTCTGACAGTGCAGCACTCCCTCAGCACTGACCCTCTGACAGTGCGGCACTCCCTCAGTACTGACCCTCTGACAGTGCAGCACTCCCTCAGTACTGACCCTCTGACAGTGCGGCACTCCCTCAGTACTGACCCTCTGACAATGCAGCACTCCCTCAGTACTGACCCTCTGACAGTGCAGCACTCCCTCAGTACAGACCCTCTGACAGTGCAGCACTCCCTCAGTACTGACCCTCTGACAGTGCGGCACTCCCTCAGTACTGACCCTCTGACAGTGCAGCACTCCCTCAGTACTGACCCTCTGACAGTGCAGCCCCCCCTCAGTACTGACCCTCTGACAATGCAGCACTCCCTCAGTACTGACCCTCTGACAGTGCAGCACTCCCTCAGTACTGACCCTCTGACAGTGCAGCACTCCCTCAGTACAGACCCTCTGACAGTGCAGCACTCCCTCAGTACTGACCCTCTGACAGTGCGGCACTCCCTCAGTACTGACCCTCTGACAGTGCAGCACTCCCTCAGTACTGACCCTCTGACAGTGCAGCTTTATCAGCTTTGGTTAAGGGCTCAAAAATGGATCTTGAAGTCAAGACTTTCTAATAATAATAATCTTTATTATTGTCACAAGTAGGCTTACATTAACACTGCAATGAAGTTACTGTGAAAAACCCCTAGTTGCCACATTCCGGTGCCTGTTCGGGTCCACAGAGGGAGAATTCGGAATGTCCAATTCACCAAACAGCACGTCTTTCGGGACTTGTGGGAGGAAACCGGAGCACCCGGGGGAAACCCACGCAGACACGGAGAGAACGCGCAGACTCCGCACAGACAGTGACCCAAGCTGGGAATCGAACCTGGGACCCTGGCGCTGTGAAGCACCACTGGGGCACGACTGACAGGTGCTGGTCTGAAAGAGTAAGAATATTGAGAAGATAACATCGGAGGAGATAGGCGCCGAAAAATCTCCAGCAGCCTGACGGCCAATTGGACCTTGAATGATGTTTAATGATGGCAATCTGCAGCCGGGCATCACAGGCTGAATCTGTGCCAGGCGGAAGGTTGATGGACAGCTTCGATGGAAGTACTTCACTCAATGGCCACTGAAGTGTGGAATGAGCTGCCCAGGGTGGAATGTGTTGGCTAATTTCAAGGGGGCGGATAGCTGTTAGGAGATTGAAGGGAAGTTACGAGAGAGAGCAATGCGACGGCCGAGGCCTGTTCAGAGTCGAGTGCTGCTGCCCTTTCTCAGTCTCCACTCCAGCCCTGCTCGGCTATTCTGAATGGCCGGCTAGCTCTGTGACTCGCCCCTGTCTTCAGAACATGTGGATTGTAGACGCTGCTGCGTCGGTGAGTCGGTGGTGGAGGCAGTGAATGTTTAAGGCCTTTCAGTCCATCCGAACAAAAGCGGGGCTGCTGAAAGGTAGAACCGCTTTGTTTCAATTCTGATGCAAACTGGCAGCTCAGGTACCCCCAAAAAAAGACCGAACAAGATTTCTATTCCTCCAGCACCCCTCCTGGTTGCAGGATGTCCCGGAGAGCTTCGGTATGCATCAAATAACCTTTGAACCGCGTGCGATCATGTGGGAAAAACTGCAGCCAATCTGCACACAGCAATCTCACAAAAGCAGGCGGGCATCACGAGCATCTCATCTGATTTTAATGATTGAGGGATAAATATCCATCAGAGCGCTCGTTCCTCCACTCAACGGCGCCATAGGCTCATCACAGGTCCAAGTTTGTGATCAGGCAAGAAAGGATTCGCATTTCAATAGCGCCCTTCGCCCACCTCAGCATGTGCCCAAGCCCTTCACCGCCAGTAAAGCACTTTCGAAGTGGAGTCATTGTCATTCTGCAAGAAAGGTAACAGTGGTGAGCACTGCTGCCTCATGACCCCAGGGTCCCGGTTTCGATCCTGGCCTCGGGTGGCTGCCTGGGTGGGGTTTGCACGTTCTCCCCGTGTCCGCGTGAGTTTCCTCCCACAGACCCACGGTGTGCAGGTTCGGTGGAGTAGACATGATCAATTGCCCCTGAGTGACAAGGTGGAGTTGCAGGGGTGGATGGGGGAGTGGGCCTGAGTTGGGTTCTCTTTTGGAGAGCCAGTGCAGGCTCGATGGGCTGAATGGCCTCCTTCTGCACTGCAGATTGTTTGATTCTATGAATTCACGCACAGCAAGTTTCCATCAACAGAAACGTGATAATGAACGTGATAATTGAGGGGTGGTAGATATAGGACAGATGTCAGAGGCAGTTTCTTTACTCAGAGAGTAGTAGGGGTGTGGAACGCCCTGCCTGCAACAGTAGTAGACTCGCCAACTTTAAGGGTATTTAAGTGGTCACTGGATAGACGTATGGATGAAAATGGAATAGTGTAGGTCAGATAGACTTCAGATGGTTTCACAGGTCGGCGCAACATCGAGGGCCGAAGGGCCCGTACTGCGCTGTAGTGTTCTATGTTCTATGTTCTATAATCTTCCTCAGTAAATGGATGAGATATAAATATCAGCCCTGACAAAGAACAAAGAAAAGTACAGCACAGGAACAGGCCCTTCGACCCTCCAAGCCCGTGCCGACCATGCTGCCTGACTAAACTACAATCTTCTACACTTCCTGGGTCCGTATCCCTCTATTCCCATCCTATTCATGTATATGTCAAGACGCCCCTTAAATGTCACTATCGTCCCTACTTCCACCACCTCCTCCGGCAGCGAGTTCCAGGCACCCACTACCCTCTGTGTAAAAAACTTGCCTCGTACATCTACTCTAAACCATGCCCCTTGCACCTTAAACCTATGCCCCCCTAGTAATTGACCCCTCTACCCTGGGGAAAAGTCTCTGACTATCCACTCTGTCTATGCCCCTCATAATTTTGTTGACCTCTATTAGGTCGCCCCTCAACCTCCGACGTTCCAGTGAGAACAAACCGAGTTTATTCAACCTTTCCTCATAGCTAATGCCCTCCATACCAGGCAACATCCTGGTAAATCTCTTCTGCACCCTCTCTAAAGCCTCCAAGTCCTTCTGGTAGTGTGGCGACCAGAATTGAACACTATACTCCAAGTGTGGCCTAACTAAGGTTCTATACAGCTGCAACATGACTTGCCAATTCTTATACTCAATGCCCCGGCCAATGAAGGCAAGCATGCCGTATGCCTTCTTGATTACCTTCTCCACCTGTGTTGCCCCTTTCAGTGACCTGTGGACCTGTACACCTAGATCTCTCTGACTTTCAATACTCTTGAGGGTTCTACCATTCACTGTATACCATTCACAAGCATTCTCCCGAACCAGGGGCTCGGAAATACAAATCTAATTTCAGTGGAACAGGCCAAGATTTAATTTTCTGCCTTAAACTTTGCTTCTCTGTCCCAAAGATTGGCTGAACTAATCAAAGTGCATATTGCTGGGTTGTTTGTGGTAGACTCAGTACAGACTGTACTCAGCCAGCCCACGCGTACAAGACATCTACTGTTTAAATCCGCAATTGGGCAGCACTTTGGTGCCACTTGAATATGGGACTCGCTCCCACAGGGAGTGGGGAGAATGTGGGACTCACTCCCACAGGGAGTGGGGAGAATGTGGAACTCGCTCCCACAGGGAGTGGGGAGAATGTGGGACTCACTCCCACAGGGAGTGGGGAGAATATGGGACTCGCTCCCACAAGGAGTGGGGGGAGAATGTGGGACTCGCTCCCACAGGGAGTGGGGAGAATGTGGGACTCGCTCCCACAGGGAGTGGGGAGAATGTGGGACTCGCTCCCACAGGGAGTGGGGAGAATGTGGGACTCGCTCCCACAGGGAGTGGGGAGAATGGGGAACTCGCTCCCACAGGGATTGGGGAGAATGGGGAACTCGCTCCCACAGGGAGTGGGGCGAATGTGGGACTCGCTCCCACAGGGAGTGGGGAGAATGTGGGACTCGCTCCCACAGGGAGTGGGGAGAATGTGGGACTCGCTCCCACAGGGAGTGGGGAGAATGTGGGACTCGCTCCCACAGGGAGTGGGGAGAATGTGGGACTCGCTCCCACAGGGAGTGGGGAGAATATGGAACCCGCTCCCACAGGGAGTGGGGAGAATGTGGAACTCGCTCCCACAGGGAGTGGGGAGAATGTGGAACTCGCTCCCACAGGGAGTGGGGAGAATATGGAACTCGCTCCCACAGGGAGTGGGGAGAATATGGAACTCGCTCCCACAAGGAGTGGGGAGAATGTGGAACTCGCTCCCACAGGGAGTGGGGAGAATGTGGAACTCGCTCCCACAGGGAATGGGGAGAATGTGGGGCGCGATTCTCCGCAAATGCGGCGAGTCGTAAAGGCTGCCGTGAAACTGGCCGTGTTTCACGGCAGCCTCCGCACCCCCTCCCGGGACCCGATTTTCCCCCCCGGGCAGGACTAGCAGCGGGTCCCCATGAAGCACGGCATCGCAGCCTTAGCGACCGTCGCTAAGTCCGCGTGCCAAGCATCACGCCGGCTGATGCGCACGATGACGTCAGCCGCGCATGTGCGGGGCCGTCATCTCCTTCGGCCGCCCCGCGGACTGATCCTGCGGGGCGGCGGAGGGAGAAAGAGAGCGTCCGTTACGGACGCACTGCCCGTGATCGGTGGGCACCGATCGTGGGCCCATGCCCCCCTTGGCACGGCAGTGGTACTGCCGTGCCAATCGGGGCCCTGGATGCCCAGAACGGGCATGTTGCGGCCGTTTTTATGACAGCAGCAAGCAGGTGTGTTTGCGGCCGTAAAAACGGCCTCCACCACACTCTCAGACAGTACATTCCAGGCCCTAACCACTCGCTGTGTGAATCTGCCTCCACCACACTCACAGACAGTACATTCCAGACCCTTACCATTCGCTATGTGACTCTGCCTCCACCACACTCTCAGACAGTACATTCCAGATACTAACCACTCGCTGTGTGAATCTGTCTCCACCACACTCAGACAGTACATTCCAGATCCTAACCACTCGCTGTGTGAATCTGTCTCCACCACACTCACATACAGTCCATTCCAGATTCTAACCATTCGCTGTGTGAATCTGCCTCCACCACATTCACAGACAGTACATTCCAGACCCTAACCACTCGCTGTGTAAATCTGCCTCCACCACACTCACAGACAGTACATTCCAGATCCTAACCACTCGCTGTGTGAATCTGCCTCCACCACACTCTCAGACAGTACATTCCAGAACCTAACCACTCCCTGTGTGAATCTGTCTCCACCACACTCACAGACAGTACATTCCTGACCCTAACCACTCGCTGTGTGAATCTGTCTCCACCACACTCACAGACAGTACATTCCAGATCCTAACCACTCGCTGTGTGAATCTGTCTCCACCACACTCACAGACAGTACATTCCAGATCCTAACCACTCGCTGTGTGAATCTGCCTCCACCACACTCACAGACAGTACGTTCCAGAACCTAACCACTCCCTGTGTGAATCTGTCTCCACCACACTCACAGACAGTACATTCCTGACCCTAACCACTCGCTGTGTGAATCTGTCTCCACCACACTCACAGACAGTACATTCCAGATCCTAACCACTCGCTGTGTGAATCTGCCTCCACCACACTCACAGACAGTACATTCCAGATCCTAACCACTCGCTGTGTGAATCTGCCTCCACCACACTCACAGACAGTACGTTCCAGATCCTAACCACTCGCTGTGTGAATCTGTCTCCACCACACTCTCCGACAGTACCTTCCAGATCCTAACCACTCGCTGTGTGAATCTGCCTCCAGCACACTCACAGACAGTACATTCCTGACCCTAACCACTCGCTGTGTGAATCTGCCTCCACCACACTCACAGACAGTACATTCCAGATCCTAACCACTCGCTGTGTGAATCTGCCTCCACCACACTCACAGACAGTGCAATCCAGATCCTAACCATTCGCTGTGTGAATCTGCCTCCACCACACTCACAGACAGTACATTCCAGATCCTAACCACTCGCTGTGTGAATCTGTCTCCACCACACTCACAGACAGTACATTCCAGACCCTAACCACTCGCTGTGTAAATCTGCCTCCCCCACACTCACAGACAGTACATTCCAGACCCTAACCACTCGCTGTGTAAATCTGCCTCCCCCACACTCACAGACAGTACATTCCAGACCCTAACCACTTGCTGTGTGAGTCTGCCTCCACCACACTCACAGACAGTACATTCCAGACCCTAACCACTCGCTGTTTCTCCTCAAGTCTCCACTGCTTCTTTTCACAATCACCTTCACTCTGCACCCTCTGCTTTTCAATACTTCTGCCAATAGACATTATGCTTTCCCTCGATCTACTCTGTGCTCATGACTTTGAACACCTCGATAAATCTCCTCCTAATCTCCCTCATTGGAATGAATCTTGAATGTGTCCGGACTAACTCCTCTTTAAAGACAGCCCATCGCTCTGTGACAGTGTTGCTGCCAATTCTTTGAATGTAGATTCCTTTGTCCAGATCCAATTTCATTCCAGTGTGGCATGTGTCAGTTGATTTATTTTGACACTGGATTGTTCCTTCTCCTTTGCCATAGACATCCAAAATCTTGTAATTAAAAGTCACTGATCCCTAAATGTTCCCCTCCTGCCATTTGGTCCACGGCATTCCCAATGGCCAGGTCCAGCAGTGATTCCTTTCCCCTGGAAATATACTGCTATAGAAATGTCCCCTGAATATACGCGATGGACCCTTGCCACACCCCACCTGGGCTGGTTTAACTCACTATGGGGCTGGTTTAACTCACTATGGGGCTGGTTTAGCTCACTGAGTTAAATCGCTGGCTTTTAAAGCAGACCAAGGCAGGCCAGCAGCACGGTTTGATTCCCGTACCAGCCTCCCCGGACAGGCGCCGGAATGTGGCGACTAGGGGCTTTTCACAGTAACTTCATTGCAGCCTACTCAATTAGGCTTCAATTAGTGACAATTAGCGATTTTCATTTTTCATTTCACCTTTTGCCATGACCAATGATGTCAGTCTATATTCAGATAATCAAAGACCCCTCCGCATCATCAAAGGCCCCTCCTCATGATCTGTTTGAGCTGCTCGCAGAAGAATACTTTTCGTTGTACCTCGGTACACACGACAATAAACAAATCCAATCCCCCATGAGAAACACACCATAATCTTTGCACCTCTCTTTTGAAAATTTGTTCCTCTATATCCGTTAATATTTCATTGTGGCTGGCAGAGCTTTCAACTCACCGACCAGGTTTGCCACAGTCTGTACATTCGCATCACGCAGAATACACACAATTTAGACACCAGCAAATTTATGCCAGTCATTGCTCCCCTCTGAGCTAACATTCCACAGTTCTGCTCTCCAACAGATCGGTCCAACGTTACACACCTGTACTCAAATGTTCTGTCAGAGGGTCAGTACTGAGGGAGTGCTGCACCGTCAGAGGGTCAGTACTGAGGGAGTGCTGCACTGTCAGAGGGTCAGTACTGAGGGAGTGCTGCACTGTCAGAGGGTCAGTACTGAGGGAGTGCCGCACTGTCAGAGGGTCAGTACTGAGGGAGTGCTGCACTGTCAGAGGGTCAGTACTGAGGGAGTGCTGCCCTGTCAGAGGGTCAGTACTGAGAGAGTGCTGCACTGTCAGAGGGTCAGTACTGAGGGAGTGCCGCACTGTCAGAGGGTCAGTACTGAGGGAGTGCTGCACTGTCAGAGGGTCAGTACTGAGGGAGTGCTGCACTGTCAGAGGGTCAGTACTGAGGGAGTGCTGCACTGTCAGAGGGTCAGTACTGAGGGACTGCTGCACTGTCAGAGGGTCAGTACTGAGGGAGTGCCTCACTGTCAGATGGTCAGTACTGAGGGAGTGCTGCATTGTCAGAGGGTCAGTACTGAGGGAGCGCTGCACTGTCAGAGGGTCAGCACTGAGGGAGTACCGCACTGTCAGAGGGTCAGTACTGAGGGAGCGCTGCGCTGTCAGAGGGTCAGTACTGAGGGAGTGTCGCACTGTCAGAGGGTCAGTACTGAGGGGGTGCTGCACTGCACTGTCAGAGGGTCAGTACTGAGGGAGTGCCGCACTGTCAGAGGGTCAGTACTGAGGGAGTGCCGCACTGTCAGAGGGTCAGTACTGAGGGATTGCTGCACTGTCAGAGGGTCAGTACTGAGAGAGTGTTGCACTGTCAGAGGGTCAGTACTGAGGGAGTGCTGCACTGTCAGAGGGTCAGTACTGAGGCAGTGCCGCACTGTCAGAGGGTCATTACTGAGGGAGTGCTGCACTGTCAGAGGGTCAGTACTGAGGGAGTGCTGCACTGTCAGAGGGCCAGTACTGAGGGAGTGCTGCACTGTCAGAGGGTCAGTACTGAGGGAGTGCTGCACTGTCAGAGGGTCAGTACTGAGGGAGTGCTGCACTGTCAGAGGGTCAGTACTGAGGGAGTGCTGCACTGTCAGAGGGTCAGTACTGAGGGAGTGCTGCACTGTCAGAGGGTCAGTACTGAGGGAGTGCCGCACTGTCAGAGGGTCAGTACTGAGGGAGTGCTGCACTGTCAGAGGGTCAGTACTGAGGGAGTGCTGCACTGTCAGAGAGTCAGAGGGAGTGTCGCACTGTCAGAGGGTCAGTACTGAGGGAGTGCTGCACTGTCAAAGGGTCAGTACTGAGGGAGTGCTGCACTGTCAAAGGGTCAGTACTGAGGGAGTGCTGCACTGTCGGAGGGTCAGTACTGAGGGAGCGCCGCACTGTCAGAGGGTCAGTACTGAGGGAGCGCCGCACTGTCAGAGGGTCAGTACTGAGGGAGTGCTGCACTGTCAGATGGTCAGTACTGAGGGAGCGCCGCACTGTCAGAGGGTCAGTACTGAGGGAGCGCCGCACTGTCAGAGGGTCAGTACTGAGGGAGCGCCGCACTGTCAGAGGGTCAGTACTGAGGGAGCGCCGCACTGTCAGAGGGTCAGTACTGAGGGAGCGCCGCACTGTCAGAGGGTCAGTTCTCTGACATTACTGAACTCCCTCAGTGGGGAATCCTGGTGTTGCGAACCATGTTGAAGTCTATAATTGGTTAAGTGGGTCCTGGCTGCCCCACTTGTGTAACAGAGAAGACAGCGCAGCAGTCCCGAGGCAGTGCTGAGGTCTTGGGCAACACATCATTCCAGAAACTGTCAGAGAGACGGATGAGGAGATTTGGAGACTGTGAAAGAACATCAGGGCCATCCTGTGTATCACAGTGAGGTAATAGCACATTACCATTAGGCTTTGAATGATTTACTGGCCCATTACCCAGGGTCTGCGAGTCACAGACAAGATGGAGACATGAATGAAAAACGTGAGGATTAAAATAAATTGTTGAGGATTGATATTTCCTCACTCTTCCTGCATTTATCTAAGTTTTATTACAGAGACCATCATCCGTACGATTATCGGCAACACCACTCCTCAGATTTCAACCAAATTCGAAAACCAGAAATGGGAAAGAGCACGAGAGGTTTGATGGAAATACATGTCACACCCGAGAGGTCCCCTGGCAGAGATCTCCCTTCCTCCTGCACCAGATATCATCAGGTCCCCACCTTAAAGAAAATCGAATCCTACCTTCCACCCTCGATAAACTTGAGGTTACCCCCTTACTGCCTCGCTGACCACGTGAGCCCTCACATGCATTACATCTCATTCATTCATCGCTCCTCTGCGCACTTCACTACATTGGCTCCAGCTCTACCAGCACCTCAACTTTCCGATTCGCTCACTAGTTTTCAAATCCCTCCATGTCCTCACCCACCTCTGTCGTTGTGACCTCCAGCAGGGCTGCTGGGAGATCTGCACTCTCCAATTTCGGGCCCGTGTTTACCGTCGCTCCATCATTGGCCACACCTCGGGCTGTCCGAGCCCGAAGTTGTGACATTTCCTCCGGGGGTCGCGAGGTGGGGGGGAGATCGGGGTCATAGGGGATAGGCCGTGGGTGGGAGGGGTGGAGAGGGAGGTCTGGAGAGCATTGGGCCTTGAAGGGAAGATGAGCCCCCAATCAGAAGGGGGCTTCTGATGCAGCTGTTGCCCCCTACTTCTCGCCCAGGATCCAGCCATAGAACATACATATAACAGTACAGCACAGAACAGGCCCTTCGGCCCTCGATGTTGTGCCGAGCAATGATCACCCTACTCAAGCCTAACGTATCCACCCTATACCAGTAACCCAACAACCCCCCCCCCCCAAATTAACCTTACTTTGACACTAAGGGCAATTTAGCATGGCCAATCCACCTAACCCGCACATCTTTGGACTGTGGGAGGAAACCGGAGCACCCGGAGGAAACCCACGCAGACACGGGGACAACGTGCAGACTCCGCACAGACAGTGACCCAAGCCGGGAATCGAACCTGGGACCCTGGAGCTGTGAAGCATTTATGCTAACCACCATGCTACCGTGCTGCCCCCTCAGCCATGTTCAGGTCTGCATCCCCCTCCCCACCGAACTGTCATCCGCCCACCAGCCTAAACATTGAGGGCACTTCAGGACCTTCATTGGGGCACGGGCAGATTCCCATCCCTGCCAATCTCCGAGCAAAATCTCCACCAGTTTGGGATGGGCGGGAACCTGGAGGGAATCCTCTCCATGCAAGCAAAGACCCCTCCCACCAGGATTATTCCCTCTTCCAACTTCTTCCATCGGGCAGGAGATACAGAAGTCTGAGAACACGCAGGAACAGATTCAAAAACAGCTCCTTCCCCGCTGTTACCAGACTCCTAAACAACCCTCTTATGGACTGAACTGATCTCTCCACACATCTTCTCTACAGAGTAGCACTACGCTCCGTATGCTTCACCCGATGCCTGTGTCTATGTATTTAAATTGTGTGCTTACGTATGTCCTACGTCGTTTCAGTATGGAATGATCTGTCTGGACTGTACGCATAATAATACTTTTCACTGTACCCCAGTACACTGACAATAAACAAACCCAAATCCAAATCACACACACCCCTGCCCCGGAGTATAAATGCGTAACTGAAGAGAATTTTCACAGCGCCAGGGTCCCAGGTTCGATTCCCCGCTGGGTCACTGTCTGTGCGGAGTCTGCACGGTCTCCCCGTGTCTGCGTGGGTTTCCTCCGGGTGCTCCGGTTTCCTCCCACATTCCAAAGACGTGCAGGTTAGGTGGGTTGGCCATGATAAATTGCCCTTAGTGACCAAAAAGGTTAGGAGGGGTTATTGGGTGATGGGGATAGGGTGGAAGTGAGGGCTTAAGTGGGTCAGTGCAGACTCGATGGGCCGAATGGCCTCCTTCTGCACTGTATGTGCTCTGTTCTTTTTTAATTATTCAGAGAGTGTGGGTTTGGTTGCCTCAGCCTGAATATTCTGCCCTCCCGAGTTGCCCTTCAGAAGGTGGTGGTGAGCTGCCTTCTTGAACCTCTGCAGTCCCTGAGGTGTAGGTACATCCACTGTGCTGTTAGGGAGAGAATTAATGATTTTAAACTTGGCAGCAATTTGATCAAACTTAGTATCTTGCTCGCCTGTTTCAGAGTCAACCACATTGCTTTGAGCCTGGATCACATGTAGGCCAGACCAGGTAAGGACGGCAGATTTCCTTCCCTGGAGGACATTAGATGTGTTTTTACGACAATCGTCAATGATTTCATGGACAAGCTTCCTAATTCCAGATTTTGATGAATTGAATTCAAATTCAACTAGTTACCCTGGTGGGATTTGAACCCCTGTCCGCAGAGCCTGGGTCCCGGGATTACTAACCCAGTCACATCACCTCTGTACCAGCACCTCTCCAGAAAGGAGTGGAGTAACTGTGATATGTTGAACTACGGAGACTCAGGAGGGCTGAATGATTGACTTTTGTTTTTGTTTGGTCTCTGGGCCTTGGGGTGCAGCTCAGCCTGGATTTGTGTTCCTTGATTGTTCCCCAGTGACCTCTGTCGGAATGTGGTTGCAGACAAGATTGGCTCAACTGTCTCCCTCTCCTGCAGTCAGACGGTCTACCCAGTCACGCAGGGTGCAATTCGCCAGTCTGGGACTAAGCCTGGTGGTGTGCCAGGCCCAGGGGGCGTTTAGTGAAGCTGGCGGGAATTCCCACCCTATCGTACGAGAACGGTTTTGTGGCGGAGAGGGTTGGATGGCTCATGCCCTGCTATCACATCTGAGCGCCATATTTAAAAGGTGTCCGAACAGCAACTGGCCCATTGTCAAAGATAGAAGATGGATCTCCGGGAAGACTCTGAATCTCGGAGATCCACCTGGTGGACACTCCGCCTAAACACCGCTGTGTGTCACAGGGTCCCCGTTGCTGGAAGGCCTCTGTCCCGACCACCACAGGCTGCACCAGGCCAGTCTCAACATCTCCACCCCGCGTTGGTCCAGATATGACATCCCTGTGACGGTGCAGACACTGGGGGACGGGGGGGGGACGGTGCAGACACTCGGTTATCGGGGGAGGGGGGGACGGTGCAGACACTCGGTTATCGGGGGGGGGGACGGTGCTGACGCTCGGTTGTCGGGGGGGGGGGGGAACGGTGCAGACACTCGGTTGTCCGGGGGGGGGGGGGGGGGGGGACGGTGCAGACACTCGGTTGTTGGGGGGGGGGACGGTGCAGACACTCGGTTGTCGGGGGGGGGGGGGGGGGGGACGGTGCAGACGCTCGGTTGTCGGGGGGGGAGACGGTGCAGACACTCGGGGTTGTTGGGGGGGGGGACGGTGCAGACACTCGGTTGTCGGGGGGGGGGTACGGTGCAGACACTCGGTTGTCGGGGGGGGGAGGGACGGTGCAGACACTCGGTTGTCGGGGGGGGGGCGGTGCAGACACTCGGTTGTCGGGGGGGGGGGGGACGGTGCAGACACTCGGTTGTCGGGGGGGGACGGTGCAGACACTCGGTTGTCGGGGGGGGGGACGGTGCAGAGACTCGGTTGTCGGGAGGGGGGGGGACGGTGCAGAGACTCGGTTGTCGGGAGGGGGGGGGACGGTGCAGAGACTCGGTTGTCGGGGGGGGGGGGGGGGACGGTGCAGAGACTCGGTTGTCGGGGGGGGGGGGGGCCGGTGCTGACACTCGGTTGTCGGGGGGGGGGACGGTGCAGACACTCGGTTGTCGGGGGGGGGGGGGACGGTGCAGACACTCGGTTGTCGGGGGGGGGGGAGGGACGGTGCAGACACTCGGTTGTCGGGGGGGGGACGGTGCAGAGACTCGGTTGTCGGGGCGGGGGGGACGGTGCAGACACTCGGTTATCGGGGGGGGGCGGTGCAGACACTCGGTTATCGGGGGGGGACGGTGCAGACACTCGGTTGTCGGGGGGACGGGGACGGTGCAGACACTCGGTTGTCGGGGGGGGGGGGGGACGACGGTGCTGACGCTCGGTTTGTCGGGGGGGGGGGACGGTGCAGACACTCGGTTGTCGGGGGGGGGGGGACGGTGCAGACACTCGGTTGTCGGGGGGGGGGGACGGTGCAGACACTCGGTTGTCGAGGGGGGGGGGGACGGTGCAGAGACTCGGTTGTCGGGAGGGGGGGGGACGGTGCAGAGACTCGGTTGTCGGGAGGGGGGGGGACGGTGCAGACACTCGGTTGTCGGGGGGGGGGGACGGTGCAGAGACTCGGTTGTCGGGAGGGGGGGGGACGGTGCAGACACTCGGTTGTCGGGGGGGGGACGGTGCAGACACTCGGTTGTCCGGGGGGGGGGGGGGGGGGGGGGGGACGGTGCAGACACTCGGTTGTTGGGGGGGGGGACGGTGCAGACACTCGGTTGTCGGGGGGGGGGGGGGGGACGGTGCAGACGCTCGGTTGTCGGGGGGGAGACGGTGCAGACACTCGGGGTTGTTGGGGGGGGGGACGGTTGCAGACACTCGGTTGTCGGGGGGGGGGTACGGTGCAGACACTCGGTTGTCGGGGGGGGGAGGGACGGTGCAGACACTCGGTTGTCGGGGGGGGGGCGGTGCAGACACTCGGTTGTCGGGGGGGGGGGGACGGTGCAGACACTCGGTTGTCGGGGGGGGGACGGTGCAGACACTCGGTTGTCGGGGGGGGGGACGGTGCAGAGACT
This sequence comes from Scyliorhinus canicula, assembly GCF_902713615.1. NCBI lineage: Eukaryota > Metazoa > Chordata > Chondrichthyes > Carcharhiniformes > Scyliorhinidae > Scyliorhinus > Scyliorhinus canicula. Next base: position 4,137,705 of record NC_052149.1, read on the forward strand.
CGGTTGTCGGGAGGGGGGGGGACGGTGCAGAGACTCGGTTGTCGGGAGGGGGGGGGACGGTGCAGAGACTCGGTTGTCGGGGGGGGGGGGGGACGGTGCAGAGACTCGGTTGTCGGGGGGGGGGGGGCCGGTGCTGACACTCGGTTGTCGGGGGGGGGGACGGTGCAGACACTCGGTTGTCGGGGGGGGGGGGGGACGGTGCAGACACTCGGTTGTCGGGGGGGGGGGGGAGGGACGGTGCAGACACTCGGTTGTCGGGGGGGGGACGGTGCAGAGACTCGGTTGTCGGGGCGGGGGGGGACGGTGCAGACACTCGGTTATCGGGGGGGGGCGGTGCAGACACTCGGTTATCGGGGGGGGACGGTGCAGACACTCGGTTGTCGGGGGGACGGGGACGGTGCAGACACTCGGTTGTCGGGGGGGGGGGGGGACGACGGTGCTGACGCTCGGTTGTCGGGGGGGGGGGGCGGTGCAGACACTCGGTTGTCGGGGGGGGGGGGCGGTGCAGACACTCGGTTGTCGGGGGGGGGGGACGGTGCAGACACTCGGTTGTCGAGGGGGGGGGGGGACGGTGCAGAGACTCGGTTGTCGGGAGGGGGGGGGACGGTGCAGAGACTCGGTTGTCGGGAGGGGGGGGGGACGGTGCAGACACTCGGTTGTCGGGGGGGGGGGACGGTGCAGAGACTCGGTTGTCGGGAGGGGGGGGGACGGTGCAGACACTCGGTTGTCGGGGGGGGGACGGTGCAGACACTCGGTTGTCGGGGGGGGGACGGTGCAGACACTCGGTTGTCGGGGGGGGGGACGGTGCAGACACTCGGTTGTCGGGGGGTGGGGACGGTGCAGAGACTCGGTTGTCGGGAGGGGGGGGGGACGGTGCAGACACTCGGTTGTCGGGGGGGGGGGACGGTGCAGACACTCGGTTGTCGGGGGGGGGGACGGTGCAGATACTCGGTTGTCGGGGGGGGGACGGTGCAGATACTCGGTTGTCGGGGGGGGGGAGGGGGGGGGGGGATGGTGCAGACGCTCGGTTGTCGGGGGGGGGGTGGACAGTGCAGACACTCGGTTGTCGGGGGGGGGGGGGTGGACGGTGCAGACACTCGGTTGTTGGGGGGGGGGGAGGGGGGGTGTCAGGCAACAAACAAAGAACAAAGAAAAGTACAGCACAGGAACAGGCCCTTCGGCCCTCCAAGCCCATGCTGCCCGTCTAAAGTACAATCTTCTGCACTTCCGGGGAAACAATTCACCTGCATCCCATTGGCAGGATGCAAATCGATTTCACGCCGACTCCGGCGGGAATGCCAAGTCTGGGAAAATCTGCCAATGGACTCGGCCCACATCACAAGAGCAAGCGGCAATAAATATAAAATTAGAGGCAGGTTGTTCGGTTCAAGTTCTTCAGACAACGGAGGAGTGGAAATCTGGAACAGAAATCTGGACATTTCCCCACAAAAGCCGTGGATGCCCAATTGAAAATCTCAAAGCCGAGATTGATGGAGTATTTTCAGGTAATGGGACGGAGGATTCTGGAACAAAGCAACGCAGACGGAGTTTGGATACATTTCAGTCCTGGTCTAATTGAAGGACGGGACAGGCTCAAGGGAATAAATTGCCTCCTCCTGATCCCACTCCCATTTCTGTCTTCATCACATCTCTTGAGGATTGTGTCTAATTCTGGGCTCCACACTTTGGGGGACGATGTCGAGGCCTTGGAGAGGGTGCGGAGGGGATTTACTGGAATGGGAGCAGGGATGGGGGATTTCAGTTAATGTGGAGAGACTGGAGAAACTGGGATTGTTCTCCTTGGAGCAGAGAAGGTTCAGAGGAGATTGAATCGAGGTGTTCAAAATCAGCAAGAGTTTTGATGGAGTAAATGAGGAGAAAGTGTTTCCAGTGACAGGAGGGAGGGTAACCAGAGGGACACAGATTGAAGAGAATGGGTAAAAGAGGGTGGATTCGACCAGAAGGTCCCGACATCGGGCAACGCCAGGTCGCCCACCCACCATCGAGAAACAACCCGCCGGGGGGGGGGGGCGTCCATGGCGAAACTTGGCTTCAGCAATTGGCAGTGATAACAACTTGCGGCAGGACATGGGGCAAAGATCTGCGGAAGGAATGTTTGTCAACGAAAGGAACAAGCCACTTCCCATCACCAACGTGGCAAAGAGCCAACATCACACTGCACACAACTTGAAAAGAATTTCAAATGTTGAGTTCTTGAGAGCAAATCTTTTACAATGTTTAGGGATTAACGTGATTTACTGACTATTTCTGTTTTTCCTTTGGTCTGGGGAAGGAAAGGTCAGTGTCCATGAAGGGCTGGATTGGGGTCAGTATGACTGCCTGAAGGAATCTCAATCAAACACCTTCGAGCTAACCTGTAGCTTCTGAACGTCACAGTATTTCCTTCAGGTCCCATGTTTATTAACCCCTCAAAACCAGCTTCTCGATGGTGTTGACCCGTGCTCCAGCCTCCAAACCTATTCTCAATGCTGAGGGGCTATAACTGCAAATTAGCATTGCCTAGATGGTCACGTTGTGTGTTGCGCTGTTGATGCCAGCTTTGGGAGGGGTTGGGTGGGGGGGGGGGGGGGGTGATAACTCCGGCAGCTGCATGTCTGATAGTCCCCTCAGCCGTCGCCAGGTTCCCTGTGGGGAAGGTTGCCATGGGATTTGGCAAGCACTGAGAACCACTAGGGGGCCACCTTCCATACCTGCTGGCAGGATGGTGGGGGAGCTGGCACGGGGCCCGTAGGAACCACCCGTCCACGACCCCACTGAAGGAGCCACAGAGATGATAATCATAGAATTTACAGTGCAGAAGGAGGCCATTCGGCCCATCGGCTCTGAGAAAGAGCACCCTATCCCAGCCAACACCACCCTACCCCCATATCCCAGTAACCCCACTCAACCAAAACTAAGGGTCATTTTGGACACCGAGGGCAATTTAGCATGGCCAATCCACACATCTTTGGACTCAGCCTCAGCCATGACCCATTGGAGGAGAGGTTTTCCCTTCCCACTTGTTAGAATCCTCATAAGGACCACGACACCATTGTTAATCTCCCTGTCGGGCTCGTGGAGGACGAGCTTCCTTGAGGTCAGAGGCCACCCAGCTGGAGCAAACATAAAAGCCGGCCCTGGGATGGTTGGTTACTTCAGCAAGGACTGTACTGGGAGTGAGTGGCTGCCTTGAGCAGAATACTGTACATAGTTAAATAAAGCTCTGTTCTCTTACCACTGGCTTCCTCAAGTTACTAAAACACTGGTGGCTTTAGGAGCCGTGGACATTTTAAATCCCGAATGCTCCTCCATTTTGAGGTGCCCCATCTTTCTGCCCCAACTCTCCCCAAGGTCACCCAGTGCCATGAGCCCTCTGATGGACCTCTCTCACTGCTATTCCAATCAGCACCCTTCACTGGACGCTGAACGCTGAGGCAGCTTGTTAATTGGCCGCTTCCCGTAAGATCGCACGGGAGCGGGGAGGCAGCCAGCAGAGGGATCGGGAACCGGGAATGCTGCCAAGGTTGGGTTCCATCACGCGGGGGAAAAAGATCCTGCCCACTACGTCTGTTGGGATCTTCACATTGAGGGCATAATCGTCGTGGGCAAATGACGGAGATAACGGACTCCTTGGGAGCTGAGTGGTGGTCCCTGTACGACACCCCCAAATTGTGATTCTCTCACTCTCTTTAATAAGCCAGCAGCTTTAACCAGCCCTCACCCAGCATTGTTTTTAAGGTATTACCTCCGTTCATGCCCATCGATCGCAATACAGGTCGCTGTGCCACATGGCTGAGTGATTACTGACATTCTCTTCATGCTCCATTCTCAGGTTAAGCTTCAATACTCAAAACACTTCCACCAGGTGGCAATGGTCCTCGCCCCGGGACTGTGAGTACAGAATGGAGAGAAGTTACACATCCAGGCAGTTATAGACACAGCCCCACAATGAGACAGTGATTGAAACTGGACCCGTGCAAGAGGGCAGGATGAGAGAGTGCAGACATTGTAAAGGGTTGTGGGGGGTGGAGGAGATTATAGAGATAGAAAGGAGCAAGAACACGGAGGGATTTGAAATCAAGGATGAAAATGTTACAGTCTTCAAATCCTGTTTATCTATTCATCCTTGTGTAGGCCCTGAGAATTCTGCAGTGTTATCGCAGTCAGTTCACTGTGCAGCAGTAATTCAGAGAATCATAGACCCTCCTACAGTGCAGAAGGAGGCCATTTGGCCAATCGAGTCTGCACTGACCCTCTGATAGGCCCACGCCCTCACCCTATCCCCGTAACCCAGTAACCCCAGCTAACCTATTGGACACTAAGGGGCAATCCACCCACCCTAACATGCTCCTGAGGAGCTGAGCTGGGATATAGTCCCAGATCAGCTGCCCTGGTTGGATGGTGCTGTCTTTTTCATAATCTTTATTATTGTCACAAGTAGGCTCACATTAACACTGCAATAAAGTTACTGTGAAAAGCCCCTAGTCACCACATTCCGGCGCCTGTTCGGGTACACAGCGGGAGAATTCAGAATGTCCAATTCACCTAACAGCACGTCTTTCAGGACTTGTGGGAGGAAACCGGAGCACCCGGAGGAAACCCACGCAGACACGGGGCGAACGTGCAGACTCCACACAGACAGTGACCCAGCGGGGAATCGAACCCGAGACCCTGGAGCTGTGAAGTAGCAGTGCTAACCACTGTGCTACCGTGTCGCCCTTGTGATGGGGGCTGGAGGGAATGGGACAGCAATTACTTTGAGGAATTGCTTTGAATGCCTCCAGGGACGTGAAGGTTTAAAACTGCCCTAATTATAAACAATTTCTGTTTACCTGCTGTCACCTTGAAGTGTGTCTCTTTGAATATTAACACCCTGATGCGGGAAACGTTTATTTGCCTGCAGTTTTAAATGCCCTTTAAATACAGGTCATTGCCTGTATTTCTACCCACCAGTGGACACCTCAGAATGCCCCACATATAGCTTGGCAGGAGGTGCAGCATTGCCCTGTGCTCACTGTTGTAAGAAACCCAGAGGCGAATTCATGCACAGCAGGATCCCACACACAGCAGCATGAGAACAGCCAAATAATCGTTTTATTGGTGTTAGGTGAATGTTAAATATTAGTCCCTGGACAATGGGTAGGATTTCCCTGCTCATTTTCTAAGTAGTGTCGTGGGACCTTTTACATTAATCTTGGAGAACAGACAGGAAGGAGATTGGTTGAATAGAAATCAATGGCCAATAGCATCCTCTTTGCTCCCTGGATTCAAAGTTTCTGTCCTCACCTACAAAGCTCTTACTCTCTGTACACCCATCAGCTCGACATACTCCATCTGACTCTAAACTCCGTCCCCTCTTCCTGCTCCATCATTGTCTCCACAGTCACCTTACAGTACTGTGGGAGTGCCGCACTGTCAGAGGGTCAGTACTGTGGGAGTGCCGCACTGTCAGAGGGTCAGTAATGTGGGAGTGCTGCACTGTCAGAGGGTCAGTACTGAGGGAGTGCCGCACTGTCAGAGGGTCAGTACTGAGGGAGCGCCGCACTGTCAGAGGGTCAGTACTGAGGGAGTGCCGCACTGTCAGAGGGTCAGTACTGAGGGAGTGCCGCACTGTCAGAGGGTCAGTACTGTGGGAGTGCCGCACTGTCAGAGGGTCAGTACTGTGGGAGTGCCGCACTGTCAGAGGGTCAGTACTGAGGGAGTGCTGCACTGTCAGAGGGTCAGTACTGAGGGAGTGCCGCACTGTCAGAGGGTCAGTACTGAGGGAGTGCTGCACTGTCAGAGGGTCAGTACTGAGGGAGTGCTGCACTGTCAGAGGGTCAGTACTGAGGGAGTGCCGCACTGTCAGAGGGTCAGTACTGAGGGAGTGCCGCACTGTCAGAGGGTCAGTACTGAGGGAGTGCTGCACTGTCAGAGGGTCAGTACTGAGGGAGTGCTGCACTGTCAGAGGGTCAGTACTGAGGGAGTGCAGCACTGTCAGAGGGTCAGTACTGAGGGAGTGCCGCACTGTCAGAGGGTCAGTGCTGAGGGAGTGCCGCACTGTCAGAGGGTCAGTACTGAGGGAGTGCCGCACTGTCAGAGAGTCAGTACTGAGGGAGTGCCGCACTGTGAGAGGGTCAGTACTGAGGGAGTGCCGCACTGTCAGAGGGTCAGTGCTGAGGGAGTGCTGCACTGTGAGAGGGTCAGTACTGAGGGAGTGCCGCACTGTCAGAGGGTCAGTGCTGAGGGAGTGCCGCACTGTGAGAGGGTCAGTACTGAGGGAGTGCCGCACTGTCAGAGGGTCGGTACTGAGGGAGTGCTGCACTGTCAGAGGGTCAGTACTGAGGGAGTGCCGCACTGTCAGAGGGTCAGTACTGAGGGAGTGCTGCACTGTCAGAGGGTCAGTACTGAGGGAGTGCCACACTGTCAGAGGGTCAGTACTGAGGGAGTGCCACACTGTCAGAGGGTCAGTACTGAGGGAGTGCTGCACTGTCAGAGGGTCAGTACTGAGGGAGTGCCGCACTGTCAGAGGGTCAGTACTGTGGGAGTGCCGCACTGTCAGAGGGTCAGTACTGAGGGAGTGCTGCACTGTCAGAGGGTCAGTACTGAGGGAGTGCCGCACTGTCAGAGGGTCAGTACTGAGGGAGTGCTGCACTGTCAGAGGGTCAGTACTGAGGGAGTGCTGCACTGTCAGAGGGTCAGTACTGAGGGAGTGCCGCACTGTCAGAGGGTCAGTACTGAGGGAGTGCCGCACTGTCAGAGGGTCAGTACTGAGGGAGTGCTGCACTGTCAGAGGGTCAGTACTGAGGGAGTGCAGCACTGTCAGAGGGTCAGTACTGAGGGAGTGCCGCACTGTCAGAGGGTCAGTGCTGAGGGAGTGCCGCACTGTCAGAGGGTCAGTACTGAGGGAGTGCCGCACTGTCAGAGGGTCAGTACTGAGGGAGTGCCGCACTGTGAGAGGGTCAGTACTGAGGGAGTGCCGCACTGTCAGAGGGTCAGTGCTGAGGGAGTGCTGCACTGTGAGAGGGTCAGTACTGAGGGAGTGCCGCACTGTCAGAGGGTCAGTGCTGAGGGAGTGCCGCACTGTCAGAGGGTCAGTACTGAGGGAGTGCCGCACTGTCAGAGGGTCGGGTACTGAGGGAGTGCTGCACTGTCAGAGGGTCAGTACTGAGGGAGTGCCGCACTGTCAGAGGGTCAGTACTGAGGGAGTGCTGCACTGTCAGAGGGTCAGTACTGAGGGAGTGCCGCACTGTCAGAGGGTCAGTACTGAGGGAGTGCCGCACTGTCAGAGGGTCAGTACTGAGGGAGTGCTGCACTGTCAGAGGGTCAGTACTGAGGGAGTGCTGCACTGTCAGAGGGTCAGTACTGAGGGAGTGCAGCACTGTCAGAGGGTCAGTACTGAGGGAGTGCCGCACTGTCAGAGGGTCAGTGCTGAGGGAGTGCCGCACTGTCAGAGGGTCAGTACTGAGGGAGGGCCGCACTGTCAGAGGGTCAGTACTGAGGGAGTGCCGCACTGTGAGAGGGTCAGTACTGAGGGAGTGCCGCACTGTCAGAGGGTCAGTGCTGAGGGAGTGCCGCACTGTCAGAGGGTCGGTACTGAGGGAGCGCTGCACTGTCAGAGGGTCAGTACTGAGGGAGTGCTACACTGTCAGAGGGTCAGTACTGAGGGAGTGCCGCACTGTCAGAGGGTCAGTACTGAGGGAGTGCTGCACTGTCAGAAGGTCAGTGCTGAGGGAGTGCTGCACTGTCAGAGAGTCAGTGCTGAGGGAGTGCTGCACTGTCAGAGAGTCAGTGCTGAGGGAGTGCTGCACTGTCAGAGGGTCAGTACTGAGGGAGTGCCGCACTGTCAGAGGGTCAGTACTGAGGGAGTGCTACACTGTCAGAGGGTCAGTACTGAGGGAGTGCAGCACTGTCAGAGGGTCAGTACTGAGGGAGTGCTGCACTGTCAGAGGGTCAGTACTGAGGGAGTGCTGCACTGTCAGGGGGTCAGTACTGAGGGAGTGCTGCACTGTCAGAGGGTCAGTACTGAGGGGGTGCTGCACTGTCAGAGGGTCAGTACTGAGGGAGTGCCGCACTGTCAGAGGGTCAGTACTGAGGGAGTGCTGCACTGTCAGAGGGTCAGTACTGAGGGAGTGCTGCACTGTCAGAGGGTCAGTACTGAGGGAGTGCCGCACTGTCAGAGGGTCAGTACTGAGGGAGTGCCGCACTGTCAGAGGGTCAGTACTGAGGGAGTGCTGCACTGTCAGAGGGTCAGTACTGAGGGAGTGCTGCACTGTCAGAGGGTCAGTACTGAGGGAGTGCAGCACTGTCAGAGGGTCAGTACTGAGGGAGTGCCGCACTGTCAGAGGGTCAGTACTGTGGGAGTGCCGCACTGTCAGAGAGTCAGTACTGTGGGAGTGCCGCACTGTCAGAGGGTCAGTACTGAGGGAGTGCTGCACTGTCAGAGGGTCAGTACTGAGGGAGTGCCGCACTGTCAGAGGGTCAGTACTGAGGGAGTGCTGCACTGTCAGAGGGTCAGTACTGAGGGAGTGCTGCACTGTCAGAGGGTCAGTACTGAGGGAGTGCCGCACTGTCAGAGGGTCAGTACTGAGGGAGTGCCGCACTGTCAGAGGGTCAGTACTGAGGGAGTGCTGCACTGTCAGAGGGTCAGTACTGAGGGAGTGCTGCACTGTCAGAGGGTCAGTACTGAGGGAGTGCAGCACTGTCAGAGGGTCAGTACTGAGGGAGTGCCGCACTGTCAGAGGGTCAGTGCTGAGGGAGTGCCGCACTGTCAGAGGGTCAGTACTGAGGGAGTGCCGCACTGTCAGAGGGTCAGTACTGAGGGAGTGCCGCACTGTGAGAGGGTCAGTACTGAGGGAGTGCCGCACTGTCAGAGGGTCAGTGCTGAGGGAGTGCTGCACTGTGAGAGGGTCAGTACTGAGGGAGTGCCGCACTGTCAGAGGGTCAGTGCTGAGGGAGTGCCGCACTGTGAGAAGGTCAGTACTGAGGGAGTGCCGCACTGTCAGAGGGTCGGTACTGAGGGAGTGCTGCACTGTCAGAGGGTCAGTACTGAGGGAGTGCCGCACTGTCAGAGGGTCAGTACTGAGGGAGTGCTGCACTGTCAGAGGGTCAGTACTGAGGGAGTGCCGCACTGTCAGAGGGTCAGTACTGAGGGAGTGCCGCACTGTCAGAGGGTCAATACTGAGGGAGTGCTGCACTGTCAGAGGGTCAGTACTGAGGGAGTGCTGCACTGTCAGAGGGTCAGTACTGAGGGAGTGCAGCACTGTCAGAGGGTCAGTACTGAGGGAGTGCCGCACTGTCAGAGGGTCAGTGCAGAGGGAGTGCCGCACTGTCAGAGGGTCAGTACTGTGGGAGTGCCGCACTGTCAGAGGGTCAGTACTGTGGGAGTGCTTGCACTGTCAGAGCGTCAGTACTGAGGGAGTGCCGCACTGTCAGAGGGTCAGTACTGAGGGAGCGCCGCACTGTCAGAGGGTCAGTACTGAGGGAGTGCCGCACTGTCAGAGGGTCAGTACTGAGGGAGTGCCGCACTGTCAGAGGGTCAGTACTGTGGGAGTGCCGCACTGTCAGAGGGTCAGTACTGTGGGAGTGCCGCACTGTCAGAGGGTCAGTACTGAGGGAGTGCTGCACTGTCAGAGGGTCAGTACTGAGGGAGTGCCGCACTGTCAGAGGGTCAGTACTGAGGGAGTGCTGCACTGTCAGAGGGTCAGTACTGAGGGAGTGCTGCACTGTCAGAGGGTCAGTACTGAGGGAGTGCCGCACTGTCAGAGGGTCAGTACTGAGGGAGTGCCGCACTGTCAGAGGGTCAGTACTGAGGGAGTGCTGCACTGTCAGAGGGTCAGTACTGAGGGAGTGCAGCACTGTGAGAGGGTCAGTACTGAGGGAGTGCCGCACTGTCAGAGGGTCAGTGCTGAGGGAGTGCCGCACTGTCAGAGGGTCAGTACTGAGGGAGTGCCGCACTGTCAGAGGGTCAGTACTGAGGGAGTGCCGCACTGTGAGAGGGTCAGTACTGAGGGAGTGCCGCACTGTCAGAGGGTCAGTGCTGAGGGAGTGCTGCACTGTGAGAGGGTCAGTACTGAGGGAGTGCCGCACTGTCAGAGGGTCAGTGCTGAGGGAGTGCCGCACTGTGAGAGGGTCAGTACTGAGGGAGTGCCGCACTGTCAGAGGGTCGGTACTGAGGGAGTGCTGCACTGTCAGAGGGTCAGTACTGAGGGAGTGCCGCACTGTCAGAGGGTCAGTACTGAGGGAGTGCTGCACTGTCAGAGGGTCAGTACTGAGGGAGTGCCGCACTGTCAGAGGGTCAGTACTGAGGGAGTGCCGCACTGTCAGAGGGTCAGTACTGAGGGAGTGCTGCACTGTCAGAGGGTCAGTACTGAGGGAGTGCTGCACTGTCAGAGGGTCAGTACTGAGGGAGTGCAGCACTGTCAGAGGGTCAGTACTGAGGGAGTGCCGCACTGTCAGAGGGTCAGTGCTGAGGGAGTGCCGCACTGTCAGAGGGTCAGTACTGAGGGAGTGCCGCACTGTCAGAGGGTCAGTACTGAGGGAGTGCCGCACTGTGAGAGGGTCAGTACTGAGGGAGTGCCGCACTGTCAGAGGGTCAGTGCTGAGGGAGTGCCGCACTGTGAGAGGGTCAGTACTGAGGGAGTGCCGCACTGTCAGAGGGTCGGTACTGAGGGAGCGCTGCACTGTCAGAGGGTCAGTACTGAGGGAGTGCAGCACTGTCAGAGGGTCAGTACTGAGGGAGTGCCGCACTGTCAGAGGGTCAGTACTGTGGGAGTGCCGCACTGTCAGAGAGTCAGTACTGTGGGAGTGCCGCACTGTCAGAGGGTCAGTACTGAGGGAGTGCTGCACTGTCAGAGGGTCAGTACTGAGGGAGTGCCGCACTGTCAGAGGGTCAGTACTGAGGGAGTGCTGCACTGTCAGAGGGTCAGTACTGAGGGAGTGCTGCACTGTCAGAGGGTCAGTACTGAGGGAGTGCCGCACTGTCAGAGGGTCAGTACTGAGGGAGTGCCGCACTGTCAGAGGGTCAGTACTGAGGGAGTGCTGCACTGTCAGAGGGTCAGTACTGAGGGAGTGCTGCACTGTCAGAGGGTCAGTACTGAGGGAGTGCAGCACTGTCAGAGGGTCAGTACTGAGGGAGTGCCGCACTGTCAGAGGGTCAGTGCTGAGGGAGTGCCGCACTGTCAGAGGGTCAGTACTGAGGGAGTGCCGCACTGTCAGAGGGTCAGTACTGAGGGAGTGCCGCACTGTGAGAGGGTCAGTACTGAGGGAGTGCCGCACTGTCAGAGGGTCAGTGCTGAGGGAGTGCTGCACTGTGAGAGGGTCAGTACTGAGGGAGTGCCGCACTGTCAGAGGGTCAGTGCTGAGGGAGTGCCGCACTGTGAGAGGGTCAGTACTGAGGGAGTGCCGCACTGTCAGAGGGTCGGTACTGAGGGAGTGCCGCACTGTCAGAGGGTCAGTACTGAGGGAGTGCCGCACTGTCAGAGGGTCAGTACTGAGGGAGTGCTGCACTGTCAGAGGGTCAGTACTGAGGGAGTGCCACACTGTCAGAGGGTCAGTACTGAGGGAGTGCCGCACTGTCAGAGGGTCAGTACTGAGGGAGTGCTGCACTGTCAGAGGGTCAGTACTGAGGGAGTGCTGCACTGTCAGAGGGTCAGTACTGAGGGAGTGCAGCACTGTCAGAGGGTCAGTACTGAGGGAGTGCCGCACTGTCAGAGGGTCAGTGCAGAGGGAGTGCCGCACTGTCAGAGGGTCAGTACTGTGGGAGTGCCGCACTGTCAGAGGGTCAGTACTGTGGGAGTGCTGCACTGTCAGAGGGTCAGTACTGAGGGAGTGCCGCACTGTCAGAGGGTCAGTACTGAGGGAGCGCCGCACTGTCAGAGGGTCAGTACTGAGGGAGTGCCGCACTGTCAGAGGGTCAGTACTGAGGGAGTGCCGCACTGTCAGAGGGTCAGTACTGTGGGAGTGCCGCACTGTCAGAGGGTCAGTACTGTGGGAGTGCCGCACTGTCAGAGGGTCAGTACTGAGGGAGTGCTGCACTGTCAGAGGGTCAGTACTGAGGGAGTGCCGCACTGTCAGAGGGTCAGTACTGAGGGAGTGCTGCACTGTCAGAGGGTCAGTACTGAGGGAGTGCTGCACTGTCAGAGGGTCAGTACTGAGGGAGTGCCGCACTGTCAGAGGGTCAGTACTGAGGGAGTGCCGCACTGTCAGAGGGTCAGTACTGAGGGAGTGCTGCACTGTCAGAGGGTCAGTACTGAGGGAGTGCAGCACTGTCAGAGGGTCAGTACTGAGGGAGTGCCGCACTGTCAGAGGGTCAGTGCTGAGGGAGTGCCGCACTGTCAGAGGGTCAGTACTGAGGGAGTGCCGCACTGTCAGAGGGTCAGTACTGAGGGAGTGCCGCACTGTGAGAGGGTCAGTACTGAGGGAGTGCCGCACTGTCAGAGGGTCAGTGCTGAGGGAGTGCTGCACTGTGAGAGGGTCAGTACTGAGGGAGTGCCGCACTGTCAGAGGGTCAGTGCTGAGGGAGTGCCGCACTGTGAGAGGGTCAGTACTGAGGGAGTGCCGCACTGTCAGAGGGTCGGTACTGAGGGAGTGCTGCACTGTCAGAGGGTCAGTACTGAGGGAGTGCCGCACTGTCAGAGGGTCAGTACTGAGGGAGTGCTGCACTGTCAGAGGGTCAGTACTGAGGGAGTGCCGCACTGTCAGAGGGTCAGTACTGAGGGAGTGCCGCACTGTCAGAGGGTCAGTACTGAGGGAGTGCTGCACTGTCAGAGGGTCAGTACTGAGGGAGTGCTGCACTGTCAGAGGGTCAGTACTGAGGGAGTGCAGCACTGTCAGAGGGTCAGTACTGAGGGAGTGCCGCACTGTCAGAGGGTCAGTGCTGAGGGAGTGCCGCACTGTCAGAGGGTCAGTACTGAGGGAGTGCCGCACTGTCAGAGGGTCAGTACTGAGGGAGTGCCGCACTGTGAGAGGGTCAGTACTGAGGGAGTGCCGCACTGTCAGAGGGTCAGTGCTGAGGGAGTGCCGCACTGTGAGAGGGTCAGTACTGAGGGAGTGCCGCACTGTCAGAGGGTCGGTACTGAGGGAGTGCAGCACTGTCAGAGGGTCAGTACTGAGGGAGTGCTGCACTGTCAGAGGGTCAGTACTGAGGGAGTGCTGCACTGTCAGAGGGTCAGTACTGAGGGAGTGCCGCACTGTCAGAGGGTCGGTACTGAGGGAGCGCTGCACTGTCAGAGGGTCAGTACTGAGGGAGTGCTACACTGTCAGAGGGTCAGTACTGAGGGAGTGCCGCACTGTCAGAGGGTCAGTACTGAGGGAGTGCTGCACTGTCAGAAGGTCAGTGCTGAGGGAGTGCTGCAGTGTCAGAGGGTCAGTACTGAGGGAGTGCTGCACTGTCAGAGGGTCAGTACTGAGGGAGTGCTGCACTGTCAGAGGGTCAGTACTGAGGGAGTGCTGCACTGTCACTATCTTTCAATGATGTATGAAACCAAATTTCTTGCTATCCTCTTTGGAAAATGTCCCATGATACTATTTGGAAGAAGGTCCCAGCCAATATTTATCGACTAACTCACATCATTAAGCACTGTTTGATGTAGCATTGCTGCCTCACAGCGCCAGAGACCCGGGTTCAATTCCGGCCTCGAGTGACTGTCTTTGTGGAGTTTCTACATTCACCCTGTGTGTGCGTGGGTTTCCTCCGGGTGCTCCGGTTTCCTCCCACAGTCCAAAGATGTGCAGGTTAGGAGAATTGGCCATGCTAAATTGTGTTTCAGTGTCTAAAACAGATGCGTTGATTAGGTTAAAGGACTATTGGGATAGGGCGGGGGAGTGGGCTTGGGTGGAGTGCTGTTTCAGAGAGTCAGTGCAGATTCAATGGGCCGAATGGCCTCCTTCTGCACTGTAAGGATTCTATGATTAATCTTGTGATTTAGTCGGTCATAATCCTGACCCAAGAGCTCCTGATTCAAGCCCCAAGTCCAGCAGTTGTCAATTGCTTGACAGTCGGCCTGTGACTGCTTCCCCGCTCTCCCTCAAATTGGGAAATGTGTCTGTGTGAGGATCCCAAGGAAGTTAAAACAGTAAATTGTCTGCTCATTCATCCCGTTACATTTCATGAGAATCTTTATGTGTTCAAATGATCTGCCCTTTGCTCCAGTGTTTTGGGGCATGCTGAGGTTGTGAAAGGTGCTATAGAAATGCAGGGTGTTTCCGTATTTTTATATTTGCTGTCTGTCAGTCATGAGTCGCCCGCCCCTGAATTTTCTCTCCGCATTGCTCTGGATGGAATCTATTGAAGGCCTTGTGACATTTCATGCAAGAGTCACAATTCCCGGAGCAAGCCTTTGTGAACAAATGCATCAATTCACAGCGATGGGACTGAAATCTGAAGTGATGCCATGTATGAAGCGTAGTGACTGCCAATTCCAAAATCAAAACTTCAATTGTACTGACTGGAATAAGGCAGGGGCTCAGATAGAATCTTCCAGCTGGGAATGAGGCCATTTGGCCCATCCTGCTCGTGCTACCCCTTTGAAGAGTTACCCAAATAATGCCACTGCACCCCACCAACACCCCCGGCATTTCCCCTGTACCCCGCCAAACTTTCCCTTTATTGACCCAAACCAAAAGCCATCGGATGTGGGATCCTTCCTCATCTCCATCCTGTTGAAATGAAAAGGATTGAAAGGGAACTGGACACGCTCCTTACTGGATGTGTGACTGAGTCCTTCAGGCCAGCAACCAATCACTGAAGAGGGCAATGACCTCCATAACTTTGACATTTTAGCACTGAATTCCCATTAAATGTTGGCAGGAGGTGGGCCCGATGTTAACTCACACAAATCTCCCTTCACACAGAGAAAATCAGGCCCCTGTCCAGGGCAGAATGGAGTGGAGTTCCACCAATCCATGCTGCAAGGGACCGGGATATATTCTCTGCGCCAAACGTGTATAATGTCACAAATCTCCTTTCACGCCATGTTTTTCTAGAGCAATAATACTGCTTTTGTGGGAGATTTTGCTGTAGTTTCAGTCACGAGTGCTGCTTTGTTTCCTGGCGGTCATCATCACCAACAGTCTGTCCTGGTCCACTCACGTTGATGCAACAGTCAAGAAAGCCGAACAACGTCTCTACTTCCTACGGAAACTTTAAAAATCCATCATGTCTGCATCGACTCTCACAAACGTCTACAGATACGTGATAGAGAGCATCCTATCCGGCTGCATCACAGCTTGGTATGGCAACTGCTCGGTCCAAGATCGCAAGAAACTGCAGAGCGTGGTGAACTCAGCCCAACGCATCACACAAGCTGCCACCCTCCCATTGATTCTGTCTACACCTCCCGCTGCCTCAGGAAGGCAGACAGCATTGTCAGAGACCCCTCCCACCCAGGCATTGCCCCCTCTTCCAGACCCTTCCATCAGGCAGAAGATACAGAAGTCTGAAGACCCGCACTTCCAAACATAGGAACAGCTTTTTCCCCACAGCTACAAGACTCCTCAACGACTCCCCCTCAGACTGATCTGTTCCCTGTAAGAACACTATTCACGACGCCCTATTCCGCTCTTGAATGTATTTGCTTTGTTTGGCCCCTTGTTCCACACTGTGACCAATCACTGTTTGTCGATGTACTTTGTTGATTATTCTTTTTGTCTACTATGTACGTACTGTGTACGTTCCCTCGGCTGCAGAAAAAAAATTTTTCACTGTACTTCGGTACATGTGACAATAGATCAATCAATCAATGTTTGCTGTAGCGCATTGAGGCTCCGTTTAAATAGATTCTGTTTGTCAAAAGTCTCACCCCGCCCCCATCTCTGGCTGACACCGTGGTGCTCGCAGACACTCCATTAAATATAAAGCAGCAGTAAAATTAATAATAATAATCATTGGTTGGCAGTCCCTGTTTCACAAAGACCTTGCCACCCACAACAGCTGTGAACAAAGCTGCAAATATAGATACATCAGATGCACGACCCAAGATGACATTAATGATAAGTTGCAATTACAAAACACCTTTCACATCATCAATAAACTTTCCTCGGCACCTCACAAGGCCTCGATCAGACAAAGGAATCTGACGAAGAAGCGGTTCTTCGGAGAGATGATCAAAACTTTCTTTGTTCCTTCACAGGATTTCAGCGTCGCCGGCTGTGCCAGCATTTATTGCCCATCCCTAATTGCCCTTGAGGGGGCAGCTCAGACTTAACCACGTTGCTGTGGGTCTGGATTCACATGTGGGCCAGACCGGGTAAGGACGGCAGATTTCCTTCCTTAAAGGACGTTAGTGAACCAGGTGAGTTTTGACACCAATCAATGATAGTTTCATGGTCACCATTACTGAGACTGACACCATCCCAGATTTATTCATTGAATTTAAATTCCACCAGCTGTGGTGGTGGGATTTAGTCCCATGTTGCCCAGACCCATTAGCCTGGGCCTCTGGATTCCTAGCCCAGTGTTACCACTCTGCCACCATCTCCCACCGATACCTGATCAAGGGCCGTCTTCAGGTAGTAGAGAGAGCGGGAAAGGTTTGGGTGGGTAATTCGGAACTTGGGGCCCAGGCAATCATTCGGGTGTTTCACAGGGTCAATCCCTCACCCACCAACACTGCCGATAGCTATGTTCATGGGGATTGGTAACTGATGAAAAGTTATTGAAAATAACAAAAGTTACTAGTATAACCAACGCTTCTGTGGGTATCAACCCATTCCTAAACTATCCACTTTACCACACAGTGGGTATGTGAGCACAAACTAATCTAATTCGCATCACTACACAATGGAGCAAAAGCCTAGACATGAACACCAGTTTATTTTAATGAGTTCAAAAAATGTGTTTACCATAAAAGGTGAAGTTGCCATAGCCCCAGATGACCATTGGCTGCTTTCCCCTTCGAGGGGGGGGGGGGAAGAGCTGACGGTGGGTGGTTTAACCTGAGGGTCACCACACCTCAGGCAAGGGGGAAGGTTGAGAGGGCGGGGCCTTCATTAATAACCTCAGCCGGTACGGGAATTGAACCCTCAGCACAGTGAGCCAAACCGGCCCCAGGTGGCGGTCCCACGCTGACATTTGTTCCACGCTGGGGATCGGGCCTGGGGGTGCCCTGCGTATGAGAGGTGGGGTGCAGGGGGCCCCGAGGACCCCCTGATCGGACATTGAGGGGGTTTCGGGGGTCGCGTCCGGGCGGGGGGGGGGGGGGGGGGGTGTGTGTGTCGAGATGATGACCCTGATCAGACGAGCAGAGCTCACCTGCACGGAGACTGGGATTGAGCGTGGGCTTGGCCGGGAGCTCCCCCGCTGGAGAAACCGGATTGAAACAGAGTCCCGATAGATAGCGTGGCGTCTCTCAGCCTTGCGAGAGCCAGGAAACTCCCAACTAAACACACTCGTCACCGGACTCAGTTCCAATTTGGCCAGATCGCCCCCGTCAGCTCCACCTTCTCTCCGCAGATTCTGTCAGACCTGCGGAGATTGTCCAGGGTTTTCTGTTTCTGGTCGTGTATAAATGCAAGTCGCGTCTGAAACATTAGCGTGCCTCTTTCAAAACAGATGATGATTGATCAGTTGTGTGTCTCTATTTGAGATTTCCGCCCCTTGCTGCTGACATCCTCATCTGAACCGACACAGTGTGATTTATTTCAATCTGGTTCCTCGGTTTTAAATTTCATTCTCAGGAGATGGGGCTTTAGTTGGGACGGCGGTTGTTTTGTAAGAAGTGCAGCAGCCAATTTACACACAGCAAGATCCCACACACAACAACCAGGTAATGCTGCCGCAGTGTCGGTTATTATTGGGATTGGCCGGGACGACGGAGGGAACTGCGCTGATCTTCACAGGATTGTTACGGTCCGGAAGGAGACCATTTGGCCCATCGGGTCTGCTCCGGATTCTCTTTGAAATTGTGCTTTTACGCCCACCCGAGCCGGCACATGGGGCCTTGGTTCAAGGCCTGATCCAGAAGCCAGTTGTGCAGAGTGCGCAGCAGGTCTTCTGCTCGGTACTGGAGAGTCGACCTTGATTTGTTTGCGCCCCGGACTTGGGAGAGGCAAGAATGGCACCGACTGAATCTGGGCCTGGATGCCGTAAGGATAACAGGGTTACTTCCCAAAAGGACAGTAGTAAACCCAATGGAATTTCTAATGACAATGACCATTGTGGTCACTCTGACCCAGACCAGCTTTTCACCCACAGGCT